>NW_009953204.1:708688-736478 GCF_000747805.2 Chaetura pelagica | reverse complement strand
GCCGGGCGCCCTCTGCCTCCCTCGTCCCCACCCGGCTGAGCCCTGAGGGGCTGCACGCACCCCCGAGGTGGGAAAGAAGGAAGCTGGCCGGGTGAGAAGGGGGCTGAGACCCCTGATGTGAGCCCCCCCTGCACAGAAACCCACCCCAGCCTGCCCCGCTCCACCGGGAGCGCACCGGGAATGCGGGAGGGAGGGGCAGGGCGGAGGGTGCGGGTGGAGCTGGGGATGGAGATGATGGAGATGGGAGCTGGAGATGGGACTGGGAGCTGGAGATGGGACTGGGAGCTGGAGATGGGACTGGGAGCTGGGGCTGGGAGCTGGGGATGGAACTGGGAGCTGGAGGCTGGAGCTGGGGCTGGGATTGAGAGCTGGAGCTGGGACTGGGAGCTGGGGCTGGGAGCTGGGGATGGAACTGGGAGCTGGAGGCTGGAGCTGGGGCTGGGATTGAGAGCTGGAGCTGGGACTGGGAGCTGGGGCTGGGAGCTGGGGATGGAACTGGGAGCTGGAGGCTGGAGCTGGGGCTGGGATTGAGAGCTGGAGCTGGGACTGGGAGCTGGGGCTGGGAGCTGGGGATGGAACTGGGAGCTGGAGGCTGGAGCTGGGGCTGGGATTGAGAGCTGGAGCTGGGACTGGGAGCTGGGGCTGGGAGCTGGGGATGGAACTGGGAGCTGGAGGCTGGAGCTGGGGCTGGGATTGAGAGCTGGAGCTGGGACTGGGAGCTGGGGCTGGGAGCTGGGGATGGAACTGGGAGCTGGAGGCTGGAGCTGGGGCTGGGATTGAGAGCTGGAGCTGGGACTGGGAGCTGGGGCTGGGAGCTGGGGATGGAACTGGGAGCTGGAGGCTGGAGCTGGGGCTGGGATTGGGAGCGGGAGCTGGGACTGGGAGCTGGGATTGAGAGCTGGGACTGGGAGCTGGAGCTGGGATTGAGAACTGGGAACAGCCCATGGTGCAGTTGGGAGGCTGGTGTCCGGCTCTCCCGGCATCTCCCTCTGCTAAGGCAGGGGAAGGAAAAACCCTCTGGAGCTGCTGCAGCCCAGCTCCAACAGGGAGAGAGGAGAGCAGGAGCAGGGCAGTGATTGGGCAGAGCTGACAACACCAAACCTTCAGAAATTGCAACATGGGCCTGAAAGGAAGTTCAGCCATTTCTTCACTGTCTCCAGATCCTCTTTTCAGCCTCCCTTCCCAGGCAGAAGAAGACATCCTTTGCAAAAACCAGCTGGGGCTGGTGAGGCACAGAGTCAGCCTCGCAGCACGGGCTTGGAGGAGGAAAGAAGACAAAACAAAGCAGCAAATGCTGCAGGTTGGCCAGTGTCACTCTGGGGGGATAGTGAGTGCCCAGAGACTGGGGTCAGGCTTGTAGGTTGGACAGCACAACCTTGACCTCTGAGGAGTCCAGACTGGAGGTGAAGCCCACAACAAGAGCTCACCCCTTTGCTTCTGCAGCACCCGTGACTCCCAGCCCTGCCCTCACGGTGCACACACATCCTGCATCAGCCTGTGTCACTGTGCTGCCCCACTCCAGCTCCAGCTCTGCTTTCTTCCACGAGTCTTTCTCCCTGGGACCAGGGCTGTCTGGTGGCTCATGATGAGCTCCTGCCCAGCACACGGTGTTCTGAGGCATCAGGAAGCAGCAGGAAGCACCAGACACAGCAAGGGAGCCCTGCATATTTTGGCTGTAAAACTCTCTGTCTTGATTTTACTGCCTTTAGTAAAGCTTGGTAAATATTTCTGAGACAGGCAGCTCCTTGTCTGGCTTTAATTACTTGGGCAAATTTTCCTAAGGATTATATTGACCTCAAATATGTCAACATTTATTGAGGCTGTGTTCCTGAGGCTTTTCCCATTAGATGTTAATGGATTCTGGCTAATAGTCAAGCCGGATTGACCACTGGAGGGTGCCCTGGCCAGCTCCAGGATACCACAAGTACCTGGGAAGAGGGCTGGGGAGGGTTTTATACCAGCTCTGTAGAGCCAAATATAAAAAAATCACCATGGCCCCAGTCCAAAGAGATCAGGGAACATGCTTGAGCAATTGCATTCCTAACTATCTGCTTCCCTGGGCATGATTCACTCCAGGTCGTAGCTGTATTTACGTGTGAGACTTCAAGCAAAGGTTACCTTCCTTGGGACTGTTCCCTCCCTGTGGGAAAGAGGAGTCCAGCACCTCTCTGCAGGGCTCCAGGTTGCTTCTGCCCCTCAGCCCCTGCCAGGGCTCTGCTCAGTACTGTGGTCACTCACCACCATTGCTCTGGAGAGCCACACCACGCTGGTTGCTTGGAAATCACTTCCCTCCAGCCTGGTGGCCAGTGGCCAAGAGTGTGTCCAGGTGCCTCTGCCCACCCGTGGGCATCTCATCCATCATGGCTGTGAGTGAGAGCAAAGAGAGGGCCAAGAGGGAGGCTCTGGCAGCCCTCAGCCTCTCCACCATGCCTCTGAAACTGCAAGCGTGTGCCAGGCTGGAAGAGCACCTGGGGTGGGGTTTTGGAAGGGGTCTCCAAGCCTCCATGCACTGTGGCACTGCTCCATCTCCACTGCAAAATCCCAGCCCTCAGTCACAAATGAGTGTGTGTCTCTCCAGCAGAGCTTCTTCAGGTAAAACCGGCTACACCTTGGCTCTGTGTCTGGCAGGTGTCTGCACAAACCCTGCCCTGGTGCTGGTGTTGGAGCTGGAGGTGTGTGCCAGCCAGGTTTTCCAGGGGCAAGCACCCCCAGGCAGGCTTCCTCTGGGCCATTTGACAGCTCTTGACGTCCCTGGGCCAACCCCCTTTAAAGAGCTGCTCTTGACTCTGTCCCTTCCTTCTTCCCTCTGGCTGCAGAAAGCCAAGCTGAAGAGAAGTACAGGAAACCAGGAGGCTGACATGCAAAAGAGCCCCTGGGTAAAGTCTGAAGGAAGCAGAGGCTGGAGCAAGCAAGGGATGCCCACTGCCCTGCATCTCCTTCCTAGGGACTAGCCCTTCCCAGCAGCAAGTGATTCCAGAAGACTGGCACAGAGCTTCCCTTGCACGTGGGGCTCCAGCCCAGGGACTGCCTGTGCTGTCTCAGGAGACCCTGGTGTGCAGCACAGCAGTTGCTTAGAGAGGCCAGCAATGATGGCAGAAAGTTGTCCATATCCCCCTGGCTTTGGGAGCAGAGAAAGGCTGGGAAAAAGTCACTGCTGGGCCAAGGTACCAAGGAGGGGTCCTGGGCAGGTACTGCTCAGCCCCAAAGCAGTGTGCTGGTGGCCACCCCTGCTCCCTCCCACGCTGCCAGCATGCAAAGGCTCTGGCCATGGACACACTGCACCCTGGGTGCTGTGGTCAGCACAGGCAGGGGAGACCACAGAGGCAGAGACTTCCCTGCCTGCAAAAGTCGTTGCCTCACTGTTTCCATCAGTGCTCGAGAAGGGGCTGATTTTAGCAGAGGTAAAACCTCAGCCAGAGGTTTGCGGTCTTTGCCACATGCAAAACTCTGTGCCTCATTTTCACTCTCCCACGCTCGACAGAGAGAGGTAAAACTTTCCCTCCAGGGCTCCCTCCTGCCCCCCCTGGCATTGTCACAGCCCTGCCAGGCAGGAGAGGGTGCACACACAGCTGCTTCTGGTACGTCACCCTGCAAGGGGAAACCTCCCCCAGCCAAGCCTCCCTGGAGCCCCTGCCTGGTCACAGCTGCTGGGATCTCAGCACAGGGGCAGCCTGCTTGTCCTTCCTGTGGTCACCACGTTTGTCCCCCTCTGCCTGCTGTGTCTCCCAGAAAGGGCCTGGCAATGAGTAAGAGAAGACTGGTCCTGCCTGGCCCTGGGATGCACTGCTGAGTCACAGTTGTGTCCATAACGTTACTCACATGAACAGCCACATGGATTTGTCCTTTAATCGTACCCCAACGGGACTGTTCTCACAGGAACAGGGCTGTGATGGCTGGTGGACACACCATCCACAGGTCCTCAGGGAGGATGAGAAGAGGAGCTCAAGAGAGATGTCCATGCAGAGCTGAGCAACAGGCTGGGAGGTAGGGGGTTCCTCCAGGACTCCCTTTCCCCTTCTGACAGCAGCCTGAAGGTTCACGCTGGGCAGAGCCAAGCCTCAGGCTCCCCGGTCCCTTGGGTCACAGCCTGGAGGGCAGTGTCTTGGCTCTTCTGTGAGCTCCCAGAGCTTGGAGCTGGGCAAGAGCTTCAGTGCAGTGTCTCTAGATACATCTGGAGGCAGCTGAGCAGACAAGGACACAGGTCTGTCTTCAGGATACAAGCAGCCACCGCCGTGGTTGGTCAAAGCTTGGAGCCAGCCTCAGCCAGTGGAGATAAGTCTCTGTGATGGTGCCAGCACCATTGCAGGCACAGAGACACAGCAGCTGAGTGGGGACCCCAACGGGCTGGCTCGAGGTGCTGTGTGGAGGAGCCTGGATGGAGGCAGGGTCCTCCTGGGCCACTAGAACGCCTGGTGCAGCCTCCTCTGCTCCTCCTGGCGTGGGCTCTGCAGGGACAGAGAGGGGCATTGCAGGCAGCACACAGCCACCCACCCCACCACGCTCCATGGGCAGGTTGGAGGGGTCTTTCTGCCTGGCCCCTGTGGCCAGGGGTACCACACAGCCCCCTCCTGCCAGTGTCATGGGTGTCAGGGACATATTAGGACAGGCAGGGCAGGAGGGTGCCAGGACTCAGAGCAGCGTCAGCACCGTGAGTGCCTGGCAAGAGATGTGTTACCTGTGTGAACCCTATACTGTTGGCAACAGCCACCAGCCAGGAGTCTGGTCTCTTTGGTTCCACCTCAACATGACAGAGTCTGGGGGAGCCACTGGGAGAGGACAGGGAGGGTGTGTGGGAGCCTGAGGCAGGGTCACCTTCCTCAAAGGACAGCAGAGGGGACAGCCCGATCTGGAAGAACAGAAGAGGGGTAGCCATGCAGCTCCTGGCACTGCACGGCAAGCCAGGTCCCCTGGAGAGGACCTCACTGTTCAAGCCTGGAGGCAAGACCTCCATCCCACCATCCAGGGCTTCCTAGCAGGGGCAGGACCACGCTGGGTCCCCAAAACCTACCGACTGGTAGAACTGATCTGCGGCAGGGTCGATGACCAGCAGGGTCACCTGGTCTTCATGGGCACAGATCCTGAGCACTGTCTGCTGGTGGTCCAGCCCCTCGATGCTCTCGCCATTCACAGCCAGCAAACGGTCCCCGTCCTTCATCCCTGCCTGCTCAGCTGGCAGCCCCACATCCACATCCCACAGGAACTGGCCTGCCCCAGGGAGACAGGGAAGGTGGGGAGATGCTCACAGAGACATCCAGCCAGGGGGGAAACTGGCTCTGCTGACCCCTGTGCAGCTGGGGAAGGGGTCCTGCTGTGGGCACAGGGCTTGAAGCTATTCCCATCACCATGGGGATCCCATCACCATAGGGGGGCTACCAAGAAGATGGAGACTCCCTATTCCCAAAGAGTCACGTGGAAAAGACAAGGGGTCATGGGCACAAGTTGCTCCTGGGGGGATTCCGATTGGACACAAGAGGTAAATTTGTCACCATGAGGACAGTCAGACATTGGAACAGTCTCCCCAGGGGAGTGGTGGGTTCCCCCACATGGGACAGTTTGAAGTCTCAGCTTGACAGGGAGCTGAGCCACCTCATGTAAACTGGAGTAGTAGCTGGAGAGGTTGGACCAGATGATCCTTGAGGCCCCTTCCAACCTGGCATTCTGGGATTCTATGGGTCCATTCCTGACCCACAGACATGCTCAGGCACCGCTTGCCCCCCGCAGCCCGCTCACCTGTGGTCCCTGAGCTGCAGTTGTCCTCCTTGAGCAGGAACCCGTAACCAGCTGGACCCTTCACCATGTGCAGCTCCCGGGCCTTGAAGGGGAGCCAGGAGGTGTCGGCCAAGGCGGCTGTGACCTGCAGACCCCGCAGGCGGTAAAACTCCTCCACAGCACTGGATGCCACCAGCAGCGTCACCTTGCTGCCGCTCTGCTTCAGCTGGAGGGGAAAGGCGAGGTGCTCAGCAACATTCCCAGCCCCTCACCCACCCCCGAGCGGGACCAGGCACCTTTCTGTTGAGCTGAGCGTGCGAGTAGCTCCTGACGCTGGCCCCGTTCAGCTCCAGCAGCCAGGAGCCTGCTGGCACCCCGGCCCTCTCTGCTGGCCCGTCCTGCCGCACCGACAGCTGGAAGGTGCCCTTGATGCCTGCAGGGAGGAGGAGAGGCAGCCCAGGCTGAGCAGGGGGATGCAAGGGGGGCTCACAGCTCTGCTCATCCCACCGCTTCACCTTCCGGCCCCGAGACGCTGAAGCCAAACCCGCTCTTGTCCCGCACGACGTGGCAGAGGCGAGGGCGGATCTCTGCGGGCAGCATCTGGGACAGGTCCCTGCCCAGGGCTCTGGCTGCTTCGTAGGATGCTCCATCCAGCACCGCCAGCAGGACCTGGTTCCCGCTCGCCTTGATCTTCTGCACCACCTGGAAGGACCCAGGCTGTGAACCTCGGGCAAAGCAGCCCCTCCAAAGCCCCCAGGGAGAAGTGGGGTCCCACCGGCTTGTGGGGCGAGGACACACCTAAGCTTTCCCACAGCCCCGAGGTGCTCCCAGCTTGCTTACCCTCTGGTGGTCCATGTTGTCCACGAAGTGCCCGTTGACCTGGAGGAGCCGGTCCCCGTCCTGCAGCCCCCTGCGCTGGGCCAGCCCCCCCAGCTCCAGCTGCCGGATGACGTGGCCCCGGCAGCCCAGCTCCTCGTGGAGGCAGAACCCGAAGGTCTCGGTGCTGTCCTTGCTCAGCAGGTAGAAGCGGGGCTCCCCCACGCCCTCACCATCTGCGTGGGGCACAGCCCGTGTGCGGGGCTCTGCAGGGATCCCAGCACCCCTTCCCTACCCCAGCCTGGCCTGGGGTGTCCCCAGCCCTGCTGCCTCACACGTTCACCTCCCCACAGCTCCCTGGCAGGAGAGAGCCCAGGACCCAGTGATTCCCAGGGGCCAGAGCCCTGTGCTTGACACAGGGACAACCCTGGGGAGAGAAGGGTATTTACCCGTGTCCTCAGTCAGTGACAAGGCAGGGTTGTCTATCCCATCTTTGGGGTTAAACTCGAATTTTCTGAAATGATAAAGGGCGGGAGAGGCCAGGTTAGTGCAGCAGCACAACCCTACCCCTGGCTGCCCCAGCCCTGCCATGGGAAGCTCCGTTCCTCCCAGGGAGGGCCAGCTGGAGCCACAGCTCCAGTGCCTCTTATTTGAGGAAAACCAGGAGTGGTTCTCCCTCTTGCAGTGTCCCCCACACGCCTCCCGAGTTAACAACTCAGGGAAGACTTTCCTGGGGCAGGCAGCTGGGATTGGCAGGTGTGATCCACACCACCTCAGCTGAGGATGTGCCCCAGCACAGCTCAGCTGTGGCACCAGGAGCCCTGGGAAGCCCCTGGTCAGGGGTAGCTAAGCACTTACATGATGGACTTCTTGTCACCCTCCAGCCCTGCAGAGGGAGAGAAGAATCAGTGCAGGAGCCAGCAGCCAGGAGCAGACCCCACAGTCTCAAGCTCTCAAGGCTTGTCCATTCACAGGCTCATGGGCAGTTTGCTGAGTCGATGCAGACCCCCCCAGACCCTCTGCCCCCCAGCTACAGGGTCTGCCTGGGCACAGCTCAGCACTTGGCCCCACCACCAGTGTCCTATTGTATTTCAAAGCAGCAGGAGACCTGCTGCCCAGTCCAGCAGTGTCCTGCAGCACAGGGGAAAGGTGGGGCCAGAAGATGGTGTGCAGGTGGAGGTAAGTCCTGGGGGGTTACAGAACTTTTAAGTGAGGGATGAGAAGGGTCACCAGAGCCCAAGAGAGCTGGCTGGAGCCAGGAGATTGAGACAGACATCCTCCCTTGCCCACCTTCTGATAAACCCCCCCCCACCTCTTCCAGCACAAGGACCACCAAACCCAAGGAGAGGGAATTCCTGAGGAAGTGTCCCCACAGTGTCCATCTGAATGTCTCTAGGTCCTTCCCATGGCCTGGCTGGGCTCGGACATTGGAGATGTGTATGTGGGGAAGGGTCTCCTCAGGATGAAGCCCCGCTGCCCCCAGCACGTACCTTTTGTTTGCTTCATGGCTGCAGGGAATGCCAGAGGGCGGCAGGGGTCGACAAAGGCGGTTCCCCCGCCTCTTCCAAGACGCCCCGGGTTTAATGGTTAAACAGCCCCGACGTCTCCCCTGCCCTCCCAGCCCCGAGGCACTGCCAGCCCTGGGGCAGGGACCAGCACCCTGGGACAGCTGGGGAACAGCTCCTGGTGTCCCAGCTTCCAGCTGCCCCCAACAGCAGCTCATGGCAGTGAAGACCAAGTGGTTCAGCACGGGCTGCAGCAGAATCGGGCTGCCCCATCCCAGCCCCGTGAGGTGGGAAAGGGCCAGAGCCCTCCACTCCAGCTGCTGGAGGGACACGGCCTCACCAGTGCCTCCACATTCCTCCCCAAGGAAGGGCCCAGAGAGGAGAGGAGCCTTGGCACTACTGTGCTTCCCTGGAAACAAAGCAGTGCACTTTAATGCTACCAAAGGTTTCACAAGCAAGCCTGAGTCCTGCCCCTCTGCCACTGCTCGTGGCTAAGTGGCCAGGCCAGCAGTGGCCAGGGTGCAGGGGCTGGGTCTTTACAAGCCCAGAAGCACAAGTCCCGTTTGCTCCTGGCCTGGTCTCTGTACAGTTCTCCCACACTCCATCCTTCCCCGGAGATGAGAGCTGAGCCCCACGTACCCAACCCAGTGGTAGCACCCAACCACTGTACATCTCCACGTGGATAAGGGCACAAGGGGATGTGCTGCTGGGACACACTCCAGTGTTCCCTCCCCAGCAGCCCTGCTCCCTCCCTGGCTGCCTGAGATGGAGAGCAGGTCAGAGGGTCCCCTGCTGCAGTTTCCCCAGCATCTTCTTGACCTCGCTCTCGACTCGGAGGAACTTGGCTTTCCTCCAAGGACTGGCAGTCTGTCTCCGGCTGCTCTCCAGGTCCTGCAGGAAGAGGGCAAGGTGCTGCCGGACCCGCTCGCGGTCCCAGAAAGGCAGATTCTTCTGCACCACGTTCAGAATATTGGACCAGTAGTCAGAGACGTCAGTCCCTGCTGTAAGGAAGACCAGGGCCCTGACGCCGTCCCTGTCCATGCGCAGGCTGTGGAGCACCCGCTTGCCATCCTCACTGATGTCATTGAAGTACAGACTGTGGGTTGAGAGAAAAGGAGTGAGAGGCTGAGAGAGTTGGGGGGTTCAGCCTGGAGAAGAGAAGGCTCCAGGGAGACCTTAGAGCACCTTCCAGGGCCTGAAGGGGCTCCAGGAAAGCTGGGGAGGGACTTGGGACAAGGGCAGGGAGGGAGAGGACAAGGGGGATGGATGAAAACTGGAGGAGGGGAGATTGAGGTGAGAGATGAGGAGGGAATTGTGGAGTGTGAGGGTGGTGAGAGCCTGGCCCAGGTTGCCCAGGGAAGCTGTGGCTGCCCCATCCCTGGCAGTGTTGAAGGGCAGGTTGGATGGGGCTTGGAGCAACCTGGGCTGGTGGGAGGTGTCCCTGCCCATGCAGGGGTTGGAACTGGATGATTTTTCAGGTCCCTTCCAACCCAAACCATCCCATGAGTCTATGCAATGACACTGTGGGAGCTGGGGGCAGGAGGCAGAGAGGGGCTTCCCTGCTCACTGCCACAGGGAGGGACAGCAGGTCAGAATCAGGACCCACGAGAGGGGAGATACAGGGCAGAGTGAACTCACTGCACTTTGTCCAGCGCCGCGTGCTTTTTGGCCACCTCCACCACGCGCAGGGCAGCCGTGTCCGTCAGGGAGTTGTAGCCCAAGTTGAGCTCCTGGAGGTGCTGGTTCTCAGCCAGGTGCTGAGCAATGAGCACAGCACCCCTGTCCCCCAGCGCCGCGTGCAGCAGGGACAGGTGGGTCAGCGAGCGGTTTCCTGCCAGCCCCTCCGCCAGGTACTGTGCCCCCTGCTCGCCCACGGGGTTGTTTGCCAGCCTGTGGGCACAAGGAGCTCAGGGTAACGCCGAGGCCGGGCAGGGGGCCCGTGGTGGGCAAGGAGAGGGGCAGCACTCACCGCAGGTTGCTCACCACGCACTTCTCGTGCAGGAGCAGGTCGCGGATCTCCCTGCAGGCGTCGGAGCCCAGGCTGTTGAGCTGCAGGCTGGTGCAGAGGGAGTCAGGGGGGCGGCAGGGTGGAAACGGCTGCTACCTCCGGGGCTGGGGACCCTGTTCTCTCCGTTTTTTTCCTGGCCCTCCCCACCACCACCCTACCTGGGCCACACAAGGCTCCCTCTCCACAAGGAGAGCCCCCGAGCTTGGGTCGCATCAGCCGGCAGAGCCTGTGGCAGCAGGACCCAGGGAGGGGAAGGGGGTGCAGGTGCCGCAGGGGGGGTGGGTGAAGGTCTGAGGAGGGATCAGGACCCCACCAAGCTTTCCTGAGCATCCTGAGGAAGGAGATGCTGCAGAGCCGAGTCCCACTCTGCTGAGCACGGCTCGCCACCCCCTGGGCGACGGGAACACTGCAGGTGGACACAGGGGCTGGAAGGGTGGGAGCCCCCCCGGGGCTGGCAGGGGAGCTGGCAGCCCAGGCTGTGACAGCAGAGCTGGCCAAGGAGGGGGTGTTGGGACTGCAAATCCCAGCGTGCAGAGCCCTGGGAAGGCTGCTCCAGGAGTGCTGGAAGCTGTAGTCCCCTAGGTCTCCACTGAGGATAAACAAAGGCACGCGTGCCCTCCCCTGCCTTGGCCATGCTAGAGCTCCTGGTGTGTCCCTGTGGTGAGCAGGGGTGAGGGGGAGCCCAATTTTTGAGTGCTGCCCAAGGGCAGGAGAAGGCAGTACTCACTGGAGGGCTTTGCATCGCAGCAGGACCGGGAAGAGGATCCTCAGGCTGCTGGTGTCCAGGTTGCAGGAGGTCAGGTTCAGCTCCTCCACCTCGTGGGACGTGGTACCCATGACAGCTGCCAGGACAGAGCACTTGAGGGGGGTCATCCTGACCGAGGAGAGGTTGACGGTCCGGAGGGAGCGGACGGCCTCAGCGGTGAAGCGCTCGTTCTGGAACTCGTGCAGGAAGAAGAGATAATCCATCAGCTCGGAGGGGGGCAGCCCCATGCGGCTCTTCCTGATGACTGTCTTCTTCATGGCCTTGGCGATCTCAAAGGCTGCCAGGTTCTTGATGGAGCAGCCCAGCTGCTCCAGGATGGCGCGGTTGCGGCGGGACAGGATCCCCCCCATGAAGATGGGGAAGAGCTCAAAGACTTCGTCGTCGTCAGGGGCCTCATCCGGGTGGCGCATGGGGCCCTCCACGCCCAGGATGCTGGAATTGATCTGGTCCAGGACATCATCGTTGTAGTAGTCCTCCTCTTTGAAGAGCTCCTCTGCCATGGTGTGGGCAATAGCATCCCGGTCCCTGCCGCTCAGCCGGGAGAAGTAGCGAGGGAAGATTTTGAGCAGGTTGAAAAGGACTGGCAGGAAGCGCATGGGCAGCACCTTGGAGATGATACTCAGCACGACAGCGACGTCTTCGCTCACCTTCCCAATGACTTCGGACAGCTCCTTCCCCACTCTCTGCGTCAGGGTCTTCTTCTCACCCAGCACCACATACAGGGCTGCCAGGTACTCTTGCATAGCCGGGATGGTGAAGACAAAGGTGTGCTCTTTGCCTGGCTGCACACATGGGGTGAGGAAGAAGCGGAAGACATCGCTGCGGAAGACCTCCAGGAGGTTGAGTTCACTCTCAGTCTTCATCTCCACCTCAAAGCACTGCTGCAGGTCATCCTCTGAGAAGCAGGTCTTGCGGGACATCACCCCTTCGTAGGCCAGCTTGCCCACCATCTTGGCCACGTACTTCATCATGGAGATGTTGGTGGGGTCGGTGCTGTCCAGGACCTCCCCGCTGAAGTTGAGCCTCAGGAAGCTGGTGTAGATGCCAGTTAAGGTCTGGCTGGGAGGCACCGTCCTGGTGAAGTAGAGGAAGTGCAGGGTGGTGCACACCAGCCAGCAGTAAGAGGGCAGGAAGCAGGCAGCAGCTATTTGGTTGTGGCGCTCCAAGTTCCTTGACAACATCTCCACCAGGTTTTCCTGCTCCCCTGAGCTGCTGCTCACGCTGCCCTCTCCGCTGCAGCCGGGCTGGCTGAGCCTCATCTGGAAGTAGAGCTTCTGCAGGTTGGTGTCAGAGAAGCCACAGATCTCAGCGTAACGACCCACGTACTTGGCAGGGATGCGGCGCACGGCCGACGGGCGCGTGGTGACGATGATGCTGGCCTGGAAGCAGAGGGCTGGGTGAGTGTGGAAGTGCTCCCCTCTGTGCCTCTGATCTAAGCTCAGCAGGGTCCCAAGAGGACCACCCACATCCAGTCCACAAAGCTCACCCAACCCGGCAGTTTGGGGTTCAAGAAGCTGCTGCTCAAAGGGTGTTGGCTCAACTGTGTCCCAGGCAGAGGGAACAGAAACACTTTCCCCATCCTGTGCTAGACAGACAGAGAGCCTGGAAGCCCACAGCCCAGCAGACTGCCTTCTTGGCCCTACCAGACCCTCCACAGAGATCCCACAGTGACACGAGGCCACCTTGGGGAGTCCACTGGAGACTGCCTGTTCACCCCCAGCCAAGCTCTCAGCACACCAGCCAGGCATGCAGTGCCCCAGGGCTCTCCCCCAGCCCCAAGGAGCTGCGGGGGGACACTGACCTCGGGCAGGAGGTATTTTCTCAGCAGGTTGACCACGATGGCAGAGGAAGGCACAGGCTCATTGGGGTCACAGCACAGCTCCGTGCCAGCCAGACGGAAGTCCAAGTTGAGGCGCTCCAGCCCGTTGAGGATGAAGAGCACCTTGAGGTTGGAAGCCCCCAGCATGGGCACCACGTCCCGGAGGTGCTGGTACTTCTTGCTTACGAGGCGCCGCAGGGAGATGGGGGCATGGCTGTGAGACAGGTCCTCACAGGAGAAGGGGATGACCAGCTCAAAGCAGGGCAGGCGACCGTGGCACCAGTCCACCACCATCTTCTTGATGAGGGTGCTCTTCCCTGTGCCCACAGTGCCGTACAGCACGACGTTCTTCACCTGCCGCCCGCAGGCGTCCACGTCGAACAGGTTCTGGAGGGTGATAACCCGGCTGCAGGGCTGCTGGAGCTGGTTCTGGATGGTGAGGTCGGGTGAGGGCTTCAGGATCTCCTCCAAGGAGCTCTGCCGGATCACTGGGTCCACATGGACTGCATCCAGTGAGAAGGAAGGGCCAAACTGCCTCTCTTCGTTGGGCTGGTGGCTGAACCACGCGGCGAGGCGCTTCTGGTGTTGCTTGATGGCATCTGGGAAGAGAAAGGTGCTTGACAAGTCAAGGGCTTCTCAGTGGCAGTGGGCTGGGAAAGCTGCCTGCCCCAGGCTTCTGCAGTGAGGTGTGTGTGAAGGGGACAGAACCCACAGGCTGCCCAGGACCTGCTGTGTAGGACCCTCCATCCTCCAGCACGTGGCTGCAAACTTACCAGAATAGGCCACGTTCCTCAGCTGGGACAGGCCATGGCGAGAGGAGCTGGGCTGGGCAGAGCGCCCCTGGGACCCTCCCTGGTGCTGAGCACAGCCCCTGCAAGAGGAGGGAAAGTGTCACCAGGAGGGCAGGGACCAGCAGCTCCAAGTCCCATGGGAAGTGCTGAGTAGGGCCAGCTCACCCCTTCCTTCCCCTGCATCAGGGGAGCAGGCAGGGCAGGAGCAGGGCTGGGAACTGAAGGCAGGTGAGCAAGGCGTGTGCTTGTGCATCCCCAGCAAACCCACAGCAGGGCACAGGAGGTGGGCTGAGCTCAGAGCAGGCAGGGAGTGAGGGCTGGGTTGGTTTCTAGGGGAAGACAAAGCAGCATCTCTGCCCGCAGAGCCCCGATGGCCCCAAGCTCAGCCACCCAGCTCCCGTGGCCACCAGCCACAGGGCAGAACAGGCCAGGCCCCAGCTGTGTGGCACTGTACCTGGGGAGGGAGATGCTGCTCGAGGGAAGGATCTTCCTGAGGAAGCTGCCTGCAGTGCCTGGGGGGGAAAGAAGAACACACAGAATCAGGGGTGGCCTTCTCCAGCCCAGCTGAGCTCACTGGCTTCATGTCTTGCTGGGGTGATCCACAAACGGTGCAGGTTCCACTGTGAAGCTAGAGAGGGATGTTCACCAGGGACAGGGCTTCCCTGGGGGCAGGACAGCTTCAGGGTCACACAGCCCAGCTTACCTGGCACTGAAGCAGCACACAGGTACATGCTGCGGGTCCCCCTGCCCCCTGGCAGGAACTGATGCATCTGGTTCCAGCTGGGCAGGCAGCTCTGGCATTGCATGGCCCGTGACATCCTCTGCCTGAAAGAGAGGGGACAGCCCATGAGGCAGGCTGGGTGTCAGCCCCTGCCAGTTCCCTGCCCCAGCCCAGCTTTGCAGCCTGAGGTTCTACCTACCCCCAGCCCATCCTGGGGTGCTTTTTCCCAGGCAAAGTGCCCATCTCCAGAGATGGACAAGGGGCTCAGAAGCTCTGGGGTGCTCAGGCACCTGTCCCAGCTCCCTGGGGCAGGGCAACACAGGATCAGCAGCTCTGCTCCCCATGGATGTAGCACAGCAGGGCCCTGCCCAGTCTTACCTGCCCCGATACAGTCCAGTCTGGCAGAACAGGCTGTGCTGGTGTTGACTCAGGCTCCCGCCCCAGCTCCACAGGGTGATCCTTCAGGAAAACAGCTTGTGCTCCCAGCCCCCAGCATCCTGAGAAACTGAGGCACAGGGGAGGGAGGGTGTAAGCAAACCCCAGCAGATAGGAAGGTAGAGCATGAAAATCTCTGCATCTGGCCTCTCCCAGGAGAGGATGAGCAGGAACACAGCTCACTCACACCTCCCACAGCCTGGGCTTTTTGCAGTCTCTAATCACATTACCCAGATAGAGAAACTGAGGCACAGGGGCAGTGGAAGTGGAGCTGACCTTGAATCCAAGTGTCCTGATCCACTCCATGATCCCTGGCCCCTTCCCAGCCCCGGGACACCGCCGAGCAGAGGGTCCCATTCAATCCGTCCACTGCAGACCCCCTTCAGGGACCCCTCTGGTACATGCCTGGCCCACACGCCCTCCCCTTCCCTTGCTGATGCCTCCCACCTCCCAGCTTTTGTGTCCAGAGGGACACAATGACCTAAGTCCTGGTGGAATGGGGGCCTGGATCCCAGGACAAAGGTGAAGCTGTCGCTGTGGGATTACCTCCAGCAGGACTTCTTGATGGGCAGGCTCAGCCCACGGCTCCCTGTGCTCTTGCTGCCAGGGGTTGAGCCCCTGGGACCTGTGGAGGAGATCCTGGTGCTGCTCAGCCACCTCTTTCCATCCCTGTCCTGGGCAGAGGCTCCTCTCTGGAGGCGGCTGTTTTGCAGCTCTAACTTCCTGCAATGCGCTCCCGTCCTGCCCTGCGCCTGCGGTCACCAGCTTTCCCAACAGGCTGGTGAGACTGGCCATGGGGCCATGTCTGGGGGGGTTCTGAGGGTCTCACCAGCACTACTGCAAGAAGAGGTTTCCTCCGGACACGTCTGGTGGCTCCTCATCCCCAGCTGGTGCCTCTGCAGACGGACAGACCTCGCTCCGGAATTAATTCCCCCCCTTCCCCGCGCTCGGCTGCCACTGCCTCACACACACAGCACAGCTCAGGGAATGAGACAACAGCAATCCCACAGGGAAAAGAGCCTGGGGGAAGCTGGGCAGGCAGGGCAGCCCAGCACCCCCTGCTTTCACCCGGCTGCGCAGTACAGGTGCACAGACCTGCCCACATGCACTTATATACCTACCCTCTTGCTGTTGGCAGACCTGCTGTGAGCAGAGCCAGTGCTGCCCGTGGAGCTGTGTGTGCTCTGCTGGCTCCATGGGTGCTGTCCCGGGAAGCACTGCCCCCCAGGAGCCACAAGCAGTGTGCTTCACACCCCCATAACCCCCAAAATCACCCTCACCCCCCAAAAAAGACCTGCACAGACCCCACAGACCTGCTCACCTTTGCACACCCCCAGCAGTGTGTGCAGCCCCCAGCCCTCCCAGCACCCACATCCACACCCCCTTGGGTGTACCCAGAGCACACCCCCCTCCCCTCCCACGTGTGCCCTCTGCCCACTCAGGCATCCAGGCAGTACACTATAAATATAAGTTTTATTGATGTGTGAAATCCAACAAGTACAGCTGGCGTCTCCGAACCGCCGGAATAAGCCGCAGCATCTCCACCTGCTCAACAGCTCCTGGGACCCAGGCACCCTGTCCCTCCCTGCAGGGCACTTACCTGCATGTGTGGCACAGCCCAGAGAGCCAGCAGGACCCTGCCAGCAACCCTGTGCTCCCCCCAGAGAGCTCATCTCTGCCCTGCCTGGTTCCTGCCAGGCTGCAGCTGAAGGCAACACTGCCCTGGCCTTGCTGTGCAGCCTCTTCCCAGCAAGAAGGACCTGGGCAAATGGCACCCACAGGTGGCTGAGCTGTGGCTGTGTGAGCAGATTCCCCGTTATCTGTACCTGTATTTCATGGGTGCTGTCCCGGGAAGCACTGCCCCCCAGGAGCCACAAGCAGTGTGCTTCACACCCCCATAACCCCCAAAATCGCCCTCACCCCCCCAAAAAGACCTGCACAGACCCCACAGACCTGCTCACCTTTGCACACCCCCAGCAGTGTGTGCAGCCCCCAGCCCTCCCAGCACCCACATCCACACCCCCTTGGGTGTACCCAGAGCACACCCCCCTCCCCTCCCACGTGTGCCCTCTGCCCACTCAGGCATCCAGGCAGTACACTATAAATATAAGTTTTATTGATGTGTGAAATCCAACAAGTAAAGATGGCGTCTCCGAACCGCCGGAATAAGCCGCAGCATCTCCACCTGCTCAACAGCTCCTGGGACCCAGGCACCCTGTCCCTCCCTGCAGGGCACTTACCTGCATGTGTGGCACAGCCCAGAGAGCCAGCAGGACCCTGCCAGCAACCCTGTGCTCCCCCCAGAGAGCTCATCTCTGCCCTGCCTGGTTCCTGCCAGGCTGCAGCTGAAGGCAACACTGCCCTGGCCTTGCTGTGCAGCCTCTTCCCAGCAAGAAGGACCTGGGCAAATGGCACCCACAGGTGGCTGAGCTGTGGCTGTGTGAGCAGATTCCCCGTTATCTGTACCTGTATTTCAGCAAACGGTCCCAGGAAAAAGAAGCAGCTCATCTCTGGCCAGGTGTGAAGCCTGGGTTTCAATAACTGCGGCTCACTGCGTGGTCCAGCCCTGCCCTGTGTCACACACCTCCCTGTGCAACCTCCTCTGCACATGGGGACAAGGCAAAGGCTGGAAAAGCACAGGGATGCAGGCAGGGATCCCAGGCAGAGGGACAGGACAGATGGTGTTCACACACAGTGAGAATGAAACACTGTTTTATTGCCTGATTTGAGGGGAGGGGGAGGAAAAACCCTGGGAGAAGCCCCATCCTCTCCCTGCTCTAGGCCAGGCTCCCCTCCAGCAAACTCAGCACCAGCCTGGGGGTGATGCATTTGCTCTTCTTGTGCCTGGACATGCATGGAGGTGAGAGGCCCTGGCCCTGCCTGCATTCTCAGCACACCTGGGGGTTGGCAGAGCCTGAGGCAGCCGTGCCTGGGGCTGAAGGAGCCAGGGGCTGGAGCAGTGTAAGGTGGGCTGAGGTTCAACCAGTGCTCCCAGTAAGCTGGAGCCATGGGCTGAGCCACATCCATTCAAAGTGCATTTCAAGGGGAGGCAGGGGGAGGAGAGGAGGTGTGGGGGGAGAAGCCTGCTCTCCTCCATCACACTCCTCATGATTATCCAGACGCGTGCTGGGATCCCTGCTGCCAGAGACACCCCAGCCCCTCTGCCCTGCTCTGATAAAGTGCATCCTCACTGCTGTGTGCCAGCCCAGCACGTGGCTGCTCCCCACCTGCTCAGGACAGGGTCAGACCCAGCCTGGGCCCCACAGCCCTGAGGGTACCTCAGCCAGACCCAGGTCCTCTGTGCCACGGGGTGCCCAGATCCCTCACTCACACCCCTCTGTACCAAGACATTCATCTGCCACCTCCTCTGGGAGTACCAGTGCAGCTCTCCAGGGCACCTCATGCCTCCTGCTGCCCTAGCCCTGGGGACAAGGGGTGCCTGCCCCATAACCCCCACTCCCCAGCCCTTTGCCCAGCTCAAAGGACACCACCATTCTCCACCTCCAGGCTTGCCCTGGCCCTCTGCCCAGCAGGGGCCACATACCTGGTCAGTCTGGACTCTACAACCCACACATGAGGCTGTGCTGAGCTCTCCTGGAGATCCTGGGGGTGCTGCCAACTGCCCCATCCCAGACAGACTGGTCCAAGCACCCACCTGTGGAGCTACCTGCCCTGGCAGTCTCCCTCTGGCCATACCAAGCTCAGGCAGCCTGTCCCATGGAGTTTCTCTGCCAGCATCAGAAGCTGGCCAGTGGTGGCTGGTAGCTCCATCTGCTCCAAAGAGGGGCCATCACTGGTCTATCTCATTCCTGGTCCTTCTGGGAGTGGTGGTGGTGGTGGCTGCTGGTGTCCCAGGAGGCACCGTGTGCTGGGTGCAGGCAGCTCTGGGGACATCAGTGCCTCTGGTGTGCAGGATGCAGGAGCCACCACCAGAGCCCCCAGGAGCTGTGCAAAGCTCGTTGGCACCTCTTGCCATCTTGGGATCCCATCCAGGGGAAAATCCTCAGCCCAGCAGTGCACACTCCATGCTGGGCAAGGCTTAACCAGCCACAGCCCAAGAGCAGGACAGAAGAAGGTCCCAGCAGCACAACAGACAGCCCAGGAGACTGCAGCCCCCCCCCCCCCCAAAAAAAAAAAAAAGCTGGGCTGGCTCCATCACAGAGCTTGGCACAGGGCTGACAGGGAAGGAAGAGCCAGGAGAGGAAGGGCATTTTGGGAGGGACAGCTGAAAATCAGACAAGAGCCCCTGGGGAACCCCCCTGTGCTCAGCACGGAAAGGGCATCAGGGCATATCCTGCTTCCAGACCCTCTGCAGGAAAGCCCCACCACTCCAAGCTCCTCACAGCAATGCAGGGGAAACCCCCCCCTTGCTGAGTGCCCAGCAGCAGGGCTGCCACACGTGCAGGCCAGGCAGACCCTGCTGTGTGGAGCATTCCCAACAGGAGCCACGAAAAGCAAAGAACAGTCTCAGAGATCTGGCTGAAACTGGGCACTTGCCCTGCAGCCCCTGCTGCCCCGAGGGTGGCAGCAGCACCTCACCCACTGCATGTGGCATCAGTGCCCAGCAGGCCAGGCTGGGGCAGAGCTGCCATCCCCATGGCCATGCTCCCTAAAAAATAAAATAAAATCATATGGTTTCCCACGGGTGTGGGTGACCAGTGCAGCCCAGCAACACCAGTGCAGCCCAGCAACACCAGTGCCAGCAGAGTGCTGTGCTCCCAGCCCAGCAGCATGTGCAGATGTCCCACCAGCTCCAGCCTCAGCTCTGTTCCCTTGGAGAACCAGCAAGATGCCCAAGTGCCTTCCCTCCAGCAGGAGTGTGGAGAGGCAGGTGACTTTGGAGGAGCCACCAGAGACATTTGCCAAAAGGGATCTTTTCCTGATACAAGTCCCAAAGTGCAAAGCCCTTCCTGGTGTCAGGGTGACCCGATGCAAACAAACTGCTCCAAGGTCTCATCTGCTTCCCAGTTCTGGCACTTCTGGGACCCCCTTCTTGCACAGTGTTACCTTGGGAGGTCTGCAGGGTGACCAGGCTGGACACCCCTGGGGCATCTCCTTGCACAGCTGGTGCTGAGCCAGGCTTGTCCTCCCTGTTGTGCTGAGGCAGCCCCGGTGGTGCTGAGGGAAGGGGGTGAGGAGCAAGATGGTGCAAGGGAAGGGCTCAGGGCCAGCTCTTCTCCTGCAGCGGAGGCTCCAGCCACAGCAAGGCTGAGCCCAGCCCTGCTGTTCAGCCACCTGACACTGGCAGGGTGTGGGAACCCTGTTCCCCTTCACGCAGCACTTG
The DNA here is from genome assembly GCF_000747805.2 of Chaetura pelagica. Lineage (NCBI taxonomy): Eukaryota > Metazoa > Chordata > Aves > Apodiformes > Apodidae > Chaetura > Chaetura pelagica. The sequence continues at coordinate 716,624 of NW_009953204.1, read as the reverse complement.
AAGGGACTGGTCACTTCTCTCCACGTCAGTTGATTTTATCTTCTTGGCCCAGACCCCAGAGACAACAGGGACTGAACGTGAGACCTCCCTAAGGTCTGGAAATACTGTCCCATTCCCACAGCCCTGGGATGGAAGATCCCATCTCTGAGAATGGCATCCAAGCTGAAGTCTGAGGCAGAGTCCCAGGTCCTCCTCTGCCTGCTGGTTCCCTGTCCCCTCTGGGCAGTCTGGGAAGCTGTGGGGATTGTAAAAAAACCCCCTTCTTGCACAGTGTTACCTTAAAAAAAAAAAAAAAAAAAAAAAAAAAGAAAAAAAAAAGAAAAAAAAAAAAAAAAAAAGAAGAAGAAGGAGTTGTGCAGAAAGAAACAGGGGCTGCAGCACTTTCTGTGGCTGCAGCGAGAGGAAACACTAAAGCCTTGTGCAACTGGGGCTCTTCTCAGCACTGACACCTGTGCTGCTGGGCAGTCCATGCTCTGCAGGTGCCTCCTCCTGAGCTCCAGGCTCAGGCAGCCCCAGGGAGCTGCTCCTCTCCTGCCTGGGCTGCCCAGCTCCTCTCAGCCCTGCCCAGCAGACACCCACCTTCACGGGGCTGTCCCCAGCATCCCCGTGTGTTTGGCAGAGCAGAGCAGTGCCAGGCAGAGGTGACAAGAGAAGATCCAACCCCCATGGGGTCTGGCAGTCTTGGGGGAGAGGGTGGCACGTGCCAGGGCTGTACAAAACGTTTGCAATGAAGAGCGTGTGGAAAGGTTAAAACAGTTCTGAGATGTCTCAAAAACCCTTCTCGACTGAGCCAGGCCTGGCTGGCACCCACCGACGCCTCCAACGTGGTCCATGACCTGCCAGGAGCACTGTGTCCAGCTGCAGAAGGTCCCTCAGAGCAGGCCAGGCCCAGGAATGGCACCGGGGCCCCTCGGACCCTTTATCTCTCAGATTTGACTTTGTACCTGAGGACCAGGTAAGCCAGGAGCCGCAGGATGACGAAGAAGATGCCCAGGATAAGGAAGTCCAGGTAGAGCTTGGCCTCCTCCACGTCCAGCTCCTGCAGGATCTTGATGGGTTTTTGGAAAGGGCAGAACTCCTCCAGGCACTCCAGGTCCTCACGCTCCATGGCATAGATGGTGAGAATGACCCCCTCGAAGCCATACCTAGGGCAGAGCACACCACGGGTCACCACCAGCTCCATTCCCTCCCCCAAGCCCAGGAGAGCCCAGGGCAGGAGCTCCTGGCCAGAGCAAGGGCTCCCACCTGACGTAGGAGACATAGGAGCTCCACTGCAGGTAGGTGGGGATGGTCTTGAAGCTGACGAAGAAGCCCGAGAAGAGCAGGACAGGGATGGCAGTGACAGGTCCCACGAAGGTGGCTACCTGGGGGGCAGAAGCCACCAGGTGTCACGTCCCTGTGGCACTCACACACCTGCCCGTAGGCAGGACTTCCCTCCACCCCACCTGGTTGTGGGACCCCCTGCAAGTCTCCTCCCAGCTCCATGGAACAGGCAAAGCTGGGGCCCCATCTGACCTGTAGGGAGGTGGAAGCAGCTCCGATGAGAAGCCCAAGGGACTGAGCCACCAGGGCAGTGGCTGTGGCCAGGGCAGAGAAGAGGAGGAAGCGTGTGGCTTCAGGGGGCTGTCCTGTCATCCAGTACACGATGCTGCAGTAGGCAATGGGGCAGATCACCTGCAGAGGGGCAAGCAAAGAGAGACCACTCTGCTGGACCCATGGCCATCCTCACCCCACAGACCCTCCCTGGGGGATGGGGAGATGAAGGACCCACCTCTGGGGTGATTTGGGTTGGAAGAGACCTTAAAAATCATCTAGATCCAACCCCCTGCATGGGCAGGGACATCTCCCACCAGCCCAGGCTGCTCCAAGCCCCATCCAACCTGCCCTTCAACACTGCCAGGGATGGGGCAGCCACAGCTTCCCTGGGCAACCACTTCCAGCACTCAGGAAGGCACATCAGCATCAGGGACATGCTTTAGTCTAGCCAAAATCTCACCTGGAAGGGCACATCTGCCATGGTCTTTGCCAGATAATAGGCTTTCAGGCTGTACCAGTAGTTCAGGTGCTCTCTCAGGAACACAGACATCTCCTGGGGGACTGCAGGGAAACAAGGAGTCAGCAGCCAGCAGGGCCTGGGCTGGGCTGCTCCCTCCCATCCTGCTGGAGGCAGATGAGATGCTGCCCCAGCACAGACCACCAGGCAGCCTCCTGCCTGCACCACCTCCAATAGTCACCAGGGAAAGAAACTCAAGTGACCCATGTGGGAACTTTCTGCATGGAAAAGCCAGCTTGGCTGGGGATTTTCAGGCAAACCTTTTGAGGAACTGAAAGAAGACGAAGTGGCTGAAAATGAAGCTTTTGCAGACATTTTCTCAGCAAAAAAACCCCACCTTTTCCAGCATCCTGCTTTGAGTCAGCAAGGACATCAGAGCCAAACATGAAATAAAGGGCAAAACTGCAATAGAACAGTTTTCCCCACCTCTTAGTTTGAACTTTTTCCCCCCTCTTTTATTTCCCCCCTTTTGTTGAATCCACCTGGCTGCCCCAGACACTGCCCAGCACACACACTCCCCCCTCAGCTGGAGCTCCCAAGGGCTGGGGGCACTGGGTGAGTGTTGGGGGAAGGAGCTCCTTACAGGTGAGGATGGTGGGCATCAGGGCAGCAAACATGAGGAAGAGCATGGAGAAGAAGAGGAAGCCAGTGTTGTTGAAGACTTTGCCCGCGTCGTTGCCGATGTGCAGGTAGAGCAGCCCGATCAACACCCCGATGCAGATGTGGGACATGAACCTCAGGTGGGTCAGCACCTGCAGGCAAAGAGGGGAAGGGGCCATCAGCAGAGCATCCCAGGGTGCTCCTCAAGGTGGACCTCACGCCAGCCCTCATTCCACTCCCATCTCTGCCTGCCTTCCATGACCAACAGGCCCCATCACCCCCTCAGCCCCAGCTTCCCCTGCCCTCACCGTGTCCCTTAGGATGCAGATAAAGGTTCTCTTGAAGAGGATGCAGAACTGGGTGGAAGTGCTGGTGGCAAAGGTGTGGCTCTCGATGTGGTCCACGTCCTGCAAGAGCGTGGGCACGTCAGGGACATGGGTCAAGTTCACAAGGTGGGCTCCCTGCTAGGATGCCACCCAAATAAATGTCCCCAGGGAGCCCCTTGTCAGCACCCCTGGTGAGAACAGGCATTGCTGTGGCTCAACACCAGCAGAATGTGGCTGAACACCTTCATGCTCCCTGTGCCCAAGGTGCTCCAGGCATCACGGGACACCCACGCACTCTGGGGGGGCAGAGGGGATGGAGATGGGTGTCACCCTGTCACCTGCTGGTCACATCAGGAGCCTTCTGTCAGCCACTCACCGTCACACAGTGTGCTGGGCACGAGGGGTCTGCCTTGTCAGGGCTGCTCTTCTTCTCAGCCATGGTGCACATGCCGTTCTGGACAGCACGGAACAGGACAGGGTTGAGGTCCCCGTACTCCCCTGAAGCCACCTCGATAACTGTGGAGGAGGACAGGACCTCTGAGAGGCACAGAGCCAGCCCTTGCCACCACTTTGCTCAGCCTGCCCAAGCCAGGGAGCCAGGGGGGTTGGGAGCCCAGCAAAAGTGCTGCTGCTGTGGGTGGCAGGGCTGTGCAACCAGCACCCTGGGGCTGCAGCAGGGGCAGGGACACTCACTGAAGTCAGCAGGGTTGTGGTACGTGGGGCAGTAGAGGCCAAGACCCTTCAGATAGGGGATGAGGTTGGTCACGATGCCTTTGAAGATGCACTGGCCCTGGCTTAGGATGTACAGCTGCAAGAAAATGCCAAGACATGCAGGTGCAGAGCAGCCAGGGGCAATGTCACCTGCTCCTGCCCACCTCCCTGCCCCAGGGTGACACCGAGCACCCTCCCCAGTCCCCAGCCACCAGGGCTGTGTTCCACACAAGCCCCAGGTCAAATGCCTGCAGCCCATCCCTCCCATGGCCTCTATTCTGCATCCTGGGGCCAGAGGGACCCTGCAAGCCTGAAGAACCGTGTCCTAGCCCAGCCCAAACCTTGTCGAACATCTCGAAGAGCTTGGCGCTGGGCTGGTGGATGGTGCAGATGATGGTGCGCCCACCCTGGGCCAGGGACCTCATCAGGGAAACCACCTGGAAGCAGGAGGCACTGTCCAGACCACTGTGGCCACGCAGGGTGGGGTGGAGCAGAAAGAGACAGCAGAGAGAGAAGGGGAGAGTTTGAGAGGGGGAGAAGCACATCCTAAAGATGCTCTTCCCTCAGATCGGTGGAGAAGAGCATCCCCTTTGAAGCCCCAGCTCTCTTGGAGCCCTGGTCAGGGCACAGCCACATCCCACCTTCAGGGAAGCCCAGCTGGGGCAGACAGCCCTGTCCCCCTGTGGTCTCACCTGGTGGGCTCGTCGAAGAACATGACGGGAGGGTTGTTGACCAGCTCCAGGGCGATGGCCAAGCGCTTGCGCTGCCCCCCCGACAGCGAGATGGTGCGGGTGTAGGAGCACTCCAGCAGCCCCAGGGCTGTCAGGATCTCGTTCACCTGTGAGACAACCTCCTTCACCCTGGGCTCCTATGGACCCTCACCCCACCCCTGCCACCTCCCTTCAGAGCTGGGAGCCCCTTGGCTTCCCCCACATCCCACCAGGGCCCTCCCGTCCCTGCTCTCCCCATCTTGGGAAGAGATGAGAGGGCCTGGGCTCACCTTCCTCTGCACTTACCAGCTCCTTCTTTACCTCCTGCTTCTCACTCAGCTTCAGGTTAGCAGAGACCTGCAGGGAGAGGGTGGGCAGGGAAACACAACTGTCAGATGTAGGGAACAAAATCAGCTGCCCCATCCCTGCCTGGCTGAGGGCTGGGAGCCACTGCTGAGGATGAAGGCAGCAAGAGCAGCAGGGTTTTGTTCCCATGTCCCTTGGAAAGGCCTGATGTGGGCTCAGTGTCCAAGGACACAGTCCCCAGGATGCCTAGAGAGCCCAGCAGGCTCCTGCAGCACCCACCATCATGGCCTCCAGCACGGTGAGGTGTGGCAGGAGCATGTCATCCTGCATGATGTAGCAGGACATCTTGCGGAAGGTGCGCAGGTCCCGGGGCCTCCCATTCACCAGGATCTGGCCCTTCATGCCCGTCTCCCTGCAGGAAAGAGGTGTGGTGGGGTGGATGTAGCACAGGACCCCCAGTTCTGCACCCCCAGGCACGCCAGCTTCTCCCCCAGCCTCACCTGTAGCCAGCCAGGATGTTCATGAGTGTGGATTTCCCAGCACCCGAGGGCCCCATGATCCCAATGAGCTCCCGCTGGCAGAACTTCCCAGACAGGCATTTGAGGAGAGTCTTGTACCCTGGAGGGAGGGAGAGCAGCACGGGTTTGGCTTTCCAGGACAGCAGCACTGTGGGGACTGAGATGCTATCCCAGCCCCTGGGGGACCTCAGGACCTCTGTGCATCATGCCAGGGGCTGCATGTGCCTCCAGACTCCATCAGCACCTCCAGGTCCATAGGGGCAGCAGCTGCTATTTCCAGCATGATCCCTGACCCTGGTCCTTGGCTGACCCCATCCGTTTCCAGCACCAAAGAGGCATCTGCCCTGGATCATGGCAAAGACCAGGGAAATCCTTGGGTCAGGGCACGTAGCTGCTGAGGAAGACTACCAGGCTGTGACATTGGTCCTGGGCATGTTGTCAGATCCTGGTTCCTAGGGCAGTGGAGGGGGCAGTGGGAAGCAGGGCAGGATAGGGCAGGCAGAGTCCCCAATCCCAAGGGAACACCTTCATTGGCATTCATGCTGTGACACCCAGCAACAGCCACTGCTAATCAGACCTGGAATTATCTCTGCTTTAAATGCAGCTGATTAGCATTTTCTGGCAGAAGGAACATGATGTGTTTGGAGTAAGGAACAGGCACAGCCTCAGGCTCTCAGGAGCTGCCCCCAAAACACAGCCCTGGCAGGAGATGAGGTATCCAGGGTGCTGGGACAATGTCAGCCCATGGACCAAGTCTGAGCATCTTCCTGCTGGGAATATACCCCTCCTGCCTGGCAGCTGGTGTTGGATGAAAGCAACATGTCCATCCCCTGCCCACAGGCTGGGGCAAGTCTCAGGGCCAGACCAGCTTATGGTCCTAGCACCACACAAGGAATCATAGAATCCCAGAATGGCAGGTTGGAAGGGGCCTCAAGGATCATCTGGTCCAACCTCTCCAGCTACTACTCCAGTTTACATGAGGTGGCTCAGCTCCCTGTCAAGCTGAGACTTCAAACTGTCCCATGTGGGGGAACCCACCACTCCCCTGGGGAGACTGTTCCAATGTCTGACTGTCCTCATGGTGACAAATTTACCTCTTGTGTCCAATCGGAATCCCCCCAGGAGCAACTTGTGCCCATGACCCCTTGTCTTTTCCACGTGACTCTTTGGAAACAGGGAGTCTCCATCTTCTTGGTAGCCCCCCTTTAAATACTGGAACGTGGTAATGAGGTCTCCCCTAAGCCTTCTAGGGGGGCACCCCCTCCAGTGTCTCCCAGAACAGGGGGTCCAGCACCCCAAGCTCCTAGTTCCTCCTCAGCATCCCTCCGAGCCAGGTGCTTGGCAACCAGAAGCCGACCCCGCTGACACAGGGAGGACCAGGAGGGGTGGGCAGGGGGGCTGTGCGTGCTGACGGCAGACCAAGCCATGGCCAGATAACCCTCCCCCTCCCCACCACAGCCCACCCCCCCAGCAGAGCCCCCCGGCACAGACGCAGGTTACTGCCGTTCATTGCCTGCCAGTAACCTCCTGCTTCAGCTGAGCCAGGCAGCCTGGCAGGATCCGGGGGCTGTGGGAAAGGCACCCAGAGCTCCCCGACACCTCCTCCACCTGTGCCCGGCCTAGGGGGGAGAGGGAAATCCCTCCTTCTGCCAACCCCAGGATCCCAGCGCCCCTCAGCGTGGGTACTGTCTGGTCCAGCTGCCCAAGCTTTGCTCCCTTCCCTCCCTGCAGGGCACTGGCCCGTTGGCAACTAGCCCAGCCCCAGGACTCCTGGGGGCCGAGAGCCCTGGGGTAGCCGTGGTTATGCCATGGCTCCTCCTGGGGTGCTTTCTCAGCATCCCAGACTAACCAGCAGATCTCATCCTGGGGGATGTCAGGGCTGGTCCCAGTGTGTCTCAGTGCCTTGGTTTCCCAAGCTGCAGAGCCTGGCTGGGAACAGGATCAGAGGCCTCATCCTGCTGCTGGCAGGACACCCCACTGAGCAGCCCTGAGCCCTCGGTCTGCTCACCCCAGGCCCCTGCTCATCCCTGCCTGCCTTCAGCTTCTGCAGATCAGCTCCCCCTCCATCTCACGGGGCTGCCTGATTGGCATCCCATTAACTGAGAGAGCTAATTAAAGCCGACTACCACCCACCAGCTGCCATCTGCATCCCCTCTCCCCTCCCTGAGCTCTGGGCCAGTCTCACACAGGAAAGGGGACGGTGGCTTCGGCTGGAGAGGAAATCCCCTGCAAATCACACCTATTCCTCTTTCCAGGCTCTGAGCCCAGAGCCCTCCTGGGGGTCTCCTGCTGCAGACACATCACACGCAGCCATGGTACCCCAAACAGCAGCGCTGAGGAAACCCATCCATCCTGGCTGCCCCAGAAGCAGGAAATCTGCCCCATCTCCCTGGTGCAGCCCCGGGGCAGAGCCTGCCCTGGGGTGGGATCTGCCTTCCCAAGCACCGCACCCCGCAAGGCCAGCCCCTGCAAACAGCACCCTGGGCTCTGACAGACCCCACACCCCACACCCCATCACCCAGCCAGCCCCCACTGCCACAGGGGACAGCGGGGACAGCGGGGACAGCACCTCCAGCTGTGGCTCCCGGTGGAGGAACCACCTCCTGATCTCTCTCCAGCAGGCAGGGAGAGCCGAGGCTGCCTGGAGCTGCCAGAGGGAAGTGCTGGGGTGACATCAAGACATGCAGAAGAGCCGAGGGGGCCCCTCCCCCG
>NW_009953204.1:706632-708339 GCF_000747805.2 Chaetura pelagica | reverse complement strand
GGGACAGCGGGGACAGCACCTCCAGCTGTGGCTCCCGGTGGAGGAACCACCTCCTGATCTCTCTCCAGCAGGCAGGGAGAGCCGAGGCTGCCTGGAGCTGCCAGAGGGAAGTGCTGGGGTGACATCAAGACATGCAGAAGAGCCGAGGGGTCCCCTCCCCTGCCCACCCCCAGCCAGGAGCTCCTACCTCTCTTCCTCCACCAGGAGCCTTCCCGCACAGAGTAGGACAGGTCGATGAACTCGATGTTGACAGCAGAGCGCTTGGGGAGGTGGGAAAACCTCTGTGCCTCCGTGATGTGGTTCTCCACCTTCTTCAAGTGGGTGGTGAGGAGTGGGGCATCCGGGGGGCTGGCGTGGCACACCGTGTCCTCCAGGGCGATGGAGACACAGGTGGGGTCCATCCCCTTCTCTGCCATCCTGCTGCTCTGCAGGGAGCACACGGGAGTTGGCTCACGGTGGGACAGTGTCTCAGGGCTGGGGACTGCAGGGACCAAACCACAGCAAGTCCTCTCAGCCTTTCCTGCTGGCTGCAGGCCTCTCTGTCCCTCTCTGCCCTGTGTTGCTGCCCAGGACCACAGCTGGATGGAAGGACAGACCGGGCTATGAAAGCCAAGCCTGCACCAAGGGGCTCACAGCAAGGAGCAGCTGATCAGCTCCCCAGTCAATAATTCATGCACCTCCAGGGGCTGGTCCAGCTCTGGCAGCAGGGCTAGCAGGCTGCTCATGTCCCCCAGCCCTGCTCTGCTGGGCTTTCTGCCCCACTCCTCTCTGCCAGTGTAGGTGCAGGATGGGAGGTGAGAGAGCTGATTTTCTGCCCTCAGTGGGGGACACCCAGCTGTGCCTTCGTGTCCCTCAGGGCTCAGCAGGCATCACCCCTACCTGATCTGGCTGGGGCTCGGGGAACACAGGTTCCAGACAGTTTCTTGGACAAAGCATCACCCAGGCTCCTGGGCCACAGCCGCTCTGGCCAGATCAGACCCTCAGCTGCTGCCCAGGGTCCCCATCTGGGACAGACCGAATGGAACCTGGAAGGGGGCCCTGTTAGTGTCACTCCTTCTCTGCATCCCTTGGCTCATTTCACCCTCTTGGTTCTCACCAGCAGAGCCTCATAAACCGGGCCAGTACTTAACTGGTGGCATTGCACGATGCTGGCACGCACACCTGCCCCAAGGCTCTCCTGCTGGGCAGTGCCTTCTGCCTGCAGAGCTCCCCAGGGCAGCTGCAGCACAGCCCAGCTCCTCACCCCTGCTGGGCTCGAGGACTCTGCAGTGCCAGGGGTGACATGCAAAGCCCAGCAGGGTGGGCAGCACGTTCACCCCCGGTCCCACTGCAGCCCCAAAGACTGCGAGGAGGGTAGGGGATCCCTTCCTTGGCAAAAGGAGGCTGGGCAGGCTGGGCCCAGCACCCACCTCCCTGGGCTCCTAAGGCTTTGCTAACCCACATCTTGCCGAGCTGCAGGCAGCTCCTCAGCAGAGCTGCAATGCACACACAGACACACACACACACACACTGGCAGGGAAAGGGGAAGCCAGCCTCGCCAGGAGCTGCACATCTCCCCAGCCCTCTTCCCCCGTTGCAGAGAGATCCCTTTCAGGGCTGGAAGAAAGCCAGCCCCAGCCCTGGGGGAAGGAAAGGTGGGACGGGAGGGATGCGGGGCGGATTCCCCCCCCTTTCCCAGCAGCTGCCACGCTGGGTACAGCATCCCCA
>NW_009953204.1:692364-705996 GCF_000747805.2 Chaetura pelagica | reverse complement strand
AGGCAGCGAAAAAATCCTCTTAAAGGGACCGGTTTTATTTTCCTCTAGTCAGCAGGCCCTGAGCATCCCCAGCACCCCAGCCTGGGGGGGTTCACAAACCTGTCCCCTCAGCCTTTCCTTCCCCGTCGCCCCACTTTCTGCTCCTCTTCACACCTCTGTTTCCACCCCAGTCCAAAGCCCAGTGAGCCCGACAACCCCTGAGCCTCCTCCTGCACTGACCTGGGGACAGGAGCCACCCCCCCTGTGGGGACAAGCTGGGGGAGGCCAGGGCTGCAACACCCAGCCCACACCAGGCCCCAAGAGCCAGGGCTGGTGGGGTTACAGCTCCCCACAAGGGGCCTTGATAGGTGGGTGCCCCCCCAGAGCTTGACCCCCCCCCAGCACACACTCCCCTCCACAGCTCATCCTGGGGGACCTGCCATCCCCCTGCAGCCCCCCAGCACCCTGCCTGGCTCCATCCTCACTGTTACTCACACCTCTCACCCACCACAGCACTTCAACATGAAAGCCATATGGAAATGAGTGGCACTGACGAGTATTAATTAAAAAATAAACCCATCTGTTGAGGCAAGGAAAGCTTTCCCCTCCCACAGCCAGCCCTGGACTGGGACAGATCTTAGGGCTGGGATTTGGCCCCTTGGCAGAGGAGGGACTGTGGGGCAGGGCAGCCCAGAGGGAGGGCACAAGGAGGCAGTCATGGAGCCAAGCTCCACTTGGAGGCCTTAAGTCATCTCACAGAGCAAAAGTCATGTCAGACTCATCCAGTCTGCCTTGTGTTCAGCATGGAGACTCCATCCCCAGGGGACTCACCCTTAGCCCAGCTCCTCCCTGTGCAGCACAAGACAGCCCTGCTTCCCTGCAAGGGGACACAAGCAGAGCCTGGGAGTGAACCCCCCTTGGTACTAAAGCCCCTTCCTTCTTAACTGGTCAGGGCTGGATTGTGAGCTCTGGAGACTAAGCTGAAGGAAACACATGCAGCTTCCCAGCACCTGCAGCTCACAGAGCATCCCCTGCCACTGGAGAGTCATGGGATGGGGCTGGGCAGGAAGGCAGCCCCACCAGAGAGAGTCCTGAACATCTCCTCTTCTCTCAGATGACAGCCTTGGGACTGGTGGAGCTCATGGAAGGAGCACAGTGATGGACACGTGCAGCAAAGGGAAGCAAGACATCCAAGGTGGAAGCCTCCCCTGCCATGGTGCTGGTGGCCACATCCCCAGACAGCCCAGCTCTACCCAGAGGAAGCTGTGAGGAGAGCAAGAATGGCAAACGTTGAGCTGTGTGGCAGCCCCCAGCCCCCAGTGCCAGCCCTTCCCTTCCCACGAGACGGGTCCATCCCAGAGCACGTCCCGCCAGGACTCACCGTCGCACGGCACGTGGCAGTCACACTCACAGACCTCCCAGCGCAGGAACCAGCGGGCCCAGCCCGGGCTCTTGGTGACACAGGCTGAGATCTGGAGGCAGCCATGGCTGGGGAGGGTTCCCTGGAGGGCCTGGCTGCTGCAAGAGGAGGAGCAGCTCCCGCCGAGGTCCCGCGGGTTGATCTCAACCCGACCCCGCAGGCAGATCCCTGGGACAGCGGGGCCAGAGCTCATCACACGGTGCCCACCCAGCCCGACAAGCCCCCTCACCCTGAGCTCAGGGGTACTCACGGAGGCAGGTGGGCCTGGGGGTCCAGTGGCCACTGGGCTGGCAGGTGCTGGCAGGGTCCCCCAGCAGCAGGAAGCCGGGCCGGCAGCGGTACCGCACGGCCGAGCCCACCCACCAGTCGTTGCCGAACACCACCGAGCTGGGGTCTGCCTCTGGTCGCCCGCAGTTCACTGGGGACAGGGAAAGTTCCAGTGGGCAGCATGGGGATGAGCACCCTGTGCAGCCTGCTGGGCAAACAGCAGCCCAAGGGGGAGCAGCCAGATGGGTCTGTGGGCTCTGGGGGAGGATCGGGGTTGCCCTGGGCTGTGCTCCCCCTGGCCCGAGGACCAGGCTGTTGGTGAGACTCTATTCGTGTGTGTGTGGCACAAAACAGGCCCTGCAACCATCCTGAGGGCCCCCTGGGACTCTCCCCTCTGGCTGTACCTCTGCAGAAGGATTTATAGCCCAGCCAGCAGCAGCTGCCGTTCCCACACTGGCTCCTCTTCAGCTCCTTGTGCCTCCCCTTGCAGCCCCCCAGGCAGATGGGTGCTGTGCCTGACCAGTACGTGTCCAGGTCTCCTGGTGCTGCAGGGAGCAAGGCAGAGCAGGGCTGGGGGCTGAGGACCACCCTTCCCACCAGCTCCCCAGCCCTCAGAGACCCACACGGAGGTGGCACAAGCCCAGCAAAGGATCCTCTCAGCCCACCCACTGATCCCTGCTGCAGTGAGGGCTGCAGCCACCAGCAGCCCCTAGCTCTTCTCCAAGCCAGCTCCTGCTTCCCGGGCCAAGCCTTGGCATAGGGATGTGACAAGTCTTCCTCCTTGCTGAGGAAGACCTGTCCAGCCAGGTGCCAGCAGCTCCAGGGCACCCTGTGAGCCCCTTTTCCCCCCAACACCCTGTTACCTTCTGGGTCCTGGCAGGAGACCAGTGTGGCCAACATGCAGAGGAAGAGGAGGCCCAGTCCCATAACACACACTCTGCCCTCCTCCCCTTTGCCCCTCAAATCAAAGACCCCCTCTCTGCTTGCCCAGGAGAAAGTGAACTTATTTTCTATACACACAGGACATGCTGTAGGAGGCAGGGGAAGGGAGGAGACATTCCCTTTAATGCCAATCCTCTCCCCAGCAGCTAATCCCTGGCAGATTACCCTCCCTGGACCCGGGGTTTAAAGGGACAGGTCCTCCCAGCCACCACCTCTGCTCCCACCACCCAGCACTCTGCCATGCAGGAGAAACTAGGATAACACAGGCAGAGCCTTTGGCACCAGAGCCCCGAGGCCCGTGTGTTGGAAAGCTGGAAGTGCTGCAAATGCAACCTTGGCTGGGGGCCCTTCTCTCGAAGGTATTTTCAGCCCAGCTCTGCCAAGTAGCAGGGAGCCAGGGCCAGGCAGGGCTGGGAAGGCTGGCCAAGGCCCTGTCGCATGCTGGCAGCCCTGGGCTGCTGTCCCAGGGCTGCAGGGCCAGCCAGCTGCCTGCCAGCCTCCCTCACCACCAGCACAAGGTGCCCAGCTGCATTTCACTACCCTCAGGGAGGCTTTGCCTGCACACCCCTGGGCTGAGGCGTTCTGGGGGGCACGTTGCCCTTCACACATGGATCCAGCCCCAGGAAACCTTCCCACACAGCCTGAGTGGGCAGCTCTGCCTGCTCCATCCCTGCTCCTCACCCTGCATGGTCAGAGCATGATCCCACCTGGAGCTCTATGTCCAGGCCTGGAGCCCCCACGTCAGAAGGACATGGAGCTCCTGGAGAGAGGCCAGAGGAGGCCACAGAGATGAGAGGCTGGAGCAGCTCTGCTCTGGAGCCAGGCTGGGAGAGTTGGGGTGTTCAGCCTGGAGATGAGAAGGCTCCAGGGAGACCTTAGAGCAGCTTCCAGTGCCTGAAGGGGCTCCAGGAAAGCTGGGGAGGGACTTGGGACAAGGGCAGGGAGGGAGAGGACAAGGGGGAAGGGATGAAAACTGGAAGAGGGAGATTGAGGTGAGACATGAGGAGGGAATTGTGGAGTGTGAGGGTGGTGAGAGCCTGGCCCAGGTTGCCCAGGGAAGCTGTGGCTGCCCCATCCCTGGCAGTGTTGAAGGGCAGGTGGGACTCTGAGCAACCTGGTCTAGGTTTGGATCTAGATGGTCATTAAGGTCCCTTCCAACCCAAACCATCCCATGATTCTATGATCTGCTGCCCCTCAGGCAGGGCACAGGATAAGGGGCTGCCCTCATCACCCCACCCCAAGGCACACCCATCACACCCACAATTAGAAAGTGAGCAGATGGCCAAGGGTTTAGCCAGAAAGTGATTCCCTCCAGCAACTTGGAATTCCAGCAGCTTTTGCTGAACTGCTTGAGAAAGGAACAAGGGATGGGGAGGAAAAGTCAGTGAGGAGCCCAGATCAGCAGGGCTCCTCCACCTGTGTCTCACCTCCACACACAAGGCAAGGGGCACTCCAGGGACACCAGCTCCACACTGGCCTCATCCAAATCCCTCTGCAAAGGGCAGGCTGGCTCTGCTCACCAGCCCTGGAGGCTGTGGCTGCCCCATCCCTGGCAGTGTTGAAGGGCAGGTGGGACTCTGAGCAACCTGGTCTAGGTTTGGATCTAGATGGTCATTAAGGTCCCTTCCAACCCAAACCATCCCATGATTCTATGACCTGCTGCCCCTCAGGCAGGGCACAGGATAAGGGGCTGCCCTCATCACCCCACCCCAAGGCACACCCATCACACCCACAATTAGAAAGTGAGCAGATGGCCAAGGGTTTAGCCAGAAAGTGATTCCCTCCAGCAACTTGGAATTCCAGCAGCTTTTGCTGAACTGCTTGAGAAAGGAACAAGGGATGGGGAGGAAAAGTCAGTGAGGAGCCCAGATCAGCAGGGCTCCTCCACCTGTGTCTCACCTCCACACACAAGGCAAGGGGCACTCCAGGGACACCAGCTCCACACTGGCCTCATCCAAATCCCTCTGCAAAGGGCAGGCTGGCTCTGCTCACCAGCCCTGCCTCGTCTCTGCGTTCAGAAAAAGGACACTGCAGGCACCTGACCTTCACGCCCTGAAGGAGGCAGCAAAAAGCAAACCCACTGTCAGGAGAGGACAGAGCTAGAGCTCAAAACTAAAGCTGGCCTCCCAGGGTCACCCCTGGGGACATGGAACAATACACTTTCCAAGGCAGTTAGTTGTCAGCTGCACCAAGGAGAACATGTCAAGAGGTCCTGGCAGCTCCTCAGTGCCCAACACCCCCTGGCAGGGCTGAAGGAGGCAGCAGACACTGGTTGGCCTGGCAGCCTGACTTTTATTTGTCTTGCCAAAGTACACCTTGCTCAGCCAGGACCCCAAGCCCCAATGTGGGGAGGAAACCCAGGGAAGGACAAAAACAGTGAGAAGCTCCCAATCTCCCAGTTTGGCAGGACCCCTAAGCCCTGTCCTCCCAGAGACCAGTGCGATGTGATGGGAGCAATGGTGCCACCACCAGCACCAGCTGAATGATCTAGGGAGGAGGGTGTGCAGGGAAGTGCTGGTGAAGGCAGAGGTGGAACACACCATCCCTTGGACGTATGGATGGGGGTGAAGGGGCCTGCTAAGGACCAGGGAAGAGCCTTCAGCAAGTGTCTGCTCAGCACACCACCCTGCCTGGGGAGAGCCCAGCTGAGGACCAGGCTGACAACTTAGCTGCACAGAAGCAGGGACCACATCCCCAGAGTGACCAAGAGGGAAAGGCCTGTGTCAGGCCAAACTTCCCGGGATGGTGGGAGAGGCTTGCTAGTCCCTAATCCCCAAAAGGAGGAGACAGACATCTCGTTTCAGCTCAGCTCACTTGCTCCACAATGGGGACAAACATGTCCTTCCCCTCTCCCCATGCTGCCCAGACCCACAGGCAGGGAAGCAGGGGGAAGCTGGCCACCTGCAGGGAGGTGAGGACAAGCTCAGTCCTCTCCTTCAAGCACTTCCCAACCTCCTCCACCAGCAAAACCCCACGGAGGCCCAAGCTCTCCACCTGCAGAGGCAGGGGAGCACCTCACACGATCTGGATGCCCAGCTCCTCAGCTGTCTTCTGCAGACGGTCCATGACGTTCTCCTCCAGCTCCATGGCCAGCCCACTGGCTGCTGCCCCCTGCTCCTCTGAGGAGGTGCTGGCCATCACATAGTACACAGTCTCACTCTCCCCCTGCTCATTGGTCCTGTTCACCACACGGATGATGGGGTTGGCTGGGGAGCTGGATTCCTGCGGGGAGGCTCCTGGGAAGGCACCTGGCCGTGCTGGCTCAGGGTGGGCAGCAGAACAAGCTGTTGGGCACAGCGGGGCCTCCTGCAGCTCTGCAGTGCTGTTCTCCACCAGGGAAGCATCTGCTGGGGCCTCCAGGATGATGCCCTGCAGGTTGCCCTCACCTTCAGACAGCACCACACATTCGGTGGGGCCCTCCAGTGCCTCTCCCTGCTTCTCCCTGTCCTTCAGCAGCTGCTCTGTCAGCTCCACGCTCTCGTAACGCACCAGCTGCAGCCTCATGTAGCCATCTTCGTGTTCCTTGTACCTGAGCAGAGACAGGCAGAGAGAGGAGCCCCTTCCCAAGGGACAGGCAGCAGCCTGAAGCAGCAGCCAAGGACAGGGCTCTATATTCTAGGTTGCAAAGCTCAGTGGTATCTAGGATAAAACCTCTTCAGCCCCTACCCCTAAAAGTCCACCCACCAGCTCCTGAGCTTTTTGCCAGGCCTCTGTCACCTCCCAAGCCCCACCTCCTTTCACCACTGTTTCACTGGGAGCAGTTTTAGTCCATCCCCTTCCCCTCCCAGCTTTCAGGCTCTGGAAACCCTTTGGAGTTTCCTAGAGAAAGCTTCTCTCTCTAGAGTGGTCCACCTGGAGCAGCCCCCTGCCAAACTCAGAAGAGCCCCACCAGATGTAGCTGTGCTGGCACCACTGCTGCCCTTGTCCCTAATCTCTGCCCAGCTGCTGGAGCTGCCATCCAGCCCTGCTGTGCCTTTGGCACTGGAGGGGTTCAGGACAGGCAGTACCTGAAGCGAGGATGCCCTGAGGGCCACTTGAACTGGTGTTTCTTCCTGAGGTGGACAGTGAGGTTGTTCCCACGTGTGAAGCACTTGTCACAGACGTGGCACTTGTACCGGGGCTCCGAGTCACCCTGAAGG
Source organism: Chaetura pelagica (assembly GCF_000747805.2). Taxonomy (NCBI): domain Eukaryota; kingdom Metazoa; phylum Chordata; class Aves; order Apodiformes; family Apodidae; genus Chaetura; species Chaetura pelagica. The sequence continues at coordinate 699,249 of NW_009953204.1, read as the reverse complement.
GCAAAGAAAGGGATGTGAATGCCCCATGAGCTTGACCAGAGGGCCTGGAACTCACACAGAGGCATGGGAGGAGGAACCAGGTTCTCTGAGAAGCCTGACAGGACACATCAGGAGAGAGGAACTCAACCTGACCTCACACTCCCACAACCCTGGGGCACTTCACACGACTTGAGCTTTTTTCCTCACGCTTCTGTGCAGCACCTAGTGGTTCTCAGCCCCAGTGGCAGAGAGAACAGAGCAGAACAGCCCTTTGCCTCCTTCTCACCTCGTGGACCTTCCGGTAGTGGAGCTTGATGGAGCAGAGGGAACGTGCAGTGAAGCTGCAGGCCTCAAACTCGCAGCGATAGGCGGGCTCTTTGCTGTGCGTGTCCAGGTGCTTCCTCAGGTCGATGAGATTCTTGCAGCTGCAAAGGAATGATCAGGAACCAAAGCTGAGCAAACGGGGCAGCTCACACAGGGGTGTGCCCCTAGGTCCTCCTCCAGCACCAGCCTGGGAAGGTGGAAAGCTTTGGACCTCACCTGTAGTCACAGTAGTCACACTTGAACGGGCGCTCCTCGCTGTGCCGAAAACGGATGTGATTGCGGAGGGAGGAGGGCAGGGGGCAGGTCATGTCACACAGGGGACACTTGTAGTGGTTCACTGTGGCCAAGAACGGGTGGGACACATCACCACAGAGCAAGGAGAGCACCAGCTCTTCAGAGCTGAGCTGGGGGAAGGGGCACTTCACTCACCGTGGTTCCTCATGTGGTCCCGGAGCAGCCTCTCTGTGGCAAACCTCTTGGAGCAGTGGGAGCACTGGAACCTCTGCTCTGCAGCAGGGAGAGGGGAGAGGGTGGTGAGAGGGGAGATCAGAGCAGGGAGAAGGGCACAGAGAGCAGCAAGGGTGGAGAAGAGGGAGTTCCAGCAGAGTTGGAAACCTTCTCTCCAGAGATAGGCACCGACTACAAAGCCAAACCAAAACAATCACTTGCAAAGACCAATTTGCCTCCTCTCCACACAGTTCCCTTGTGCTGCCAGTGCAGGAGCTGGGCAGCACCCACCACACAGGAGCAGTAGCACCAGGGAACTCACCAAACAAGCCCCAGTGCTGCAGCAAGTGCCCAGACTTTTGATTTCAGTCCTGGGCTCCTCCTTCCAGGAGCAACAGTTCTGGCTGCAGTGGGGTGAGCCCTGTGCAGCCTCCAACCCTCTTGCCTCTGCAAGGAGACACTTCCCAAAGGTCCATCCATGTCTGAGTGCCCCAGCAGAGGAGCAACCAGGCTGGGAAAGGGTTTTGAGAACAAATCCTGTGAGGGGAGGCTGAGGGAACTGGGATTGTTTAGTTTGGAGAAGAGGAGGCTGAGGGGAAACCTCACTGATCTCTACAGCTCCCTGAGAGGAGGCTGGAGTGAGGTGGGTGTTGGTCTCTTCTCCCAAGTGAGTAACACCAGGACTAGAGGAATTGGCCTGAAGTTGCCCCAGGAGAGGTTTAGACTAGAGATTGGGAAGAATTTCTTTACTGAAAGAGCAGTCAGGCTCTGGCCCAGGCTGCCCAGGAAGGTGGTGAAGTCACCATCCCTGGGGTCATTCAAGAAACATGCAGATGTGACACTTCAGGGCTTGCTCTAGTGGGCATGGGGGGTGGGTTTTTGTGGGTTGTGTGATGGTGCTGGTTTTGTAGGGTGTGGTTGTGGGGTTTGTTTTATTGTTGTCCTTTGTTTGGGTGGGTTGTGCTCCTCCCCCTCACCCCGGGTAGGTGATCTGAGAGGTCTTTTCCAACTGCAGTCACAGAATCACAGAATCATTTTGGTTGGAAAAGACCTTTCAGATCTTCCAGTCCAACCCTTCCCCCAGCCCTGCCAAGGCCACCACTAACCCAGGCCCCTCAGCACCACATCTACATGTCCTTTAAACCCCTCCAAGGATGGGGACTCCACCACCATGGGGAGCAGCCAGGCTGCTTTCCAACCCCACCTGTGCCCGCGCTGGCCCGGGCAGCTCGATCAGCCCAAACATCCCACCCAGAGACCTGCTCCAACTTCCCAACAACTCCCAACCCCTCCCCTGCCCAGGGGAACTCACGTTCCAGCGCAGTCTGACGGCGGATGTGGTCGAAGAACTTGGTGTTGTTGGCAAACATCCCCCCACAGGTGGGACAGGCCACCACCTTCTCCTGCGTGTGGCTGCGCAGGTGCTCCCGCAGTTTGCAGCGCCCCTTGAAGCTGCAGTCACAGTCTGACAGGGAGCACAGACACAAGGACATGAAGATCCTTCACTCAGGGGCCACCACCCACAACCCAACTGAGTTTGGAACATGCCAGGATCACCTGGCTGCTCCAGGAACTCCCACCAAGCAGGGGGGCAGCTTGTGTGGAGCCCCCTTTGCAAGGAGACAGGGGAGGGAAATGGTTGAAAGGAATAAACTGGGGCCTTTCCTTCTAGGTACTAATGAAATATAAATGAAAGGCTCAATGTTAACAAAGGGACGGGCACCAGCCTGAAGCAGCAGCCTGAAGCAGCAGCCAAGGACAGGGCTCTATATTCTAGGTTGCAAAGCTCAGTGGTATCTAGGATAAAACCTCTTCAGCCCCTACCCCTAAAAGTCCACCCACCAGCTCCTGAGCTTTTTGCCAGGCCTCTGTCACCTCCCAAGCCCCACCTCCTTTCACCACTGTTTCACTGGGAGCAGTTTTAGTCCATCCCCTTCCCCTCCCAGCTTTCAGGCTCTGGAAACCCTTTGGAGTTTCCTAGAGAAAGCTTCTCTCTCTAGAGTGGTCCACCTGGAGCAGCCCCCTGCCAAACTCAGAAGAGCCCCACCAGATGTAGCTGTGCTGGCACCACTGCTGCCCTTGTCCCTAATCTCTGCCCAGCTGCTGGAGCTGCCATCCAGCCCTGCTGTGCCTTTGGCACTGGAGGGGTTCAGGACAGGCAGTACCTGAAGCGAGGATGCCCTGAGGGCCACTTGAACTGGTGTTTCTTCCTGAGGTGGACAGTGAGGTTGTTCCCACGTGTGAAGCACTTGTCACAGACGTGGCACTTGTACCGGGGCTCTGAGTCACCCTGAAGGGCAAAGAAAGGGATGTGAATGCCCCATGAGCTTGACCAGAGGGCCTGGAACTCACACAGAGGCATGGGAGGAGGAACCAGGTTCTCTGAGAAGCCTGACAGGACACATCAGGAGAGAGGAACTCAACCTGACCTCACACTCCCACAACCCTGGGGCACTTCACACGACTTGAGCTTTTTTCCTCACGCTTCTGTGCAGCACCTAGTGGTTCTCAGCCCCAGTGGCAGAGAGAACAGAGCAGAACAGCCCTTTGCCTCCTTCTCACCTCGTGGACCTTCCGGTAGTGGAGCTTGATGGAGCAGAGGGAACGTGCAGTGAAGCTGCAGGCCTCAAACTCGCAGCGATAGGCGGGCTCTTTGCTGTGCGTGTCCAGGTGCTTCCTCAGGTCGATGAGATTCTTGCAGCTGCAAAGGAATGATCAGGAACCAAAGCTGAGCAAACGGGGCAGCTCACACAGGGGTGTGCCCCTAGGTCCTCCTCCAGCACCAGCCTGGGAAGGTGGAAAGCTTTGGACCTCACCTGTAGTCACAGTAGTCACACTTGAACGGGCGCTCCTCGCTGTGCCGAAAACGGATGTGATTGCGGAGGGAGGAGGGCAGGGGGCAGGTCATGTCACACAGGGGACACTTGTAGTGGTTCACTGTGGCCAAGAACGGGTGGGACACATCACCACAGAGCAAGGAGAGCACCAGCTCTTCAGAGCTGAGCTGGGGGAAGGGGCACTTCACTCACCGTGGTTCCTCATGTGGTCCCGGAGCAGCCTCTCTGTGGCAAACCTCTTGGAGCAGTGGGAGCACTGGAACCTCTGCTCTGCAGCAGGGAGAGGGGAGAGGGTGGTGAGAGGGGAGATCAGAGCAGGGAGAAGGGCACAGAGAGCAGCAAGGGTGGAGAAGAGGGAGTTCCAGCAGAGTTGGAAACCTTCTCTCCAGAGATAGGCACCGACTACAAAGCCAAACCAAAACAATCACTTGCAAAGACCAATTTGCCTCCTCTCCACACAGTTCCCTTGTGCTGCCAGTGCAGGAGCTGGGCAGCACCCACCACACAGGAGCAGTAGCACCAGGGAACTCACCAAACAAGCCCCAGTGCTGCAGCAAGTGCCCAGACTTTTGATTTCAGTCCTGGGCTCCTCCTTCCAGGAGCAACAGTTCTGGCTGCAGTGGGGTGAGCCCTGTGCAGCCTCCAACCCTCTTGCCTCTGCAAGGAGACACTTCCCAAAGGTCCATCCATGTCTGAGTGCCCCAGCAGAGGAGCAACCAGGCTGGGAAAGGGTTTTGAGAACAAATCCTGTGAGGGAAGGCTGAGGGAACTGGGATTGTTTAGTTTGGAGAAGAGGAGGCTGAGGGGAAACCTCACTGATCTCTACAGCTCCCTGAGAGGAGGCTGGAGTGAGGTGGGTGTTGGTCTCTTCTCCCAAGTGAGTAACACCAGGACTAGAGGAATTGGCCTGAAGTTGCCCCAGGAGAGGTTTAGACTAGAGATTGGGAAGAATTTCTTTACTGAAAGAGCAGTCAGGCTCTGGCCCAGGCTGCCCAGGAAGGTGGTGAAGTCACCATCCCTGGGGTCATTCAAGAAACATGCAGATGTGACACTTCAGGGCTTGCTCTAGTGGGCATGGGGGGTGGGTTTTTGTGGGTTGTGTGATGGTGCTGGTTTTGTAGGGTGTGGTTGTGGGGTTTGTTTTATTGTTGTCCTTTGTTTGGGTGGGTTGTGCTCCTCCCCCTCACCCCGGGTAGGTGATCTGAGAGGTCTTTTCCAACTGCAGTCACAGAATCACAGAATCATTTTGGTTGGAAAAGACCTTTCAGATCTTCCAGTCCAACCCTTCCCCCAGCCCTGCCAAGGCCACCACTAACCCAGGCCCCTCAGCACCACATCTACATGTCCTTTAAACCCCTCCAAGGATGGGGACTCCACCACCATGGGGAGCAGCCAGGCTGCTTTCCAACCCCACCTGTGCCCGCGCTGGCCCGGGCAGCTCGATCAGCCCAAACATCCCACCCAGAGACCTGCTCCAACTTCCCAACAACTCCCAACCCCTCCCCTGCCCAGGGGAACTCACGTTCCAGCGCAGTCTGACGGCGGATGTGGTCGAAGAACTTGGTGTTGTTGGCAAACATCCCCCCACAGGTGGGACAGGCCACCACCTTCTCCTGCGTGTGGCTGCGCAGGTGCTCCCGCAGTTTGCAGCGCCCCTTGAAGCTGCAGTCACAGTCTGACAGGGAGCACAGACACAAGGACATGAAGATCCTTCACTCAGGGGCCACCACCCACAACCCAACTGAGTTTGGAACATGCCAGGATCACCTGGCTGCTCCAGGAACTCCCACCAAGCAGGGGGGCAGCTTGTGTGGAGCCCCCCTTGCAAGGAGACAGGGGAGGGAAATGGTTGAAAGGAATAAACTGGGGCCTTTCCTTCTAGGTACTAATGAAATATAAATGAAAGGCTCAATGTTAAGCACCCTGAAGAAATTCTACAGGAACATTCGGGGTTTGTTCAGCCTGGAGAAGAGAAGGCTCCAGGGAGACCTTAGAGCACCTTCCAGTGCCTGAAGGGGCTCCAGGAAAGCTGGGGAGGGACTTGGGACAAGGGCAGGGAGGGAGAGGACAAGGGGGAAGGGATGAAAACTGGAAGAGGGAGATTGAGGTGAGAGATGAGGAGGGAATTGTGGAGTGTGAGGGTGGTGAGAGCCTGGCCCAGGTTGCCCAGGGAAGCTGTGGCTGCCCCATCCCTGGCAGTGTTGAAGGGCAGGTTGGATGGGGCTTGGAGCAGCCTGGGCTGGTGGGAGGTGTCCCTGCCCATGCAGGGGGTTGGATCTGGATGATCTTTAAGTCCCTTCCAACCCAAACCAGTTTTATCTAGAAAGGCTGGACCAGATGATCCTTGAGGTCACTCCCACCTGGCATTCCACGCTTTCACTGTTAGGACCATACACGTGTATTTTTTGAAGCTGAGGTGACTCTCTCAGACCCTACCAAGGGGTGCAGAGCTCTCCTGCTCACAACCCAACCCTGTGCAAAGCTCTCCAGAGAGGTCCTGCACGTCCCCACTCACCTTTCCAGCCACACAGCACCACATGGTTCTCCTTCCCTGCTGCCTTGTACTCCGAGCAGAAGCTGTGATCCTCCACGTGCCGGTAGAACCACTCAGGGTTGTCAAAGGATCTCTGTTGGGAAGCAAGGCAAGGAGAGGGTGAGGAGATCTGCACCAGCTGGTGTCCAGCCACAACACAACAGACACTTCCCCAGAGGTCCAAAGGCAGCCAACAGGCAGGGGAGCTGCAGGACAGGAGAGAACAGCGAGGAGAAAAGCAAGCAGGAAGCCCCGTTCTCACCTCGCAGTACTCCCACAGACACAGGAAGTTCTCCTGGATCTCCGGGATGATATTCCTGCTCTGGAAGTCCAGCTGGCAGTGGCTGAGGTCAGGCTGGCTCTGCAGGGCCCGCAGCCCCCACTGCTTCAGCTTGGTGTGGTAGCAGTGGAAGTAAACGTGCGGGTGCGTTGTGGGGGGAAAAGAAGCCCCCCCCCTGCCACAGGCAGGTGTACTCCTCTGCAACACACAGGGGCACAGGCTGTCAGGGCTGAGGAGGCTCTCTGAGGAAAGCTCAGGCTCCTGCAGGCAGAGAAACACCCCCCACTTCCTCCAAGAGGCCTGCAGCAGGCAGTGCTGCTCTCCACATGGAAACAGCACCATGGGATGGTTTGGGTTGGGAGGGACCTGAAAGATCATCCAGTCCCACCCCTGCATGGGCAGGGACACCTCCCACCAGCCCAGGCTGCTCCAAGCCCCATCCAACCTGCCCTTCAACACTGCCAGGGATGGGGCAGCCACAGCTT
>NW_009953204.1:681379-691325 GCF_000747805.2 Chaetura pelagica | reverse complement strand
ATCAATCATTATTATTATCATCATCATCACTCATCATCACCATTATCATCATCATTATTATCATTATCAATCATTATCATCATCATCAATCATCATCACCATTATCATCATTATTATTATCATTATCAATCATTATTATTATCATCATCATCAATCATCATCACCATTATCATCATTATTATTATCATTATCAATCATTATTATTATCATCATCATCACTCATCATCACCATTATCATCATCATTATTATCATTATCAATCATTATCATCATCATCAATCATCATCACCATTATCATCATTATTATTATCATTATCAATCATTATTATTATCATCATCATCACTCATCATCACCATTATCATCATCATTATTATCATTATCAATCATTATCATCATCATCAATCATCATCACCATTATCATCATTATTATTATCATTATCAATCATTATTATTATCATCATCATCACTCATCATCACCATTATCATCATCATTATAATAATCATAATTATCATAATCAATATTATCGTCATCAATATCACCATTATCATCATCATTATCTATCATTATTATCATCATCAATCATCATCACCATTATCATTGTCATAATTATCATCATCAATATTATCATCATCAATATCATCATTATCATCATCATTATCAATCATCATCATTATTTTCATCATCAATCATCATCACCATTATCATAATCACCATTATCATCATCAATATCATCATCAATATCATTATCATTATTATCATTGTCATTATCAATCATTATCATCATTTTATCCCTCTTCAAATGGTTTGATCTGTCTCTTTCAGTGTAACTGTTCAGTAGTTGGTACAGAAACCACCTGGATTTGCTAGACCCTGTTGGCTTGAATGGCCCTGGGATTAAATCTTAATAAAGGGTATAAATACCCAGCAGGGGAGGCAAAACCACCTGGGAATCCTGCCAGGAAGCAGGTGGCAAAGAGATCCTGCTGCTGCCAGGGCAGCTTCTCCTGCTGGGACTTGGCACCTGCCCGTGCCTCCCTCAGCCCCTGCTGCTTCCTCCTCTTACCTGCAGCCCAACCCACACACCTGTGGGCACCAGGAGGGGGTGGCCGGGAGCAGAGGGGCCAAAATGAGGCTTTTCTTGTGTAAAAGCACCAGTGCAGGTGGTGAAAGGCTGAGCTCAGGTCTTCAGTGAGCTGGGTTGCCTGGTCCTGAGCAGGCAGGGGGTTCTAGTCTAGTTCAAGTTAAGAATAGTAGGAATGATTCAGGATTTTGTTCCTGCCTTGCCCACCTGCCTCAGTGGCCTGAGCAGTTGTTCCCTCTCTCATCTGCTGCTCTTATGTAGCTTATTTGTCTCTGGAAGGGGAAGAATAATTAGAATTAAACCCCAACAGCCTTCCCAGCTCACCCAACAGGCCCAAGGCCCAGGCTGGGGAAGCACATGGAATGTCAGAGAGGGAGGGATCTCCCCTCACAGACCTGCCAGCTGGCAGCAGACTCCACAGGGGGAGAAACATTGAATTATGAGGGGTGAGCTGGTGCCAGCCTTGTCCTGCTGATGTCAGGGGAGCACAGCAGTGCTGAGCACCAGCCCACTCTGCCTGGACACCAAATTGCTGCCTCCAGAGATCATCTGCCTCACCACAGCCCTGCCCAGGCTGGCTTTTTGTCCCTGGAAGTCAAAGCCAGGCTAAAATCAGTGGTGCTGGGAGGGCTGTGCTAGCCATGCTGCAGGGAAGATGCCTCTCACAGCAAATAATCATGGGATTACCTGGGTTGGAAAAGACCTGCCAGCTCATCGAGGCCAAGTACAGCTGCAGTCTGGGAGGAGGATAAAAGATAAGGTGCTTAAAGAAGAATTTATAAGGCTTAACTTTGCTTCTTGGTGCAGATGTGGCAGAAAGAGACTTCCTGAGGTTGGGAGGCTGGGAGAGGCCACAGCAGGTCTGGCCATAGGTCCCTTTCACCTGGGTGTAAGAACAGGTCCTTTCCTGGCTGCTCTTGCCCCTCCTGGCCCCTCTCTGGAGGCTGAACCTCAGAGCTTCAGAAAGGGGGGACCCCCCAGAGCCTTCCCCAGCAGCAGGGGGGTTTGCTGAAGGATGTTCCTGCCTGTCCCAGGAGCACAATGAGCCTTCCCCTCTGCTGGCAGCTGCCATGCAGACCCTCCCGGGTTCAGAGTGTCCAAAGATCCTGTTCTGATTGTGTGATGCACAAGCTGGGGGGTCCCAGAGAGACCCCCACAGCATCTGGGCATCTCACACTTCAACAGGAGAAGATGCTCTTGGCCCAAGTCTTGCTTTTCCAGGCAGGTTCCTCACCTGGCAGGGGGAAGATTTTCCAACCTTCACTGGAACCCAAGTCCTTTCTCTTGGCCAACCTCAGCTCAGTGTCCATCCAGGCAATGTCAGCTCAGGCAGGGAAGAGGCTCTTCAGGGATCATCCACACTGACCATGCAAATTGGAGTGAAAAGAAACCACAGCAGGAGATTTGCATTTAAGCAAATCCCAAACAAGGCATCGTGTGGAGGAACCAGTAAATTGTAGGAAAGGCATTTCCACTGGGCTCAGCTGGAAGTCCAGCAGTGGAGCATGAGCCCTGCCTTCCCTCTGCTCTGGGAAGCTCATGACCAACAACCCTTCCTCAAGACCCTGCAGAATCCAAAGGCTGGGAGGTGTCAGCAGTGACCACCATGGAAGCAGGTGAGTTGCAGCACCTTGACTTTCCTCAAAGGTAAAGATGCCTCTTCCTGGGAATATCATGGAAAGGACGTTCTGTGCCACCCTTGGGCTGATACTAAAAGCCAAAGAAATCAGGAAGAATTGCCCAAAGTCAACATGTGGCACCTGGAAATGTCCCAAGATCATGTTCCATCTTCTCTGGGCTGAATTTGTGTTCCTTCACAGTGCAGTATTTCTATTGCCTTTGGTTTTTCCAAAAGGCAGTTAGATCCTGCTGATAGGATTCAATTTACTCAAAAAAATTATATAAACTTGGGCCTAAATTAGCATGGGCTTCCTCAGGGCTGCCAACAGCAGAGTTACCCTGAGCTTTCATAGCTCAGCATCAGATCCTCAGGAATAACTCCCTGAAAGAAGCAGGTTGAGGTAGGTGAGGCTGGGCTGTTAAAAACAGGGTTAGAGAGCAGAGACGTTGCACTGTAAGGACCTGAGCAGAGGAATAAACGAGTGTATGAAGCAGTTTGAACAGCACTGAACTCCTGTGTAAAAGCAAAGAGGTATGGAAGTGTCTTTGCAGTGTTTTTGAAGGCAGATGTTAGAAAAGCAGGGCAGCAGAAGTGCTGGAGATGGTCCCAGAGAAGCAGGGTCAGTTCACCCAAAGAGGCTGTAGGACTGGGCAGTGTCAGCCTGCAGAGCAACAGAATAAAAGCTGCTCAGAGCTTTTGCAATGATGTTATTTTAGAAATATCCCTCCTCCCAAAATGAAATACAAGCCTGTCTGCCTGGCTTCAGCCTCCTCTGTGAGTTCTGTGCTGAATCAATGCCTGAATCTTCAACTGAGTTGAAAAGTTACAGCTGGTTACAGGAGTGGGTGAGTTATGGCAGGTACCAAACCCTCCCTGAGCTGAGGGAACTGGGCTGCAAGTTCAGACAAATGACAAAACTCTTCTCCCTGAAGGAACTCTCATGCAAAGATGTAGGAAGTCCAGTTATTTTCCTGCCAGTTCTACCTGCTCTGCCCCAGCTTTTCAGCTCCAGCTCCATGTGCTTCCAACTGCTCTGAGTGAGAACAGCCCTGAAAAGGGACTAGAGGAGGCAGAATTCTTCCTAGGGCCATGGAAAGAAACCAGACTCAGTGAGAAGAGCCCTAAGAAGGGACTAGAGGAGGCAGAATTCTTCCTAGGGCCATGGAAAGGAACCAGACTCAGTGAGAAGAGCCCCAAAAAGGGACTAGAGGAGGCAGAATTCTTCCTTGGGCCACAGAGAAGAGCCAGCCTCAGTGCACAGGTTCTCCTCAGCTGCCAGGGTTGAGCTCCACTTCTGGCTCAGTCTTGCCCACAGATGCTCACTGGTCTGTATCCAGGCTCATTGTTCACCTCTGTTTTGATCCCAATCTCTTGCAATGGGTTTGCCCTTTGTGCCCAACCTTGGCTGAAGTCCCTCTGGCTACACCAAAGCCCAACAGGAAACATCTGGGACACCCCCAAGGCAGCACTGAGACTCTGTGTTGTTTGAACCCTCTGCCCTTCCCATTCTAAGCTCTCCAGGTGCACCTGGGGACACAAAACCAGGTGAGGGAAAGTCACAAATGGGGCCAAAAATGGAGCTTTGCACCTCCTGAAAAAAAAAAAGCAGGAGGGCAGAATGATCAAACACCATTCTAGGGATCAAACAGCTCAGCTGTGGAATGGCTGGTTTTGTTCCCTTGGGAGAAGTGGCTGCCTGTTTTCCAAGGGATTAGCTTCAAAGCCAAGTTCTGCTCTGGAAGGTTTCAATACAAGCCCATATGGACTCTCCTCCCTGGCTCCACAGGTGCCAGCTCCCTGCCCAGGCACAGCCTGCTCCCCAGGGGAAAAGCTCTGCCTGGTTTTGTGCCTCACACCTCCCCGTGCCAAACACAGGGCAGATCCCAGAAAGCCAGGAGGAGAAGACAGGGGCTTGACACCAGAAGTCACACAGCCCCTGTTGGATGGGTTGTGCTGTGCTGGGTGACACTGCACCCCTCTTTGTGCCTTCCTGGGTAACCCTGAAAAAGCACCAGGGCCTGCAGGTCCCTGTGTTTGCTGTGGGTGCAGAGCAGGCAGCTCATTTTCCCTCCCCCAAATCCCCACTCTTGATTCCCATCACCTTCCAGAGGATCCACTCCAGCCCTCTGGGGTGGTTCCCCTCTTTGCTGCACTGAGATCAAAGCTCACAGAGCCCTGTGCTGGAAACCAGCAGCTCCACAAGGACCAGGAGGAGCTCTGACCACAGCAGTTCCAGGAGAGGCAACAAGGGCTGCAGAGTCACAGTGGGATTTGCTGACCCAGAGGGAAATCTAGGATCCCCCAGAGCTTTCTTGGGAAAAATGAAAGCCAAAAGCCAGCAGGCAGCCACCTCTGGCACAGGGGGAGCTGCACAGACACCTGGTGGCACCCAAAACTGAAAGGCAGGGCAAGGGCACCTCAGCCTTTGCTCTCTACAAATGAGCAGCCTTCACTCTTGGGTCATACAGGATCATTTTGTATTAGCACCAGCAGTTTTCTCTGCCTCCTTCCTAACCTCATGTTCCTTCCTAACCTGATGATGAGGCCACGGATTTGTCTTCTGTCACAACTTGGTAGCAACTTTCCAATACCTGAAAGGGGCCTACAAGGAAGCTGGGATGGGGCTTTTCACATGGGTGTGTAGTGAGAGGACAAGGGGTTTGAAGCTTAAAGAGGGGAGATTCAGGTTGGGCAGTAGGAAAAAGTTCTTTACATGGGTGTGTAGTGAGAGGACAAGGGGTTTGAGCTGTGGCTGCCCCATCCCTGGCAGTGTTGAAGGGCAGGTTGGATGGGGCTTGGAGCAGCCTGGGCTGGTGGGAGGTGTCCCTGCCCATGCAGGGGGTTGGATCTGGATGATTTTTCAGGTCCCTTTCAACCCAAACCATTCCATGTTTCTATGATTCTATGAACCCCTTCCAGCTGCTCTGGGCTTTCCCTGACCTCCTTTAATGCTTCTCTCATTCCCTCAGTCCCCACAGATTTTGGCAAGCGGGTGTACCAAGGAGTGAGGGTGAAACACACAGTCAAGGACCTGCTGGCTGAAAAAAGATCCAGGCAGAGCAGCAGCTCCCGCTTCCCTGTAAGTCTCTCCCCAACACTCTCTCCCTCCTTTTTCCTTCTGGAACTCGAGCAGAAAAGTCCTGTCACGTCACCTGGTTTACACAGCATTTCTGTGGAGTTTAGGGCAGGGAGCAGCAAAAAAAACCCCACCTGCAACACTAATGTTGGCCCCAAAAGATCACAGAAGGCTCCTTGATTATTATTTTTTACATCAGTGAAGCTCCAAGGGATTAAAGTCCTTTGTTGTTGTTGGGTTTAGTGTTGGTTTGGTGTTTGGGGGTTTTTTTAAGCCAATCAGTAATGCTGAATTTCTCATTCCCTCCTCACCCTGCTGATGACAACTTTCCAAGTCAACTTCCTTTACCCTCGAACAACTCATTGCCACAAAAATAGATGTTCTTCCCTGAATGTTGTGCTCCTTCCAGCTCCTCTCTGGCACACCAGAGTGCCAGGGGAGATGTAGTGATGCTATGGTCTGGAAAGAGGCCAAGCATCAGTTTGTTAAGAGATCATTCCTCTTTAAAGTGGTTCTATGGCAACAGGAAACCTCACTCAAATTATAGTGCACTACAGGGTCAGGTTTTTTCCCCCACTTACTGACCAGAAAAGCAATGCTGTCCCCATAAGGGGACAAAAGATTTCAGGTGGCAGCACGTGGCACCTGCCCCAGCAGCACGGGAGGCCATTCCGTGTGTCCCCTCAAGACTCACCTTTCCCAAGCAGCAGGACTTCACTCCCAGGCTGACAGGGAGCAGTGGGGCCACTGACAGATGAGGAGATGCAGTCAAGCTGCTGAAGCCACCTTGGAAGGAAATGGTGGGAGCAGAGACCTGAATGACTGGCAGCAGGAGACACTTTTGATGCTCTTTTCACCCACCCCCCCACTCCCCACTTCCCCAAGCTCTTTGCCTCAGGCTTTTTTTGCCATTAGCAAAACATCAAGACCTCAAAGGGACTTGTAAGTATCTTTCTCACTGTTACTTTCATGCACATTCACTCTGGGTAACAAACCAGGCAGAAACCAGCAGGGGCATTACCAAGAAACATGGGGAGGGACTTGGGACAAGGGCAGGGAGGGAGAGGACAAGGGGGAAGGGATTGAAACTGGAAGAGGGAGATTGAGGTGAGACATGAGGAGGGAATTGTGGAGTGTGAGGGTGGTGAGAGCCTGGCCCAGGTTGCCCAGGGAAGCTGTGGCTGCCCCATCCCTGGCAGTGTTGAAGGGCAGGTTGGATGGGGCTTGGAGCAGCCTGGGCTGGTGGGAGGTGTCCCTGCCCATGCAGGGGGTTGGATCTGGATGATCTTTAAGTCCCTTCCAACCCAAACCATTCCGTGATCCTATGGCACAAAGCAAGATCTACCCCGACCCCCTCAGGGCTGATGCAGAAAGGCAGAAGACCCCCTGAGCTGTGGACAGTCACTGGGAAACTCGTGGTCCCCCCATGAAGGCTGCTGTGGGGAGCAGCAGGAAGCAGCTGCTGTGTTTGCACATCCTGATGGATGAGTGCCCTGCTCCCCCTGCTCCCCCAGAGGCGGCAGCTTCAACAGCTGCAATCAAAAGCCCCAGGCACTGTAAAAACCCCTTCCTGCTTTATTGCCCTTGACTTTGTGCTCCAAAGCTCAGCACTTGCCTGTGGCTGATGCAAAATCAGCCCTGCTGCTCATTCCCGAGGAGAGACAAAGTGTTATTGTGCAGGGCAAACATCCTTATTTGCTTGGCTGGATGGTGAAGAGAACAGCTGGAAGGGCAGCTCTGTTTATCTGACATCATAAATATAATCCAGAATCAAAGCACATGGCAGATAACTGAGCTTTGCTGTGTTTATGATGCAGTGCAATTCAGCTGCATCTTTTGTTCCAACCTGAGCTTTGCTCCAAAATCAGTAAGCCTTTGATTTGGCTCCAAAAATCTATGGTGTGGAGGAGACCTGCTTTAGAGAGGTCATTGCTCAGCAAGTGGGAGCTGCTGGGTTGTTGACTGAGGCAGCAGAACAGCAACGATTTCATGACTGCCAGGCCCTGCACATGATAAATGGTAGGGAACCAGTGTGTACTGTGGTGAAAACCACCCACTGTGGGCTTCTGAGTTCCCACCAACTGCTGGGATTGGTCCTGAGCTTTAGGAGCATCTGCCTGTGAGGAAAGGCTGGGAGAGCTGGGGCTGCTCAGCTGGAGAGGAGGAGGCTGAGGGGGGATCTGATCAGTGCTGATCAATATCTACAGGGGGTGGCAGGAGGATGGGCCAGACTCTTCCCAGTGGTGCCCAGGGACAGGACAAGGGGCAATGGGCACAAACTGGAGCACAGGAGGTTTGACCTGAATAGGAGAAAATCCTTCTGGACTCTGAGGGTGGCAGAGCCCTGGGACAGGCTGCCCAGGGAGGGTGTGGAGTCTCCATCCCTGGAGACATTCAAACCTGGACGTGTTCCTGTGGGATCTGCTCTAGGGGATCCTGCTCTGGCAGGACTAGATGATCTCCAAAGGTCCCTTCCAACCCACACCACTCTGTGACATTTTTTTCCTTTGGCTCATCCACTGCACAGGCAGGACCCAGCAGGTACCCTCTGCGTGAGAAAAGATCACCCTCTTCTCTCAGGTGGGGAGACTGGTGGGTACCCAGGTGGAGCCCTGTGCCCAGCAGCACCCAGAGGCCAAGGACAGATCATTCAGCAAAGCACTGAGGTGCCCTGCCCAGCCTGAGCTTTGCTTTTCTGCTTCATTCTTATTCCTTCAGCTGCTCTACTACAGGTTGGGCCCAGAGAGGTGAAACATATATATATATAGTCAGAAGGCATCACAGGTCCCCACTGCAGGACAAGACCATTATTTTGACCTGAATCCTTACATTTACTGCCCCAAGACAGCCTGGCAGCTGGACAGAGCTCCTGGGTAACCAAATTAGGGAAGCAACACAGTCCCCTGAGCCCCCCAGCCAGTATCTCTGCCCAGTCATGTGCAGGAGGGGCTGGGACCAAGCTCAGCAGCAGCTGAGTGATGCTAACCAGACACCCTGCTGTGCTGCAGGAGATCCAGCTCTTCCAGCCCCACAGCACTGGGAGGAAGCCCAGCAGGGAGGAAATGAACTCATGGGCTTCAATTAGGGCCAGCAATTTGTCACCTGATAAGGAGCAGGGAGGCAAGTGAAATGTAGATCTCTGTAAGTTGCCTGCTCTGGGGGAGGCCAAAGATGGGCTGCTGCAGGGGCTCTTCCCATGGGATGGAGGCAGGGGAAGCCCTTGCAGCTGCTGTCAGCTCTGGGGTCACCCAGCATGGTGTGGGACAAGGGGACCTGCTGCCTGTGACACTGCCAGGTGGTTTCTGTGGCTGTTGAACAGGCAGGATCAAAGCCCAGCTGAGATGCCCTGCTCATCTGAAATGCTCCCCAGGCTGGCAGCTGTGCCCAGGGACCTTCCTGTCCTTCCAGGAGAGCATCCCAGCTCCCTTCACTGCAGCCCTTTGCCCTGAAGGCAGCACCTCTGCTACCTGCAGTTCCTCACTCAGCTTCTCCCTCAAGCACAGCACCAGGGGTGCCAGGTGCCAGTCCCAGGCTGCTCCCCCATGGGGTGTTAAGACTGGGCTCTAAATACCAGTGCAGGGGCCTCCACCACTGCTTCCCAAGGGATTCCTCCTCAGTGCCTGCAGGAAGAGGTGGATACGATGGGATGGGCAGGCAGGGGAGGTGGTGGTGAAAAGCCCTGAAGCAGGAGGGGGTGTGGGTGCTGAGAAAGGGGTGTCTGCTGAGGCCAGATTTGCATGAGGAGGCTTCAGCCCTGCAGGGCAGTGGGTACTTCCAGCTCTGATCCTCCCTGGGGTCTGGGGCTGGGAATGGCCCAGCTGAGGACACTGCAAGCCCCAGCCCTGACCCTGCCAGCTCAACATCCTCATCTGCCCACAAGCCCAAGGGCTCCTTCCTGACACCTCCTGTCACTCCCACAGCCCCTGTGACTTGTGTGGGCTCGGAGCTCATTTCCATGCTGGAGCAGGGAGCAGCTGCAAACCTCCCTTCAGCAGCAAAAGGAAGTCCCAGCACTGGCAAATTTAATTCAAATCTTAAACCTCTAAATTTGGTTGCTTGCTGTGGCAGGAACCTCCTGGTTGCACTATGCAAACTGGAAGCAGCATGCCAGCATCCCTGGGCAGGGCTGCAGCCCAGCTGAGGGCAGGGAAGCCAACTGCATTCCTG
>NW_009953204.1:671651-681228 GCF_000747805.2 Chaetura pelagica | reverse complement strand
TCCTGCTCCAGGGGCTGGGGGATCTGGAGATGGGACTGGTGAAGCTCCCTGTCTCATCCCTGCTCCAGCAGCTGCCTTTGCCACTCTGCTTTTTAAGGAATTAGCAGCAGGGTCACTCAGGGCTAAGTTTCTCTTACCTAGAGAGCAAGAGGGTATTTATTATTAGTATCAGTTCTGCTACAGCAGCCAAAGAGAAGCTGGGAAGAGCTGCCTCCTGCTCACAGCCTGCTGGTTCTGCTGGAGGGACCCCTCAAATGTGGCAGGCAGGCAGCCCAGGAGAGCTGGGATGGAATGTAGGCAGAGCAAAATCTGCCTGTTTGAGCAGCCAAGGACTGAGATACCAGCTCGTTGAGACCTGGTGTGTCCCACCATCAGAAGGGCTGCTCAGCATCCTGCCTGCCCTGAGGAGCCCTGCAGTGCACCAGGAGGAAGCCAGTTATCTTTGTATTTCTGCTGTTATCAGCCCTACATGTGGCCTTCAAAGTCTCATATCCTACATCTGCTGATACCTCAAGAGGCCCCAGACTTGAAGTCTTCTAGTTAAGCTCCTCACACCCACAGCACCAAGGCTCAAATAGTGCAACTGAATTCTGCAAACACCTTTGTAGAATCACAGACTGGTTTGGGTTGGAAGGGACCTTAAAAGATCATCCAGTTCCAACCCCCTGCATGGGCAGGGACACCTCCCACCAGCCCAGGCTGCTCCAAGCCCCATCCAACCTGCCCTTCAACACTGCCAGGGATGGGGCAGCCACAGCTTCCCTGGGCAACCTGGGCCAGTGCCTTCCTGCCCTCTTGGAGTCCCTTCCCACACTACATGCCCTGAGAGCTGCCCTGCTTTGGGAGGTCATTTTTTAACACATCTCTGTCTCTTTTGCAGGCCAGCAGCAGCACTTCTCAGTCACCTTTTGTCCCAGTGCCAGGTGAGGTTTCCCTCCACACATCAATCACTACCTGCTGTGCAGGCTGGGCAGCTGGCCCAGCCTGTCTCTTCTCCTCCAAAGGACATGGAGACAGCAAAGAACCACAGGATCAGGGTCACCCCTCAGAGAACTCCAGGGGAAAGGGACTGAGAGACTCAAACCAGGAACAGCAGCAATAAAGGAAAGGCCCTGAGTTCTTGTATGAAATCCCCAAAGAGGGGAGAAGAGAAGTAGTTAGAGCAGCTTCCACCTCTTTTGATAGAGCCACACAGAACCCCTTCTTTTCCTTCTGCATCTCCCAGTTTCCCCCAAGCTGGAGGGAAAGTACAAAACCAGGAGCTGACACGTTTTGTCCCCTCAGCTCCTGGGCAGGGAGAGGGGAGCGAGGCCACAGGAGAGGGAGGTGGGTTTGCAGCTCCAGCCCAGAGCCCAGGGGCTGCAGCAGCAGAGCCTGGAAAAGCCCAGCTCCAACCTTCTGGCCTCCTGCTTGGGGCTTCCCAGAGCAGGTGGGTTTGCTGCAGATGGAGGTTTTCAGCTGGATCAGGGCAGCCTGAGGTGCTACAAGCACCAGGCTTGACACTCATCCCAAGCCAGGATTGACTCCTCCTGCCCTGGGCCAAGCTAGAATGCAAAGGGCTCTACTTTGTACCTGCAGAGGTACCCAGAGCTCTCTGGGCACCCCAGGAGCTGCTGTTCCTGGTTTTCCTGTAGCCAACCCTTTTTTCTGACCACCACAGGCTCACCCACCACGGCTGGGTACTACGGCCTCAGGAGACCCTTCTCATCTGAGGTGGATTTCCACCCCACAAAGCAGTTTGTCAGTGACATCTACTCGTCCCCTCTGGGCTCCAAGCCCTTCTTGTGTGATTCCTCTGCCCCTCAGGGCTACCCAGCACTTCTGGACCCGTATCTCACCGAGCAGTATGGGGATCACCCTGCTGGTTCCCTCACAGCTGGGACCAGCTCCTTCTTCAGCCCTTCCTCTGTGCCCTCCCTCCTGCCACCCTTCCCCAACGACACAGCACACGTCCTGCTGGTGAGTCCCTGCTTCTGAGTCCCTCAGCAGCACAAAACCTGGGTTAACTCAGGGGGTCTGGGTTGGGAAGCTGTGGCTGTCCCAGGAGGCAGCCCTGGCAGAGCACACAGCAGGTGGGGAACTTCTTCTCTTGGCTCCCCCTCTCCATCTAATTGTCCCTGCTTGCTGAGGGTCAGCTCTGAAATCAACAACCTGCCCTGCTCCCCTAAGCAACTACCCCAATGAGCTCCTTAAGTTTCTAGGAACATGATTTGCAGGCTCCAGGCAGCTGCCCATCCTGATCCCTGCCACTTCCCAGGAGTCAGCTCCATTCACACCCCCAGGGCAGAGCTCCTGAGGGTCAGGGCTGCTCCATCCCCCTGCAAGCCCATTCCAGACCTTGCCCAAGCATGGATCTTCCCCTCCAACAGCTTTCACACCAAACACTGCTCCAGAGCAACAGGAACCCTTGTGAGTGTCCCCAGACAGGCCTTGGGAATAGATGTTCCATTACCTCCAGGATAAGCTTTTTTTCTTAAGGGTCTTCCTGGTCTTCTTTCCCCACTTGTACCTGAGAGGAGGTTGTAGGGAGGTGGGAGTTGGGCTCTTCTCTCAAGTGAATCATGACAAGAGGAGAGGAAATGGCCTGAAGCTGCACCAGGGGAGGATTAGGCTGGATATTAGGAAGAATTCCTTTACCCAAAGGGTAACAGTGGAACAGGCTGCCCAGGGGGCTGGTGGAGTCACCATCCCTGGAAGTGTTTAAGAGAAATGTAGATGTGGAGCTCAGGGATGTGATTTAAGCCCTGAAGGGGTAAATCAGGTCATGGCAGGGGGGGGTTCGGTTACAGTTGGACGTGATGGTCTTCAAGGTCCCTTCCAACCAGGATGATTCTATTCTATGATTCTATTCTGCTCTTCCACGCAGAGAGAGCCCTGGGAACAGACCTCACCTGACAGCCTCAGCCAGGCAGAGGGGGCCTGCCCAGAGCCCCTGCAAGCCCTGCCTGCCAGCACCAGCTGCCTCTCCTCACATCAGCCCGGGGGGCTTTCCCCAACCCGCAGCTCAGGCTGGACCCCTGCCCTCCCTGGAGCTCACCCCTACCCTCTGCACCCTCTGGAAGATGTCCACTACCCCCCCAGCTTCTCTGCCAGCTCCTCCTGCTCCTTCCCAGCCCTGATGCCAAACGAGTTCACCTCCAGGATGAGCCACCTCTCTCCAGAGCAGCCCATGGAGACACCAGCTCTTCAGGATGGCTCTGCCTGGGCCAAAGAGGATGGAAGTTCCATCTGGGGGACTTGTGAAGGTCGGAGAACTTATTGATGAGCCCAGAGCTGGAGGAAAAGAAAAGCGGACCATTACTGAAGTAAATTAATTACTTGCACTTTGGTTTTTTCCCCTAAAGCTGTATTTAGAAACACAGTCACCTGGATATACCACATGTAGCTTATTGTGGTGCCTTCTAGGGGCCTTGTGAAAGCCTTTTCTCACAGACCCACTGTGCTACAAGTAAAATACACAGCCTGAAAAAGTATCTGCACTCTGTGAGCCTTTCCTGCAAACAAGAACCTCAGGCAGTGTGAGGGTGGTGAGAGCCTGGCCCAGGTTGCCCAGGGAAGCTGTGGCTGCCCCATCCCTGGCAGTGTTGAAGGGCAGGTTGGATGGGGCTTGGAGCAGCCTGGGCTGCTGGGAGGTGGCCCTGCCCGTGCAGGGGGTGGATCTAGATGATCTTTCAGGTCCCTTCCAACCCAAACCAGTCTGTGATTCCATGATGATTGATACTTCTCACTCGCTGAGAAAACAAGTTGCTCTGATCCTTGCAATCTACAGACCAACCTCACCAGAAGGTATTTGGGAAGGGTGGGGAGCAAGCCAGGACTGAGCCCCCTCCTCCCCCCCTTAACAGCACAGAGTCTGTACAATGGTCTCTGGTCACCCAGTGGCATAAATGGCCATCCCTGATGCTGTGAGCAGGGCATTGCCTTGGGCAGCAACGTTTGAGCCCCACAGAACAGAAGACTAAAACCTCCCCCAAAAAAAGCCCACCGTGCTACCCCAGGGCCTGGCAGACAGATCAGGGTGTTTGAAGGGGCTCTTGGGGCAGCTTCTTGCTTGCTGGGCTGTGCAGAAGGAACCCTCACCCTCCCTCCCACCTCCAAACCCACCACTCACACCCTCCCCTCTTTCCTTCTTGCCCCGGACTCAGCTCAGAGCTCTTCCCTCTCTCCAACACGAGTGGGCAGAGGCCACGCTGCCCCCCACCCCTCCCAGGATGAACCCTCCACCTTCCCGGGGCTGCAATGATGGGGAACAAGGCTGACTGGGAGTCCCAGTCCCACGGCCACTAGAGGTAGCTCCGCACACACAAACGCACCCAGAGGAGCCCTGGGCAACCCTCACCCGTCCCTTTGGCTGCATCCACCCCCAGCAGGGGCCACCCCCTCTCTCCCATCTCGCCCCCCACCCACAGAAGCAGCACCAAAAGCCTCGCCGAGGATGAGCAGGAGCTTTCCTGGCCCTGGGAAGGTGCAACGAGCAGATGCTTTAAGGCTCTCCTTGCCTTTTCTCCTCAAGTCCTGGGGCTGGCAGGGTGGTTGGAGCCTTCTCAGCACCTTCCAGGGGTCACAAACAGCACAGGGTGGGGGGGGGTGGTCCCAGAGCATCACTCTGTGCCTGCAGGGGAGCACGGGCTGGGGACCCAGCACTGCACCTAAGAACAGGCAGCAACCTCAGTAAGGAGCACTGCAGGCCAGTGCTCTACCCAAAACCCACTCTTTTACAGGTGTCCCCCCCAGCAGCAGCCCTGGCCCCCTCCTCCTGCAGCCCAGGCTTCTCCCTGCACCTCAGGACACACACACACACACACACAGTGACAGGCACCTCCCTGGCTGCTCAGGCTCTTGCAAACCATCCAAGGTGTCTGCTGGCAGAAAGGATGGAATGAGTTCCCCCCTCCCCCAGGGTTCTCTGCAGCTGCCCCAAAAGGGGAGGTTCTGCCCCAAAAGGGAAGGTGCTGCCCCCCAGGTCTGCCCTCCCAGCCTGACCCCTTCCAGCAGAGCTGGGAAGCAGCTCCAAGGGCTGCAGCACCAGCAGCCCTGGTGCAACCTGCTCAGCACAGCCCACTGAGGTCTCCAGGGGCTCAGCACAGCCCCTGCCCCTACCCCCACAGCCACACACCCCCCTGCCTGGGCTGGGGTCCCTCCCAAACCCTCCTGACTCCCCAGCCTTGTTCAGACCTGTTCCAAACAGCCAACTCTGGCCACTCCCTGTGCCCCAAATCCCTTCTCTGCCCACCCCACAGGCCCCAGGGACACTGGGGCAGCTCATCCTGGGGAAGGAGCCAGCAGGGAAGGGCTCCTGCACATGTGCCAAGCGTGGGGCAGGGTGACCCTGACTTGCCTTTGGGTCTGGGGGCTCCTGTGGGGCAGCCCAGGGCAGCAGCCACTCACCCAGCCAGCACAGCAGAGCCAGCTGCTCTCAGAGCTGCTCCCCTGAGCACAGGGCAGGGCAAGGAGCCCTAGAGTATCTGAGGGTGTTGTGCAGGTCTCCCTGCCCCAAACCCACCTCCTGTGCCCCCAAACCTGAGGCCTCCCATGAGCCCCCAGCCACGTTCAGCCCCACACTGACCACGCTGTCCTGGAGCTGCTGTGGGACAAAGTGGCAAAGCCTTCAGCATCAGCTGCACCTTCTTCAAGGGCCTTGCATGGATGGGGACACCAGGGTCACTGTGTTCCTGTCAGGCTCTGGGGAAGAAGCAAGGACAGAAAGCATTTATTAATTATTATTTTTTTGGGCCTGTCTTGGAAGCATTTGACCCAGCCTGGCACTCAGGTCTTAGCCAAGCAGGGTCTCTGTGAGCCTGGCAACGTCCTGAAACCCAGGTCACCATGCAGGAACACCCCCAACATGGGTGCTTTGTGTTTCCTCAAGGCGTGCAGCTCAGCCCTGGCTGGAGCTGAGCAGGCTCTGCTCTGGCATCTCTGGTTACACAGGTAAACATGACCCCAGCTCCCCTGCACAGCCCCAGCAGCCTCCCCAGGCTCTGCCCACCCACCCACCCTGGTGCTCCAGCAGGACAAAGCAGCACCAGGGCTTCAGGTCCCAAACCACTCACCATGGCCAAGCCTTTGCACTCCCCTGCCACCCCCAAACTCCAACCCCCCTCTCAGCAGCTCACCCAGCACCACCTGCTCTGCTTTGCTGCACTGCAGGTGGGGGGAGAGGGTTCCCCTCCAGAGGGACCCTAGAGAAGTGTCCCTGCAGAGCTACCCCAGGCATGGCTTGGCCTACCAGGACCTGCAGAACCTTCAGTACCAGGCAATGGCACCAACACCACCACCACTCCCCACCGAAATGGGCTCTATTTGTTCAACTTGAAGAAAAGATTCAGCTGCAACAATAGCCAGACTGAGCTGCTGGTAGATGATTAACAGCCTGGCCTGCTTTCTAGCTCAGCCAGATACTCCCCAGGCACTGCAGAGGCTGTGGTGCCCAGGGAGAAGCTTAAACCCAACCTACAAACCCCAACTACCCCAGTGTCGTAGGGTGATGAAGGGTTACCCCAACCCCCTGTCCCCCTCCCCCTCCGTCCCAGACTTCTCCCTGCACATCAGGACACACACACACACACACACATTGACAGGCACCTCCCTGGCTGCTCAGGCTCTTGCAAACCATCCAAGGTGTCTGCTGGCAGAAAGGATGGAATGAGATCCCCCCCCCCTAGGGTTCTCTGCAGCTGCCCCAAAAGGGGAGGTTCTGCCCCAAAAGGGAAGGTGCTGCCCCCCAGGTCTGCCCTCCCAGCCTGACCCCTTCCAGCAGAGCTGGGAAGCAGCTTCAAGGGCTGCAGCACCAGCAGCCCTGGTGCAACCTGCTCAGCACAGCCCACTGAGGTCTCCAGGGGCTCAGCACAGCCCCTGCCCCTACCCCCACAGCCACACACCCCCCTGCCTGGGCTGGGGTCCCTCCCAAACCCTCCTGACTCCCCAGCCTTGTTCAGACCTGTTCCAAACAGCCAACTCTGGCCACTCCCTGTGCCCCAAATCCCTTCTCTGCCCACCCCACAGGCCCCAGGGACACTGGGGCAGCTCATCCTGGGGAAGGAGCCAGCAGGGAAGGGCTCCTGCACATGTGCCAAGTGTGGGGCAGGGTGACCCTGACTTGCCTTTGGGTCTGGGGGCTCCTGTGGGGCAGCCCAAGGCAACAGCCACTCACCCAGCCAGCACAGCAGAGCCAGCTGCTCTCAGAGCTGCTCCCCTGAGCACAGGGCAGGGCAAGGAGCCCTAGAGTATCTGAGGGTGTTGTGCAGGTCTCCCTGCCCCAAACCCACCTCCTGTGCCCCCAAACCTGAGGCCTCCCATGAGCCCCCAGCCACGTTCAGCCCCACACTGACCACGCTGTCCTGGAGCTGCTGTGGGACAAAGTGGCAAAGCCTTCAGCATCAGCTGCACCTTCTTCAAGGGCCTTGCATGGATGGGGACACCAGGGTCACTGTGTTCCTGTCAGGCTCTGGGGAAGAAGCAAGGACAGAAAGCATTTATTAATTATTATTTTTTTGGGCCTGTCTTGGAAGCATTTGACCCAGCCTGGCACTCAGGTCTTAGCCAAGCAGGGTCTCTGTGAGCCTGGCAACGTCCTGAAACCCAGGTCACCATGCAGGAACACCCCCAACATGGGTGCTTTGTGTTTCCTCAAGGCGTGCAGCTCAGCCCTGGCTGGAGCTGAGCAGGCTCTGCTCTGGCATCTCTGGTTACACAGGTAAACATGACCCCAGCTCCCCTGCACAGCCCCAGCAGCCTCCCCAGGCTCTGCCCCCCCCCCCACCCTGGTGCTCCAGCAGGACAAAGCAGCACCAGGGCTTCAGGTCCCAAACCACTCACCATGGCCAAGCCTTTGCACTCCCCTGCCACCCCCAAACTCCAACCCCCCTCTCAGCAGCTCACCCAGCACCACCTGCTCTGCTTTGCTGCACTGCAGGTGGGGGGAGAGGGTTCCCCTCCAGAGGGACCCTAGAGAAGTGTCCCTGCAGAGCTACCCCAGGCATGGCTTGGCCTACCAGGACCTGCAGAACCTTCAGTACCAGGCAATGGCACCAACACCACCACCACTCCCCACCGAAATGGGCTCTATTTGTTCAACTTGAAGAAAAGATTCAGCTGCAACAATAGCCAGACTGAGCTGCTGGTAGATGATTAACAGCCTGGCCTGCTTTCTAGCTCAGCCAGATACTCCCCAGGCACTGCAGAGGCTGTGGTGCCCAGGGAGAAGCTTAAACCCAACCTACAAACCCCAACTACCCCAGTGTTGTAGGGTGATGAAGGGTTACCCCAAAAAAACAACCCAGTTTCACCCCACCACTCTCTGAAAACCCCACAGCACACAGGGCAGAGCTGAAGCCTGTGAAAAGGGAAGGGGCAATTTGCACAGCAAGGTCTGAATTAGGGGAAAACACAGATAAACTCCACTATAAGGCCAGAATCTGGGAAAGGGGGTGCTGTGGAAATAAGTGAGGTTCAGGTTGTTCCAGCTGCCTGCCTGCCCAGGGCAGCCTCTTGGTTCTTACCACGCCAGCCCACTTGCCATGTTGGTCCCAAAACCTGAGTGTTTAGCCTTAAAATGTGAAAAATGGTGCAAAAAAAAAAAAAATAAAGCAGCTGGGTCCCTGACAGAGCCCTCTCTGCAGGTAGCAAATGAAATCTGAGAGGGCTGGAGCTCAGCCTGCACCTCTGGGGGGCAAATCCTGAGCCAGTTTCGAGGCATCTGCTTCGTTTGGGGCAGGATGGGCAAAACCCTGCAAATGTCCCAAAAGCCAAGGGTGTGGGGGGATGGCCCCACCAGATCTTGTTCCCCAGGCCCCTCTGCTAGATGGGGATGTGCTCGGTTCCACCAAAAGATAGCCCATTTTGTGGAGCCTTTGAATATTCAAATTGAAAGCATCGCGCAATCATTGATTGTCAAATCATTGGTTTCTAGAGGTTTTAAATACTTGGCATTAGGGGAGAAAAACTCCAACTTATAACCCGTGGGGTTAAAACAATAATATTGTCAGGATCCACCTGGCATCGGCCACCGGGCCAGCAGGTCGCTTGGCCCTTTGAGAATTGGAAGGTTTGGTCCTTTTCTTGCCCCCTTTGTCACCTGCTGCGGGGCTGCTGCTGCTGCTGCTGCTGCGGGTACCGTGCGGTGCTGCCCGATCCTGCTCAGCATGTCCGGTAAGACCCCCCTCTCCTCCTCCTCACCCCCTGCCCCTCTTCCCCATCCCTCCAACACCCCGTTCCCAGGCCGTTTCGGGGGTTCAGCGGGGTCATTTCGCCAAGGGGGAAGGAGATTTCGCCTCCCAGGCAGGAGGAAGCGGGGAGGGCGGGGAGGAGGGGAAGGAGGAGGCAGGGAAAGGGAAAGGGAAAAAAAAACGGTAAGACCCCCCTCTCCTCCTCCTCACCCCCTGCCCCTCTTCCCCATCCCTCCAACACCCCGTTCCCAGGCCGTTTCGGGGGTTCAGCGGGGTCATTTCGCCAAGGGGGAAGGAGATTTCGCCTCCCAGGCAGGAGGAAGCGGGGAGGGCGGGGAGGAGGGGAAGGAGGAGGCAGGGAAAGGGAAAGGGAAAAAAAAACCCAACAAACCAAACAAAACAATGATAAA
>NW_009953204.1:663618-671034 GCF_000747805.2 Chaetura pelagica | reverse complement strand
CCAGCCCACCCTGATCCTGACCCCCAGCTCACCCTCCCCACCCTGCCCCTGCCCACCCCACTGCCTGACCCCCAGGTTGATCCCACCACCCACAGTTCCCCCAGCTGGCTGTGCCCTGCCCTGCTCTGCCCTCCAAGCTTCATCCAGGGCCTGGGGGTGCTGGCACAGGAGGGTCCCTGGGGGCACAGGGCTCTGCCACAGGAGCTGGGGGTGGGGGCTACCCCTGACTTACTGGTGTGTCCACACCTCACCTGCTAATTGTCTTTAAGGTGCTGGTGGTGGAGCCTCCAGCCCTGTCCATCCACCTGTGCAGACCAGAGCTGGGAAGGGGGGGAAGAAGGAGACAGAATAAAATGTGTATGATTACAACATGGAACAAAAATCAATGCCAACTTTTAAATAAATGCCTGCTGGTCACAAGCTTGGATAGGAAATGTTAAAGAGGGTTGTAAACTGTGACTACAACTGACTTAACAGAGTTAATCCTCTGTTAACTCAGTGTAGAATGAGTCTGGAAAGAGACTGGATTTGCTGAACGTGCTCTGGGAGTCTCCCAGCTTGTGAAGTGTTTCCCCACACCTTCTTTCAGGAAAGCCCAAGGTGTACCAAGGGGTTAGAGTGAAGATCACAGTCAAGGAGCTACTGCAGCAGAGAAGAGCACGACAGGCAGCGACGGCTGCGACGGCAAGTAACAAATGTCCTGCTGGCTGCTTTGTCTCTTCTCTCTGAACCCTTTTTTTTTTGCCAAGCTGTCACGAACCAGGAAGAAGTAATGATTTACCAGCCTCTTTATGCAAATCTCTAGAGTGGCTGGAGCTGGAGGGCTCCTACAAAGCCTGGAGGAGTGAGAGAGTAGCACACACACACACACACAGAGCTCTCCATCCCCTCCTTTAGAAGGGATGGGGCTGGGAGGTGGTACTGGAAATCACTGGAGACATGAACTCAGTCAACCACACTCGGATATTTTGATTAGAAGTGTTGTTGGAGCAGGATGGGACTCACAGAGCCCCGGGTGAACGTTGCACCAAAGTGCTGGGCTCTGGAAATGCTGGGTCACCCCTGCCCTGCAGCCTCCCCCTTGCAGCCAAGCATCCCAGGGCTGTGTGGAACTGGTTTGTGCTTCCCACAGCCACTTTACACAGCCCTGGAGTCGCCCACGCAGGAAAGGAGTGAGAAGTGGCAGCGCAGCAGGTTACCTGAGTGATCTGCCAAAGGTGTGTGTTGTCCTGGAGAGGCCTCAGAGGGGAGGGTTGGCAGGATCAGCTGCCTCTGGGTGCTGGAAACCACCACACTTGAAAAGTCCTGCTGCCAGGGGCTTGGCTCTGTCTGCCTTGGTACACGTCTGCAGCCAAAGAGAAGAGGGATAGTCCTTCCAGCCCCAAGTAGCCACAATTTAATGAACCAAATGAATGGGGATGTGCTAGGAAGTTGTTGTGAGGGAAATGAGCTGCTAACTCAAGAGCATTTTAAATAAAGGAAACTAAGTGGGAGTCTGTATGGATTAAAACTGAGGAAAAACAAACAAAACAAAAAAAGCAAACCCCAAACCAAACAGTGTTTGTATTTGCAGAGTAAAATCCTGGTCACAAACAAGCATCAAGCTCTGGTTGTTTTGGGGGTGGGTTTCTCCCCTCCGGGGCAGGTCAGGTCGCTGGGACAGGCAGAGCTGCTCCCTTCAGCTTCCAGCATCCCTCAGGGAAGGAGGCTGTCCCCTCTCCCAGGGGCACACAGCTGTGGCAGGGCTGGGAGGGGTGGCAGAGCTGCTCCTCAGCTGGCACCAGCACCCAGCCCAGCAGCCCAGGCTGGTGCCCAGCCATGGGGACACCTGCAGGTGCCTTTAGTCACCTCTCGAGAGGTGTTGTTGCCATTTGTTAATCTCAGCCATATTGATCCCAACAGATTCTTTGGGATATGGAACTCCTGGTCCTAGAAATGGGCAGGTGTGAGGTTCAGAGGCAGCCACATCCCTGCTGTACCAGCAGCACCAGCACAGCAGGAAGAGCTCCCCAGGCAGGTGCTGACCCAAGGGCTTTGTCCCAGCCTGGGGCTCCTCCAGTGCTGCTCCAAGCTCAGGGAAAAATCGTGTTGGACACATCAGTCCGGTTCTGTCAATGCTAGGGAAGTTTTCCATGTCACATCCATGAGGAAAATAAGGTTTACACGAGTAGGTTGAAACGAGATCCTCTCTTACCTCAGCCTGGAGAAACCCGTTCCCCTGTTACAGCGCCTACAACCCCTTCTCTTCCCTTCTCTTTGGTCAGGTTTCCTGGGGCAGCAGCAGCATCCAGTTCTCAGAGTCCGTGTCTCCTCCTCACCCAGGTTGGTACAAAGCCCATCCACATGTCCCTTCCCACCCCCTTCCAAATTTCCATCCCCCTCAGCCCAGATCCTTCCCAGCCCTTGCTCCAGGCAGGCACTACCCGATAACCGGCAACGCAGCCAATCAGCACCTGAAAGGAGCCCATGAAATGCAGATGAGGATGCCGTGGGGCCAGCAGGGTACACATTACACAGCTCAGGAGCTCACAGGTTCTCATCTGTGCCGTTTATTTCCCCCCTTCAGGAAGGGATGCTCATCCCCTAGGGAACAGCAGCGCTGGCATCACCTCCTGCGGGTCCAAGAGACTCAGGTTGCCCTGGGGAACTTTGCTGAGCTCCAGCAGAGTTGGTTGTTCTCCCTCTCCTGGCAGCATCCATAGGAAGGAGAGGAGTGTCAGGTTTTCAGCAACACCGTTTCTTCCTCCTGTATGTGAATATCCAGGGGGAAAGGGGTGGGGGGAACAGCACTTTGGTCTTACAGATCCTTCCATTTCCCTGCAGCCAAAGCAGAGGCACCCAAAAGGCTGGGCAGGTGTGAATATGTGCATTATATAAAAAAGGAAATGATCAAACCATCAATATTTGGGAATCAATTTGCTTATGTTAATACAGAAATGTGAGACATACCAAAAGCTTTTCCAGGCTGGAAAGTCTCCACCTGTTTATGTATTTTGGGTGCTTCTCACTTCCTGCCCACGTCCAGCTAAACATGCCCCGTCCAACCTGCAGCTGTGGCTGAGTGACTCTCTACCCCTGGGCAGTTCCACCCCCCACCCAGGGCTGTGCAGGGCTTTGCTTTAAACCTTAATCAACAGATTCATACTGAAAAGTCAGCTCTGATGGGACCTCCCACCCCCCAGCCAGCACAGTCAGCCTGACCACTCACACTGACCACCCAGCTTGCTGGGAACTGACATTTTGTCCAGTATTATTGCCCCATTAGCACTGACTTGCTCCATGTTGCCTGCTCAGAAGTTGCTCTCCTGGTTGGCTGTTTGGAGGATGGAAAGAGCAAATTATTCTTCTCTTGGCCCCTTCTTCCTGCAGATGCAGCTGCCCTGCATCTGGAGCTGGGGAAGGCAAAGGCAGCAGCCACCGGCCAGGCTGGGAAGCACAAATCAGGGCATGGCAAGCTCCTAGGTCTGTAAACAGTTGACATTTCAAGGGAGGCCAAAGGGTCAAGAGTCTGAGGGAGTTTCCAGCTGGGTCCGTGTCCAAAGTGGTTGGAGCCAGAAGAGTTTCCAGCAGTCCTTAAAGAGCTTTGGAGCTGTCCAAGGAGACTAAAGTTCTCAAGTTATTTACATGCTTTTGAGCATCTTATTCCTGGTGTCTTCTTCCCTGAAAATTCATCCTGAACTTCCTTGTGTAAATCCATAGGGCTCCTGAACCTATGAAGGTACTGAAACCTGGTCTGAGGCAACACCTGGACACAGCTGCTGCATAATCTGCTCTACCTTCTCTCCTAGCACCTTTTGATGCAGAACCCATCTCTTCTGTTCCCAACTACTGTCCATCATGGCAGTTTTCAAATTGCCTCTCCTGTGAAGAGAGCCCTGGCTACCTGGAGCAGCTGGTCGAGTCCTGCCTTCAGCCAGATGCAGCCCTAGATCCAGCCTTCAGCACCTTCCAGACATCCTCACACTACACCTCAGATGCATTCCAGCCAGTCCCACTCTGCTTTAACCAGGGCCTGGTAAGATTTGTGTCCCAGGGGGGCAGCCACAGGTGGACTCAGATGAAAGGTGGGGAAGGGAGTCACATCCTGGGGCACAAGAGCAGCCAGTTGATTTGGGAATGTGGCTGCTCATAAGGGCATGGGGTGCAGCCACAGCAAACCTGACTGGTTTTCCCTTTGGGAAGAGAGGATGGGGAGACCCAGTCAGCCCTAGAGAGAGGCTGCAGAATAGGGCAGGGCCCTTCTCCAGATCCTGGAGATTTTCTGCACAGAGCAGCTCAGCCCTCTAACTCACAGAGGGGCTCCCTGTGAACACGGATGTCACAGGAACTGCCTCTTGGGTTTAAGCCTCCGAGGGCCAAACCATCTCCCTGGGTAGCCAGAGAAAGGCAGCACCACTGGAATTCCAAGAGCTTGTCCACATTTCCCCAAATGACACCCTGAAATGCCCCCTGTGTGTTTTTTTTCTTCCTTCTCCCACTCCAGGCTCCTGGCTCCCCCAGCTCAGCTGAGCTCTCCAGCCCCCTCAACCACAGCTGCTCTCCTCCTCAGCTGTCTCCTTTCACCCCGCTGACCCACAGCCCCCCATCTGCCCTGGACACCAAGACCTATGGCTGCCCTGGGGAGGAGTGGTCCTGCCATGCCCCTTCCCCTTATCCCCAGCCTCCCTGCTGCTGCACAGCCTGTGGTTCCCAGCACGGGGACAACAGGGTCCCCCAGTACTTCCCCAGCACAGACTGCATGGACTACCTGCCCCCCATGGCCATGGCTGAGGACTTCTTCAGAAGGGATAGGAACTGTGACATCTGCTACAGCTAATGAGGACTGTGGTTTTCCACATCCACTGTAGCCAAATCAGATTAATTGCCCATGAACTATGCAAAGTTGTGCTGCCTAAAGAGTCCACTTTGTTCTTCACTACTCACACGTTTGCTACTCGACGCTGTCACTACATGAATCCTCCTGCCTGTCATGGGCAGGGGTGTTTTGTTGGTTGTTGGGGTGGGTTTGGGGTTCTTTGGGTTTTGGTTTTGTTGGTGTTTTTTTTTTTTTTCTTTTTGTTTTTAAAGGAATCCTAAGCTGCTCTACCAAACACATGTCATTAAACCAGCTCTTTTTGATACAAATAAATAATTTGATACTCATGCCGAAGCCTCTTCATTCCCCATATGCTAAAAGTCTTCTGCTAATGATCCAGGCCCTGTTCTCATGAAGGTGAGGGAGAGGGATGCTCAGCAACCTGCTCAGCAGCATGAGAGGTCTCACATTTCCAGCAGGTCACAAGTCTCTGGGTACTTCAGCACCCAGCACACTCCCCAGAGAGAAGCCCCTGCACCCTCCTGCTCTGAGCTCTGCAGTTTCTCAGCCCCTGCTCTGCCCAGCCTGCCCTGCTGATGTTCTCTAGCAGTTCTTGCAGGAAAGGAAAACTTTTTCCAGGCAGGCTCAGGGCCCAGCCCAAGGATCCTGTGCCAAAAAGGCCCCTCCAGGCCTGCAGAGGTTGAATTCAGGGCCAAACTTCTTTGGCTGCTGCAGTGAGAGGCAAGTGGAGTTTGGCAGCTCTTTGTGCAGTTTGCTCTGCTGATCATCAGGTTGTCTGGACCTTTCAGCACCTGAACAGGAGCTGAGTTACTATCCCCCTTTTTTAAATTTTTTAATAAGTAGATTATGGGAAAATTACCCTACCTGAGGATTCCCTGTTTCTTGCACAAACCCAGGCTCTCTGAGGCTCTCCCACCTCCTTGTCACAGCACCTGGGGGGCCAGTTGCTCTGCTGAGCACCCAGACTGCAAAGAAAAAACATCTCTCCAAATGAAGCCAAAGACAAATGGAGAAAAAAAACCCCAACAAACCCAATAACCCTAACTTACACCAGTGCAGACCAATAGCTAATTCCACCAGCTGTGTGCTCACCTCCTCCTCCAAACCTTTCCACAGTTAACTGAAGAGCTTTCCTCTCCCCAGAGCCCAAATTATCCACGTGGCCCAGGGTGCAACAGACACACACCCCGGGCTGGCAAACACAGAGGTTTGTCATGGAATCATGAAATGGTGAAGGTTGGAAGGGACCTTCAAGATCATCACGTTCCAACCTCCCTGCCATGAGCAGGGACACCTCCCACCAGCCCAGGCTGCACAAGATTTGTTTCCTTCACTCTACCAAAAAACTAACCAATATTTCTCAGCCTGTGAAATCTAGGAAGAACTAAGACAAATGTGTGGTTTTTTTCAAATGAGACTTAAAAAGAATAAATATCTAGTGCCAGTTATTTCAACCTTCTCTCCCCACCTCCATCAGCACACAGAGCTGTTACCTCCCATGCAGGTACCCTCCAGGGTTCTCTTCTCTTCAGGTTCTCTATGAGATAAAAATGGCATTTTTGGCCATGCCCAGTCCAGCTCCCTGGACAGGACATTTCATTTCTGCCCTGCTAGACAAGGAGGCAACACGAAGATACTTTGTCTTTCCAACACTCAGTTCTTTTACCTGATATAAGTTAGCAGCTTTGTATTCCAAAACTTCATTGAAAATACTTTGACAACTTTAGATAATATCTTCCTGTCTCCCCTGTTCATCTCAGAGCTGGTCCCAGAAAGGGAGTTCACAGCTGGATCTTTGCTGCAGGTACAGGTGTGATTATCCCTGGGCAGGGACACTCCATGAGGTGTCATTTTAGTGGTGCTTCAGCCTCTGAGTTTCAGGATTTGAGATCTTCAGCCCCTGAGTCTCAAATCCTTATCTCAGGACCCTGCAGTTACACTTCTCCTGCCCCCTCCTGCTCCACAGCTGGCTCAGTGCTGGCTGCTCCTGTTTCCTGAGGAGTGGGCACAGCTTCAGCCCCATGTCCAAGCCCCTTGTCAGCACCACAAAAGAGCCACGAGGAGAGGAGGTTGAGACAAGAGACTTGAGGCTTCTAGGGAAAATGGGATGACCACATCCTCCCCATGGGCTGGCAGGTGAGATGGGGTGTTCTCAAAGGAACAAGCATGTGAAAATGCTGTGTAAGCAGCCAAGTAGAGCACTCACATTAACCTCCTATTAACACATCCTGCAGCCAGGTCAAGGGTATCCCAGTCTGCACAGCAGGGCCAGCAGGGAAGGGTCACAGTCCCACCAGGTTTCTCTCACCTCCACACCAGGCAGGTACCTCAAGCTAACACGTTATCAGCAGCTGGCACAGTTATCAGTGCATTGAGGCACAGGGCTGTGCAGCTGGCAGTGGGAACAGCATCTCCTGAGAGAGGGGAGGGGAGAGGAGAGGGGAGAGGGGAGAGAAGAGGGGAGAGAAGAGGGGAAAGAAGAGAAGAGAAGAGAAGAGAAGAGAAGAGAAGAGAAGAGAAGAGAAGAGAAGAGAGAAGAGGAGAGGAGAGGAGAGGAGAGGAGAGGAGAGGAGAGGAGAGGAGAGGAGAGAGAAGGGGGG
>NW_009953204.1:647119-662119 GCF_000747805.2 Chaetura pelagica | reverse complement strand
GGTTCTTAACCATTTGCACAGAGTATTTGATCAAAAAGCTTCCCTTGCCAACCGATTGGCAGCTTCTCTTTGGTGCCACTTCAGAATGTTTGTTCGGTGATAACAAGTCTTTGTTATTTGCAGCTTATCCAAAGCCACAGGTAGGAAGAGATAAACTGGGCAAATAAAGGGGTATCACACACTGCCAGCACTGCTGAGGTTATAAAAGATACATTTCCCCTGAAACAGTCATAAAAAATTAATGGGTTAACTGTGAACTGAGATATTGCTCAAATCAATGAAATTCACCCCAGCACAGAGGAATTAACACTCAGGCCACCTGTGAGTTTAAAAGAGGATTTCTTGATACACAGGCCAGGAATGGGCTGGCTGGGCAGGGAAAGGTGCTTTACAAGGTAAGGGAAGCAGCAGCCTCCAACTGTCTCCTGGATCCAGTCCAAAGGAATATGAACCACCAGTTGCTCGTGGTTGGTTTCAGAGCAGGACTCCGGCTTTGGGAGGCTGAACACAGCTGTGTCTGCAGGGAGAAGGGATCCTTCCTGCACCTGTCGTGGGATCTTCCCCCTGCAAATCTCACCCATCAGCCCAGGGTAACCCAGGCTGCCAGGGTGATGCTTTGGATGAAGCCACATCCATCCTTTCCCAGGCAGGCATGATCCTTTTCCCTGGGATCCCAGGGATGTTTGCAGGTCACTGATGCTCTGTACCCAACACCCAACAGTGGGCAGGTGAAACAACAGAGAGAGAAACCACTCTGGAAAACAGCTCCTGGGGGGTTTGTTGTTTGTTTGGGTTTTTTTCACCTGCTGCAAAAGGACTTTTGTCATCTCACAAGACATTTCCAGGTGGCCACAAGCTCTTCCCACTCTCCCTGGTCACAGTTTTGCACTTCCCTTGCTCACAAGCTCAAGAAATGGGTTTTTTATTGAGCACTTTGTTCTTGACACACAGTCCTGCCTCACCAGTGCAGTTACCTCTCCATCCAAGGCTTGTTGTAACATCCCTTCAAAGTCAGAAAGCACATGCTTTTGCTGGCCTATGCCCAGAGCATGCAAATTTATGCAAACACGTGCAAATACGTCTGGTTTTTGTTTTCTTTCTTTTGGTCAGTGGATGTTGGCAGGTCTGTAGACATGATGTAGTGAGAAGCAAGAGCAAAACAGCAGAGAGGAGGGCTGAGAAAGCTGAGATCTCTGCATTTCTTAACAGCATTTGTTCAAGTCTGCTAAAGGGCAGTTTAAACAGCTCAGCTCTGCCAGGCTGAGGGTGCTTCAGAAAACCCCGTCCCCTTGAGTCAGCCAGTGGGTGATCAAGGAAGTCACTGCAGTGATTTCAGGTCCCTGCCCTTCATCTTATTGCTCAGCCCTGATGGAAAAAAAAAAACCCAACTCGTGCAACATTGAGAAACCCTGCCATTCAGAATGGGTGCTGGAGATGAGACACCCTCTCTGACAGGGTCACCCAGGCATGGCTCCCACCCACCCACCTCCAACCCTCAGCAGACACAGGTTGATTGCACAGCAATTCACCAATCATTTCACAGAAAGAAGAAGAAGAATCTATCAAACACCCCCTTGGGTAAGAGCAGGAAGAGGAGACACTTAGCACATTGCAGCAGGACCCTGCTGTGTACAGGCCCACGTGGCTCACAGGTTTTCTACCCTTAAAAGCTGTTGCAGACCTGAAGGAAAGCTCTGTCTCCTCCCCAGGCATTAGATCAGGTGCAGCTCCTCACTCTGAGGTGCCTCCAGAGCTATATTTTGCCATCAGACGTGGAGACTTGGGTTGGATTAGATGTCTTCAAGAGGAATCCCTTCCCTGAGAAGCATCCAGGAGCCACACAGACTTGCTCTGCTGAGAACCTGCCCCATGTCCTTGCTCTCACAAGCATCTCTCTTCTTCTCCTGAGCCTGGAGGCCGTGGCAATGAAGAGCTGCTCCAGCTTTCTTCCACAAAGTGCCAAGGAACAGGGTAGCAGCAGCTTGCAGGAGCCCTCATTTGGGCTCTTCAGTTCAGATGTCCATTCACCCAAGTGAAACACATCCATGGATGACTCCTCAGACTGACTTGACCTCTTCTTCCACCCAGTCTTTTCCCTCCCAGGCTAGCAGGAACAACAGAGGTAACTGCACATCACAAAGGCTTCAGCTGTACCTAACAAGAGGCACAGCTCAAGCAAGTATTTCTCAACCTTTGACAGCCAAACTACCACCTTGTGTTCTGTCACCACCATGGGTTCCAGCTGCCACCAAATCAAAGGTTGGCTGTACTTCCAACATTGGCTTATTTAAGTAACAGCCAGTGGCTTTGCTTGCCTCCTTCCTTGCAAGCAATGGTTGAGGTTTAGTAGTAGTTGTTAACAAAATTAAAGCTTTCAACCTCTTGAGATGGTTGATTATTTACATGTCACATGTTAAGATCATCACCTTACATGTTACTTGTGGCCAACAGGTTGAGAAACACTGTCATCCCACCTGGTCTAAAGGCTCTGGGAGAAGGGATGTGCTGGTTAGCCACCCTCAAGTCTTTCTAAGAGGCCTTGTGGCACCAGCAAGCTGCAGCTGAAGGCATCCCAGGGGCTGCAGCAGCCTAGGACCTGGCATTCCGGCGGCAGGAAACGAAGGCAGAAGCAACTTTCCCTTTCCTCAGCAAGTGCCTCACCTGCCAAAACATGGACAAGTTCGTAAGGTACCATCTGAGACTGCATGTGAACACCCCAGTACATACAGACACTTACATACATGTAAATAAATCATAGAATCATAGAATCATGAAGGCTGGAAGGGACCTCAAAGATCATCACGTTCCAACCCCCTGCATGGGCAGGGAACCTACAGAAACATATTAGAGACTACAGTGAGATCCATTTCATACTTGTTGGCCCAGTTCTGGGCTCTCCAGTTCAAGGAGCAACTGGAGATTCCAGCACAGGGCACTGAGATGCTGGAGGGGCTGGAGCATCTGGCTGTGAGGAAAGGCTGGGAGAGCTGGGGCTGCTCAGCTGGAGAGAAGGAGGCTGAGGGGGGATCTGATCAGAGCTGATCAATATCTGCAGGGGGTGGCAGGAGGATGGGCCAGACTCTTCCCAGTGGTGCCCAGTGACAGGACAAGGGGCAATGGGCACAAACTGGAGCACAGGAGGGTTGGCCTGGATATGAGGAAATACTTGTTGACTCTGAGGGTGGCAGAGCCCTGGGACAGGCTGCCCAGGGAGGCTGTGGAGTCTCCATCCCTGGAGACCTTCAAACCTGGACGTGTTCCTGTGGGATCTGCTCTAGGGGATCCTGCTCTGGCAGGACTAGATGATCTCCAGAGGTTCCTTC
This sequence comes from Chaetura pelagica, assembly GCF_000747805.2. Taxonomy (NCBI): domain Eukaryota; kingdom Metazoa; phylum Chordata; class Aves; order Apodiformes; family Apodidae; genus Chaetura; species Chaetura pelagica. The sequence goes on along the minus strand of NW_009953204.1, from coordinate 658,796 downwards.
CAACCCCTCACTCCTCTGTGATTCTGTGAAACTCCTTCATCCCTTGAGATTTGCTGCCATTATGGAAGAAGCACAGGTTGATACCACCCTGGGGGTACTTGCAGTCCCCACCAGCTCCTGCTTCATGCTCCTCGATTACAGACCGACTCAAGTGGGGAACCCCCAAGCCTAACCCTACTGCAACCTCAGCCCCACCTCCCAACTTGTCCTCCCTGTTCCCCTGGTAAGGACAGACAGCTGTGGTGTTCCCAGCTGTGTCAGGAAGCAGCAGCAGTGCAGATCCTGTACCTGATCCCCAGCTTTTCCAGAAGGAGCCATGTGGATGGGCTGGTCATTGTCCAAGTTTCGGATGCTTGGGTCTGCCCCGTGGTCAAGGAGCAGCTGGACAATTTCCTTCTGGTTCTTGTCACGAGGCAAAGCAGCTGCCATGTGCAAAGCTGTGTTTCCATGTGCCTGGTGCAGGGGGAGAAAAAGAAATAGCAGGTGAAAAAGGAGAAACCTTCCCAGAAGTTGTGCCAGCTGCACAGGGTCCTCCTAGAAGTGGAGACTTGTGAAATGAAAAAGCCTCGTGGTACCAGGAGATGAAGGGAATGTCCTTGCTCTGTTTCTCCCATGTGTGGCCACTAGTGCAGGAGAGCTGTGGGTTTACATTTAGAGCACTGCAAACTGGGAGGTTTGGTGCTTGGAGCACAGCTAACAAATAGTCCTGCCTCAGCAACATCCCTCATCATCCTGCAGCCCCTGCCCAGCTGTGCCCTCACTGAGCACAGAGCTGAGGAGCTGTGTGGAAAAGAGAAGCATCAAGGCCATGGAACAGGCATGCAGAGGAAACAACAGGAACTGTTTCAGTGGAAACCATGGAAATCAGCCTAAGGGACACGGGCCATGCAAGGATCAACAACATCAGACCCACCCGGGCTCCACACAGCTCCACTGCTCCCTTCTCAACCAAGCCCAAGTGCAGGAAAGCTGCAGGGAGACCTGAACACAGGTGAAACCAGACCCAACAGTGTGCAGGTCACACCTGAGGCTCAGACCAACCTCTTTTGGACATCAGGGGGATGGTGTGAGTCACCAAACCCACAGCATTCAGAAGAGCTGCTCTGAAGGGTCCCAGGCTGCCCCAGTGGTCCAGCAGCCTCTGCCTCTCAGTGACTTTCTGCACCAAGAACCAAACAGGGCTGCAGGTGCCCTGGCTCTGCTGCAGACAGAACCAGCCATGCCAGGCTCCAGAGCTTCTCCTGCCTCCTCCCCAGAGCCCAGGCTGTGCTTGGCTTTGTTTCCACGCTGCTGGCACCAAGCAGAGTGCTGAGGCCAAGGCCCTGCTTCAGCATCCTCTTGATTCCAGCCTTCCCAGGGCCAGGATTTGCACAGGAACGACAGACAAAACGTGTGGTGAGGCCACGGGGGGGCGCGGGCTGGAACAGGCTGCAGTTTGTTGCAGAAAAAAAGCTCTTGAAAGCTTCTGCACAGGATTTGCACAGGAACGACAGACAAAACGTGTGGTGAGGCCACGGGGGGGCGCGGGCTGGAACAGGCTGCAGTTTGTTGCAGAAAAAAAGCTCTGAAAAGCTCTGCCAGCACCAGACCGTGTAGAAATCTGTGCCCCTGCCCAGTCAGGTATGACTGGTAACGGTTTTAAGTGAGAAAAACCTCCTGAGCAAGTGCACAAGACAAGGTATTTTTAGTGTGCACCAAGTCTCATTTAGGCACCTGTGGATTTTTTCTCTCTGAAACAATCATGTATTTATGAAGAACTCGGGGGGGTTAGACACAAAGGGCAACATGTGCTGCTATTCCAGTTGTTAAAAGGAATGCATATGATGAATACATATGATTTTTCAGGTCCTGTTTAGCACTTAGTCATAATGGACACTGAAGCACAAAAAAAAATCAGCAAAGTCTACACAGACCTTCTCAGACCAGGCATTTTTTTACACACCCTGAACAAGCAGATCCTTGTCAATTTTTATCATCCCAGAGAGTCAAGGGGTCACTACCAGCTCTTTACAGGCTTCCTTGTTAAAATGGAAACATCTGCAGTTCTTTGCTGGATCTTTATGGCAGGGGGCACCTGGTAACTGCCAAGTCCAGGCACGGGGCTGAGGGAGCAGGACAAGCTGCCAGTGCCTGGTGATGAAGCCCCCCCTTGGCTTTCCTGGGGCTTAAGCAAGACAATGGTCCAGAGCACCAACGTGTGGGCTCTAAGAGTCCTTCAGGTGAAAAAATACATCAAAGGCCTTTTCCCGTTGTGAAATCTACAAGGAAGTGGATGTGGAATGAGGCAACCACCACCAGGAGTGGGTGAGCCAGGGAAGCCAGAACATGGACTCCAGCATCCCTGTTTTCTTGTCTTCTTGAGACTTGGAAGAGCTGAAAAGCCAGGATGGGTGCCCAACAACCTTGTTATCATATTTCTCACTGTCCCAGACAGCTCATGGACAAGACTGAGGACTCCAAGTGATCCTATCAGAGGAGGAAGCTCTCACAGGACTCTGATCAAGAGACAACAGCAGACAAGCCAGCACCTGCCTAGTGAGTCTGAAAAGATACAGAAAGAATGTAGTGAAAAGGCAGCATAAGGCCCTTCACTGCTCAGCAAGACAGAAACTCCATGTTATTACCCACATACCCAAAGCAAAACGTGTTTCCTCCAGCCCAACATAAATCTTTAGGGCAAAAAACCAAATGTGAAGCTGCCCAGGATCTGCTGCCCAGGTGAGCAACTGAGTTGAGGAAACATTCAGCTCCTTTCTGACCAACACAAGCACCTGGAAGCTCTGGGGAGCACCAGCAAGGCTGAGAGCCTGAAGCTGTCAAAATGAGAAGCTGATGAACTGACCCTCTCAAAACTGGGAGCCCCAACCTGTCCTCCCCTCCCTCTGTCCTTTCCTGCTTCTGCAGAAGCACCAAAAAATCACCCAGTAAGTTCTGCTGGGAGGGGGCAGCTGGACAAGAGGCTGCTGGAGCAGAGTGATGGCTCAGCTGAGGCACAGGAATGTCAGGATTTTTGTTTAGGAGGACGGGTGAAGCTGATACATCTGCAAGATAGTGTCACAGCTTGGTATCTGCTCAGAGGTGAACTATGGGGCAGGGAGGGGATGGGTGACACAACAGCAGCACTGGGAAAGTTTCCAGCTTGCTTTGTCCAGCCCAGGAAGAGCTGTAACCTCAGCAAACCCTCAGCTCACTCAGCAGGGCTGTGCAGGTGCCTAAAGCAGGGTCTCCAGCCCCCAGTGTGTGGTCCACCAGGCTCCTGCCTGCCCAGCAAGGCTGCTGCCTGTCCCCAGAGAGCTGGTTTCCCTGCTCCCCCTGCCTGGCAGTGCCAGCCACCCCTTCACTGCCTGCAGCACAGCTCTGTCTGCTGCCACTGCTGGGCCCTGGGACATTTTTGATTCTCAGACATGCAGGCAGCCACTCCAAGAACCAGTTTGTGCCCAGACACTGAAAGCAGAGAGACTCACCCTCTCCCTTCAAGGAAACAGAAGCTTCATGCTTCCCATGGGTGGCAGGAGGGATGACTTGATTTATGGCTGCCCTAAATGACCACCTTTCAGTACAGAGCTGCTACCAACAGCAACCCACTGCAGCACTGCAGAGCTCTTTTCTCAGCCTTCAGCCTAATGTAGTAAAGTTCCTCTTCCCCCTCAAGGAACCACCTCCCAGGTCCTTCCTCCTCTCCCCTGGTTGTCTCCCTCTCTCATTCTATCAGCTCCTGCCTGCTAGGAAAGGGGCTCTGCCTTTCATGGCACAGCTCAAGCCAGACACTGCTTTCCAGGTGCAGTGCCTGTTTACTGGAAAATGCAGCTTCAGGTTGAAAAGAATTTAAAAGTTCAGATGCACAAACTGTTGCTCTTGCCCTCCAGAAAAAACAACTCATGTAGGAAGAGAATAACTGGTTTCTGCAGGACCCCACAGCTCTCCTGATGCCTCTGTCTTGCTGCAGCCTTCCAGCACAGCTCAGCTCTCATACTTCTCTCGTTATCTCCTCTGGCTGTGGGTGTGCACAGAAGTCCTGTCCACTCATGGCCCCACTCACCTTGTTGTTGACAAAGTCCTTGGATTTGAAAGCATTCAGCTCCAAGAAGTATCTGAGCAGGGAGATGTTCCCATCCTGGACTGTATAATGAAGAACTGTTTTGTTGCTTTTCACATCCTGTTTCCAAAAGAGAAAAATAACAAACAAAATCAGAGGTGTTCTGCAGAGCAACCTGAAAATATTGTATGAAACCATTGGAGAAAAGTCCAGGCAGCTGGTGTGGAGCAACCCCTGCCCTTCAGTGCCCCTCTTGCTGCCCAGTGTTTGCTTCAACCCGCAAGGAAGTAGCTCCAAAAGGCAGCAACTATCACTGCAACCTGCCCCGTGGAAGGGGAACAGGCTTGACCCTTCATTCCTTCCCCATTCCATAGTCTGAGCAGAAGCATCAGGCAGGGCAGAGCTCCCACTCCTGTGGGTAACTGAGCCAACCCTTACCCGGCTGTAGATGGAGGCTCCCGTCTGCACCAGGAGCTGGATGCAGGACTCCAGCTCTTTGCTCTGGTGCTGCAGGTTTTTCTGCTGCTCCTCAGTCAGCATCTGGCAGCCCAGCTCCCTGAGCAGGGTGTTGTGAGCCAGAACAGCACAGTGCAGGGGGGTATGGCCTGCAAAACCAAGCAGGGGAGGAGAGTGACAAAGAAGCCCCAACAAAGTGACGGATGCCTGGAGAGGGAGCCAGATGTTGGCAGCAAAACATCTCTGCACATCTCAGTGAGGCCCAAACCCTTCCCTGATTCAAAGATATTGGCTGTACAGGCACTTTCTGGGGCACTCCAGCATGTGCTCAGCTCCAAAGCTGCATCAAATCCCCAGGGAATTAGCAGCACCATTAAATTCTGGGGCACTTGAGTGGGCAGCAATGATGCCCCAACGAGGCTCCCCCAGGCAGCTGCTGAGGACCCTCCCCAGCTCCCCACCAAAGAACAACCAGCATCAGTCACTGGAACAGCCAACAGCTCTTCATTTTTTAAAAAATACCACTACAAAATATTTGCACCGAGGGTTTTACCTTCAAAATCCTTCATTTCTAAATCAAGAGGGAAACCCAGGGACAGTATCACCTAGAAGCAATGGAGAAATGGAAGATTTTAGAATCCTGTCCAAGACAAAACCAGTCAACAAACCAACCAACCAATCAGGTAATTATTTAACTACAGACTAAACCCTTATTTGACACTAGATTTCAGTGACATGAGTCTATTTCCTAACAGGGACATTGAGGGTTACACAAGATGATCCTCTTCCTTAGTTTCCTAAATCTCAACTAAGTGTAGAGTATTAGGTTCTCAGTTTAGGACAGTGAAATTAAGTGAATTCCCCAACTCAAGTGTGCCAGCCTCCTCACTTCCACCCTGGATTAAGCAAAGTCACCAGTAACACTAATTCATATTTATTCTGAGTTATTCTTTGCAAGGATAAATGAAAATCTCTCCTTGACATGTGCAGCCAAACTTTATTACCCAGAAGTTTGCTGACACTGGAGATTCCCAGGCTGGATTTATTTAGCTTTTCTACTTAATGTGCAACAATGTGACAGGTTAAAACCCCAGCCTGTGGCCAGGGCTGCAAACAGAGAGGGTGAAAAGCCTGTAAATACCATGAAAACATAGAATCATGGAATGGTTTGGGTTGGAAGGGACCTGAAAGATCATCCAGATCCACCTCCTGCATGGGCAGGGACACCTCCCACCAGCCCAGGCTGCTCCAAGCCCCATCCAACCTGCCCTTCAACACTGCCAGGGATGGGGCAGCCACAGCTTCCCTGGGCAGCCTGGGCCAGGCTCTCACCACCCTAAATAGTGATCTGGAGATGAGCACTGCTTGGGTTTAGCAGAGAGGAAAAACCATAAAACACTTGGGAAAATGAGAGATTCAACGGGCTGCAGCCAAGCAGCTCCTTGTCTGTGTTATTACAGATAATGCACATTATTTATTTATTTATTTATTTATTTTGCTCTTGAATAAAAGAAGTGGTTCACATCACAGCATCTTGGCTGGGAAGTTTTGCAGTGCAGGGTCTCACCCAGGACCTTGTCAAGTCAGACAAGGCACAGGACAGATCCCCTCTGCTGAAAGATCATCCGGAGCAGTGAGAGTTTGTGCTCTCTTTTCATAAAAATAAGTTGTACAGATCAAATATTGACCAGTAGCTCTAAGCTGCCTGATGATTAGAGGTTTAATCCACTAGAAAATAATAATCTACAGAAATAAAGCAGCACATGAAGCACTTCTTAGCTCTGCACAGAGAAGGAGCCTGTGCAGGTTCCCATTTTATGTCTAGGGGGGGAAAAGCCTAAAAAGCAACAACAACAACAAAAAAAATCCAGAAGAAACCAGAAAACCACCACGAGGCCCTCTGGGAGGCTTTGTTGGAACTATCTAGACGTAAACCAGTTTCCCCTGCTGAATGAGACACCTGTTTTCCAGAGAACTTCCCCACGTTACACATTAACCGCCGGCTCACACCGCGGCGCGGGGCGGGTGCCAGGCAGAGCCAACGACTCCCGGGCTGGGCTGCCAACCTGCCAGGCACCCTCTGGCACTTCCACTGGCACATCCCTCATCCTCAGAGGACTCTGGATCCTGCCCTCAGGTTAACTCAGCAGCAACCACTCTGCTGCCATGAAACCCTGCATTGGAGCAGCCCACGCTCAGCCCTGATGTGCAGCATTTTATTCTTTCCATTTGAAGGCAAATAGCTACATGCTTAAGAGACACATTCCAGCATGTTCAGCTGTGCCATTTGATCCCTTCTAAAAATCCCCACGGTGCCTTTTCTAATGGCTCTTCAGGGCTGCTGGAGTCAGGCTGGCACACAGCTTGGACCTGTCCACAGACAGATCTGGGAAGCTGGAGGGAGGGGAGGATCTGGTGACAGGAGTCATGAAAGCTCCAGTTGGTTCTGGCCATACAGGAGTGACTAGTTCCTCTTACTCCCTGGAAAATCTCAATGGATCTTGGTTTTGCTTAAAATCTGAAAAATGTGACTGGGAAGGCTGTGCCTGTGCCAGCTCTGCCTGCAGGGTCACCTCAGCTGGCTTGAGCCTGGACACAATTCATTGCTCCCATCTGGATGACACCGACCTCAGGGAGGGGGTTTCAACTGGTGTTTTTGCTTCCCCTCCGTCCCACCCCCCAGCTGCCTGCAGCCTCTGGGGAATCCAGACCAGCCTGGGGCTGAAGGCAGAGCCAGCCCACCCTGCCTGGCCTGCCAGCAGCAGAACTGGAGAGCAGAACTGGTCTGCAGAAAGCATCCATCTCCCCCATGCATGAAAGCCATTTCCCCTGTGACAGGAGGCTGATGTCAGCTGCAAGCACAGCCTTAAAGCAGGAATAGCCTGGGAAGTCTATTCCTCACACAATGGAAAAGGAGGCTCTAGTCACTCCTCATTCCTACTGACATCTTGCCTTCTGAGACAGTTATTTAGAGAGACCAACACTGAGACTTTATGGTAGGCTTATCTTGCTGGCAATTAAAACCATAAAAGCTTTTCCTACCTGGAGCACTTGGGTGTACCCGTATGTGGCAGCAAGATGTAGAGCTGACTGCCCTTTGTTGTCCACAGCATTGACATCTGCTCCTGCCTGGATCAAATCACAGACAATAGCTGCCTGCCTGGCAGTGACAGCCACCAGCAGAGGGGTCTGGAAATAGCAGCACAGCAGAGAAAACGTGAGAGGCTAGAAGTAGATACTGTCATAAAACCAGGATCAGGGAAAGGCAGTCTGGCATCTAGAACCCCAAGGATCGTGGTGCATGGACTGAAGGCAGCTCATGGGCAGGTTTTGGATCCCATGTATGAGGAGTCATGAGATGAGGGCATTTCTCAGCTCCTGCTGAGCTCCCTGATTTGGATGAACACCACTTGTGCCAGGTGCAGCACTCCTGCACATTAAACCTTTGGCCTCAGAGATTCCTACCAACATGCACACCTATCCCTGACCCTCTGTTCCCTTTGATCATTCCATGACCCATGGGCTGGAAAAAGAAAAACCTCCTTCTCATTCCACCTCCTTTTCAGGTGCTGCCAGAAGCACCTCAGCGAGGCATACCCATGCCCAAGTCTTCCTTTGCAGTAACAGAGCTGGATTTTTCAGGCCACCTGCTGCTTTCAGCCACAGAAAAGCCCGTGCCCATCCCAAACACCCCAGTTCCCAGGACAAAGGGCTCTGGATTTACCTTTCCTCTGTGCTCCTTGGCATCCAGTCTTCGCAGCGGTGTCATGCGCTCGGCAGCTGCCAGTGCATGCGCCCTCATACCTTTAGCTGCATAAATATGTAGAATTCTAAGACAGTAAATAAAGACACTGATCACTGCCTGGCCATCAGTCACCCTGGGAGCAAACAGTTTTATAGGGTAGCAGAGCCATTTTGAGGGGTTTGTACCCAATGTTCCACAAAACGATGCCAAAAGCCCTAAGGGGCCTGACCTCGAAAGTACCCACTGCCATGGGAAGAGCTTCCCACCTCAAAATAACAGCAGCTTTCAGGAGCCCCCAGCACTCCTGAGCTTTGTCATCCTGCCTCCTTTCCACTTCAGCACTTTCCTTCAGGTGAGGTTCACCCTTGTGCTGGGAGGTATCTGAGTGCTCTACAAATCCTGCTGTGGGGGCCCATCTCATATTCATGCATCACTTGGAGTGACATCTCCCCACTCAGGGTAACACAACCTCCTCTAAATGTTTGTAAGCAGCCTGTTAAGCTCTACTTCTTTCCCAAAATGACTGATGAAAGGGCCCAAGTCCTTATCTTGAGCATGAAGCCAAAAGCTGTCACAAGTCACAGCAGTTTGGCCCTTAGCGACAGGGAAAACACTTCACTGCTTCACTCTGGCTGCCTGGCTCTGTGGCTGGGGCTGCAGAGCATCACTCAGAGCTGCTCACCACTCCATCCCCCAGGTCCTGTTTGCAGGGCACTGGGAATGCCCAGAGAGCTTCACCCTTCCCCTCTGCACAGGAGGAGACCATCCTCCAGGCAGGCATTCCAGCCCCTGAGATGGTTTTGCTCCACACACCAACACTTGACACTTGTTAGTCAGAAGGTGGGAGGTTGGTGTTTCTTTCCTCAGGTAATTTTGTACCCCAGAGCCACACCTTGCCACTTCAGGAAGCAGAAATGCAACTTGTAGGGCTAGTCTGATTCTCAGTGTAGCTCAGCATCACACACACGTTCCCACAGATGCCAAGAGAAGATAACAGTGATGGAACTAAGCTCTGAGCTGCAGGAGTGCTTCTGTGAGCAAGGACTGCTTGAGTAAACAGGCCCTCCAGGCCATTTTTGGATCATGGGGCTCCTCCTTAATGTGCAGAATTAGCAGAAAGACTACCAGGTAATCTGTGGTTCTAGCCTGTGTATCAGTTACTGAACTAATTGATTACTACCCCCATGCTGGGTTACCCTTTTGGATAGGAAATAAGACACTCCAGGCACATGGAAGGTACTGTAGATCTTTATTGAAAAAGATTTTCTCTTTTTCTAACCAGAACAACCCAGAAAGAAATCCTGAAGCAGTTCATCATGGTTTTATGTTCACACACACAATTTACATACATTGGAGTGAAAGAAATTCCAAAGCCATCTTAGCAACCACAGGCTTGATTCACAACTGAATGACCCCAGTTTTACTGCTTGGGACTCATAAAACTGGAGCAAACAGTGGTGAATTTAGCTCCTTTTAATTAATTTCTTTGCTGGGTTTTTCTGCAAATATAAGCCACTAATTTCAATGCACCTGAACTGCTGCTGGTTTCAAACAACTTTGTGATCACTTACATGATCTATTGCTTATGTCTTCCAGATTTGTCATTACCAAATAACAAAATAGGCTTTGAAAGTCCTTCAGACTTTCAACCTGAGCTTGCAAACCTCACTCAGGCCAGAAACTAGAAGGTCATCTTGATATATTGCCTGGGTGGCAACTGGAATTCTGGACACCAGGTCACAAACTGTGCAATGCTGTATTTTTCAGTCAGTCTTGCAAATAAAATCACCTAAGGATCCTGGGCTTTAGAAAGCAGAAAAACCCAGAGAAATTGTGTTCACCAGCCAAGAGCCCCTTGTTTATTAAGAGAACAATGAACAGAAGGGGATGGGGATATAATCTGCCTGTGCCATGGCACTCCTGAACATCAACAAGGACACATACAGTTGCAGCAGAGGAAAAAGTCAAGCTACTCATTCTCCAGGAGAAGAAAATCAGAAAGCTATAAGGAAAACGTGTGCAGCTGTGGGCCTGGGAGACACAGAGAAGCTTTCCACAGCAGCAAGGCACAAGAGAGGTCACTACATTCCCTGGCTCAGCAAGACATCACCAACTTCACGCTCAAATGCTACAGAACAAGAAGTGCCATGAACTTCTTGCTAGGTGGAAGTCCCTGTCTTCTCTATGATCTCCTGGTATAGGGGCATGTCTTGCAATCCTGACTCAGGCAAAGCTCCTGGTGACTTTAGTGGGACCAGGATCTGTTGGTGGAACATGCAACATTTCCAGCTAGCCACAAAACCAGACCCTGTCTCAAAGGTGGATTGTTCTGCAGCTGAAAGGCCATGACTCCAAAGCACTGTCCCACACCCAGGTGGCTGCCTTCAATGGCACAGAAGGAGAAACCTTCAAGTTACACTTTTGTGTGAACTCCAGTGTTTCATCTAGATTACTCTGTGTTGCTCTGGGAACAGGGGTGTCTGTTGGCACTGGTGTTTAGCTCAGCTGTAGTGACTTTTTTGGGTCTTCAGACTAATGCACCTACCTGCACCAGTAGAATAAAACTACACTTTACCTTTTCCTAAGGAGCAGCTCAATTTAGGAAAGAAAAATGCCAAATTAAGTGCCCAAAAATGTTTTCTAGACCAGGGAGAGGTTCCTCCAGGGACAGGTTAAAGACACACACACAAGGATTTTACACTGAGCTCTGCAAAGCAGTCCTGTTGAACCAAGGCTTGCCAATATTTAGAGGCAAGAGTCTCCTCCCCAGATGCTACTGCTGGTCATGTCACTGGGGTGTCAATTTGAGACCATGCCCTGTGTCTGAGGATGAAAGTCACCTCGTGCTGAGGCTGAGCACAAGAACTATGCAGCATCAAAAGCCTGCCTGGCAGAGGCAGCAGGAACTGCAACAGCAGAGGAATCTTGTGCTGGGCCCCAGGACAAGGCAAGTTTCACACAACACACAAGTCATGAGGTGCTAGAGGGGGACACCGAAATCACAAGTGAAGTTCCCACCCATTAGCCCCAGCCTGCTTCTCCTCTGTACTCAAAACTCACCGTGGTGGCAGGTGGAGTATTGAGTAGGTGAGGATCAGGCCCCAAAATGTGCAACTTAGAGCCCTTCAACAGAGAGAGCATGGTTTAAAACATACGTATCATTGTCTTCATCTTCTAGGAGCAGCTTCTCGATGGGCAGGGCGCCGATCACGCGTCGGGCATCCTCCAGCTCCTGGGGGGCTGGCTCAGGAATGGAGATGGGCAGGGGCACAAACTGGGGCCCAGAAAGCGTGGAAGAAGCTGGCTGGTACTGCAGAGTGGGGGCTGGCAGTGCAGAGAGGGGCTGTCCCCACGGGAAGTACGTGAGGGGTGGCTGCTGCTCCGGCCCCTCCAGCGCAGGCACCACAGGGGGGGGGGTGCTCCGGGGCTGGGGGAACAGG
>NW_009953204.1:643291-646631 GCF_000747805.2 Chaetura pelagica | reverse complement strand
CCCCACGGGAAGTCCGTGAGGGGTGGCTGCTGCTCCGGCCCCTCCAGCGCAGGCACCACAGGGGGGGGGTTGCTCCGGGGCTGGGGAAACAGAAGAGAAAGAAACCACCATAAACCAACTGGTGAGGTGGGGCAGGGGGGAAGACACAAACCAGCAGACTAAGGATGCTCAGTCTCACTTTTAACATCCCTTTTCTTGTCCCTCTGGGTAAAGTGTTCGAGTGTGACAGGTTCCCCACGCTGGGTCCCACGCTGGGGTGGCTGTGGCTGTCCCAGGTGCTTGCTGTCAGGAGCTCACACTCATCTCAAGTTCCCTCTAGCTTTCTGTTCCCACTCCCACTCTCACTGTAAGCCCAGGAGACAGTTACACCCTGTGCTGAACCTCCTGGCAGCCCGGGCAGAGCCATCTTTGAAATGACAGCCCTTCCTCAGCAGGGAAGGTGACAGGATGCAGTGGGTCAGTCTAGGCAGCTGAACTGAAACATGAAAAGGAAAACAAGCTGCCTGAGTTCAACAGCAATAGAATTCTCTGTCCTGCTCCTCTAAGGAAGAACAAATCACCTCAGGTCAGCCAAACAGATTTTGTCCAGCCTGAACCTAAATGTTCTGCTGTGTTTACCTGCTATTTTGGCCCTGCTCTTCCATCTTTAAATAGCAACTTTTGAGGCATTTATTGCCAGGTCATTCTTCCTGGTTCCTCTGGGAGATGTGCCTCCTGGAATCTTTATACCTTTTATTTTAAGTTTGGAATTAAAGAGTGAAGAATCCATCTGGATACTGCTCAGCTCTGTGGTGGGACTGTCCCCTAAGTACTGCCCAGACAGCAGCATTTACTGACCACCCTGTGCACCCACTCAGGGAACTACTTGAATTCTCCTTCCTCAGGTGTTCCAACATAAAGCTCCTCAAGCTGAAAGTCCACAGCCTTCTGTCCTGCTCAAACCCCATTAATGTCCAGCACAGGGCAGACAGGGGCAGTGCTAGAACAACCATGTCCCATGGATGCAAAGCCATAACATTATAGTCATTAAAGACATTTTACTAATTGAATCCAGCACAGCCTGGGGCTCTTGCTAGAAGGAGGGGAATTTGCTGTCATTTGTAGGGAGGTATTTCAGACTTACTGCAAAGTTGGTGATCAGTGGCTGAGAGGTGTAAGTCAGAACAGATGATGGTCCAACCAGTGTGTAACTGGGACACACGGGCTGAACATACATATCTGCTGTGTATGGGCAGCTGACTGCTTCGTGGGACACGTAATCAGGGTAGGTGGTCCACTGAGTCAAGGGCTGTAAGGATGTGGGAGAGGGCTGGGAGATCCAGCCAGAACAGAGAGCTCCTTCATCAGTGAGAGGCACTGCAGGGGCAGCCACGTCCATCTCAATGCAAGGCTGGCCTGAAAAACAGGAGAGGAATAAAGCCCAGCTCAGCATGGCCCTCCCTGCAGCAGGACAGACCAACAGACACTGAAGGGAACATTTACCCATTGGTGAGTAGGAAGGAAGCGGCTGGTGGGGCAAAACAACCTAGGAGAGAGAAGAAAAATATCCAGGGATTAAGACCATAAACACTGAATTTAATCACAAGTGAGGCTCGTGCAGGCTGGGCTGGTGGGAGGGGGGCCCGCTCTCAGCAGGGAGGTTTGAACCTGAGGATCTTTTAGGTCCCTTCCAACCTTCACCATTCCATGATCCTATGATTTTTGTAAAGGGAAGACCTGGCTTTAGTGGCCCCCAACTCTTTATACCCAGACTGTCTTAACAAGGGACAGAGCATGTCACTTGGAGGTGTCCCTGCCCATGCAGGGGGGTTGGGTCTAGATGACCTATAAGGTCCCTTCCAACCCAAACCATTCCATGATTCTATGATATCTCTTAGCAGCTGATCAGCAGCTACTCCTTCCATGTCAGTGCCTGGATGTCCCACCTGCCTCTAGAGAAGGGCCAGGAGAGCTGAGCCTGCAGCCACTGCACAAAGTGTGCATGTTCCTGCAGCTCAAGGAGGCCTTGAACAGTGTTTAGATCCTGAGCTGCAAAGGGAATTCCTCTTCAGAGAAGAGCAAACCAACCTGCTTCCTCATGGGAGGACAGACAGGGGTGACACCAAGATGTAACCAGCCAAGGGTGGCTCTGGCTGGGCTCTTCTGGTGCTCTGGAACAAGCTGCTTAATTTGGAGCCACTTTCTGCTCCTAAGGGCCAGATCCTGCCAAGTGCAAAGCACTTCCACCCTTCCATGAAGCCAGTGGTGACTACAGGCACTTTAGCACCCAAAAGACCCTCCCTCTAAAACAAAGAGACATTCAATGGGATCTCCAGGCAACATGAGGCAGCATCACCCTCAAAACACTTTTGAGATGCAAAGGTTTCCTTCATTGGCCAGGGACAACCAGGTGCTACAAAGGCTCCTCAGCTACTCAGCTGCTGAGGAGGAATTTTTGAGCTGTGTTTAGTTCTTCTCCTACCGTGGCAGCTGCAGTTGCAGTGGCATTATGAAGATTTCCCCGTTTCCTTTTCAACAGCTCCTTCACTGGCTCTTTGACACGGACACCTTGGTAGGGGCGAGGCTGTGGCTGCTGCTCTGGAGCAGAAGCTGAGGAAAAAAGCATAATAATAAAGGAAGGTGACATTTCATTTGCTTTCCTGCCATTTTCATGGAGTCCCATGGCAGCCTGTGGGCTGTCCTAGTCAGTGTGGCTGGAGTCTGGAGTCAGAAACATTTTGTTCCTTAGTTAATGAAGTTTTTTAGCCCAGAGACAGGCTGGGAGAGTTGGGGTGTTCAGCCTGGAGAAGAGAAGGCTCCAGGGAGACCTTAGAGCAGCTTCCAGTGCCTGAAGGGGCTCCAGGAAAGCTGGGGAGGGACTTGGGACAAGGGCAGGGAGGGAGAGGACAAGGGGGAAGGGATGAAAACTGGAAGAGGGAGATTGAGGTGAGACATGAGGAGGGAATTGTGGAGTGTGAGGGTGGTGAGAGCCTGGCCCAGGTTGCCCAGGGAAGCTGTGGCTGCCCCATCCCTGGCAGTGTTGAAGGGCAGGTTGGATGGGGCTTGGAGCAGCCTGGGCTGGTGGGAGGTGTCCCTGCCCATGCAGGGGGTGGGACTGGATGGGCTTGAAGGGCCCTTCCAACCCAAACCATTCCATGATTCTATGTGATGTCTCTCTGCTGCTTGGAAGCTGTGACCACACAAAGGGAAACCTTCAAAACTGAGCAGCAAGGCAGGCAGAGCAAAACAGAAGAACAAAAATAGAGGTAACAAAGAAAGGCTGGTTTTCTTCCAACAGATTAGAGACTAACCCTTTCATTCTGCTCTTCAATGAGCTTTCAGTGAGTTCATTGTGATGTTC
>NW_009953204.1:575201-643238 GCF_000747805.2 Chaetura pelagica | reverse complement strand
CAAAGCCTGTGTGTTTATTTTCTTCCTCCTGACTTCCCCGTGTGTATCAGCTCTATGTGGCTTCAGTGCCACTGATCTGCAGTGACTTACACCCACCTGAAGGACAAATCAGACTGAGCATATCCAAGAGGTTTGTCATACAGATTCGTTAGTAGATATCTAACATAATTCTGGCCAGGAAGATACATTAAAAAAGCAGAGACCAGATATTCAAGAGCAGTACATGATATTCTGTATTTAGACACAAGCTATACATGCAACCCAAGTTAGAAAAGCATCCTTATTTGGAAGCCATTGAACTCATCCCTATTTTGCCATGCACACCTCATGGCTTTTGAGACCAGGCAGGTTATTTAAGTGCCCAGAGTCATGTTCCTGTCCCACCCAGGGCCTGGCCAGCAGGTTCATAATTCAGTGAGCTGGGACCTGACACAGCTTTGCAGATGTTTTGTTTGACAAAACATCTCAGAGCTCAGAAACTCTGATCCCTTTTGAAAAGCCAAGCTTGCAGCCAGCTAGAAAGGCCCAGCACAAAGCTTTGTGACCAGTGGAAGCAGAGGAAACTCAGCTCTTCAGAAGCCAGTATTAGTAACCCTTATTTTGTTTTTTACATGAAGTATTTGGAGGCAATTGATAGGGGGAGGAAAGCAGAGGACATCAAAGATGTTTGTAGAGCCACTGATAGCAGCAGTGCCTGCCCCCTTTGATTGCACTTTGATTTGTAAACATGCTAATTGCTAAGTTTCCATTCCTAAAGACTGCAGCTGGCCTCTGGTTTTATGGAGCACAAGTGGGTGCCCAGCTCAAATCTTAAAATAATCTCCCACCCAGGAAGCATTTCCTCAGATTCACATTCTGTGCTTCACAGAAGCAGATGAATCATTTGATTTCTGCTCGTCTCTCCCAAGGATGTGCCATTATTTGCACCCTGAGATGTTTCTGTTGCTCCTCTCTGGAGGGAGAAAAAATCAATCTGAACACAGACATTGTAAGTCAACCTAAAAGTATTTAACAGAATAAACACACCTGTTTAATTTCTTAAAAAAAAATAAATAAATTAAATACTGCTTTTTAAATACTAAATACTTAAATAATTAAATACTACTTTTCAACTTTGCTCTACCATTTAACTGACTAATTAGTTTCTAACTAGTTTTTCTAACTCTTTTTTACTCACTACCTGCCATTTACTCAGGAAATCTTGCTTAGCCATCATAAATACTTTGGGTACCAGCCAGCACTACATTTAAGCATTGAACTCTTGTCTTTGTTACCATTATGTGCAGTGGGAAAATAGTTTGTTTTAAAATAATAGCTGAAGAAAAGAGGATTTTTCATGATTTGTCTGATCCACCTTTGCCCTCTCTGGGTATCCTTTGTGGGAGTGTTACTTGCATTCTCATGAAACCTGTGGCTTTAGAAGTGCAGTGAACAAAGAGAGCCAAGGCCACCTGAATCCTGCAGAAGAGCATCCACAAGGAGCTATTAATACAGTTCACATTTTGCTTCTTGAGTGTAATTGCTATTATTTTATCTGAGGGCAAACAACAGTGCTCCAAAGTGCTGCGCTACGAGCTGCTCTGAGAAACCATCACCAAGGTGTTTTCTTGGTCCTGTGAGAGATTTATTTACATTTGGCAATTATTTATTTGTACTTGGCTGGAAAAAAAAAAGAAAAAGCTGCTCAGATCAGACATTGCTGCTGTTCCTGACACTGTGTGAAAGCACCAGCCCTGCCAAGGCAAACACAAGCTCTGCTCTGGATGGCACGAGAGGCTGAACTGCACCTCTGGGCAGCATCTTATCCCTGAGTCACCACTGACTTCAAAGGCCCTCCCTGCAGAATCAGGGTGGGGAAGGATGGTAGTTTCTGGCTCCAGGTTTGGGGGGTGGGGAAAGAAGAAATTTACTGTAAAAGCTGACAAATATACCTATTCAGAGTTTCCGGTGTAAGCAGAGTAACCAAAAAGAGAAATTAAAAAAAAAATCAGAAGAGAAGAAAAAAACCCCAAAGTCTGAAGAACATATTTCGGTTCCCCCAAGCTGACCTCCAGAAGTAAAAATAATGTTAGCACAGCTGCTTTTCCACTCTTCAAGGGTGTACCAGGTCTGAGCACCAGAGATGAACCCCAGCAAAATGACTTTTGGCTTCAGGGTCCAATTCCTCATCAAGCCAAAGAAACATGATCACGTAAAGGCGGTTTGAGAAATGGAGACAAGTAAATAGTGAGGTTTGTGCAGGCTGGGCTGGGGGGAGGTGTCCCTGCTCACAGCAGGGAGGTTGGAACCTGAGATCCCTTCCAACGTTCACCATTCCATGATCCTATGATCCTTATAAAGGGAAGACCTGGCTTTAGAGGCCCCCAACTCTTTATACCCAGACTGTCTTAACAAACTATGCAGCCTGCCTGGGACCAGGTCTCAATTGTATTTTTATTTAAGTTGCAAATGCACCCAGGTCCTCATGCACAAGTTCCATTCAAACAAAGAAAAGGAGCTTTTATTTCAGGTGCTCACTGTATTCTAGCTTATCTCATAAAATTCCAAGACCAGAGAACAGGCAGATGCTGGTCTTTAATAGGCATTGGATCTGGATTTGCAACTGCTCCCTGAAGTTGGAGCAGTATCAAGTGTCAGGAGAAAGAAGAGGAGGAATCTAACCCAACCAGTAGGAAGCTTTGCAATAGGTTTGATGTGTGAGCATATCTAGCCTGTTGCAAAGCTTTTGGTCAGGCTGCCTTCAAAGCCCATGGTGTGTGCATGAGCTCAGGCTCCTTTCATCAGTGTTATCACTTACTGTGTTTGTTGAGGGTCTACAAAAGCCCAGCACAAGCCTTGAAGTCTTTGGAGCAATGGATCAAAGTGGCTGGATAACAGAACAGCTGGTGAAAATGCAGCAGCCCCAAGTAGGTCAGTATCTGAGCACCAAGAAGGAAGCCCAGACTGATGTTTCATGCCAGATTGCTCTGCAGCTCAGCCAGGAAGTGTCCAGGCTGCACAGACAAGGTTTCCAGTTTCAGTGGCCTCTGGATGAAGATTTGACAACTCCTGCAGGGCTGCTCCTGAAGCTTCAGAACACGCTTCACAAGAGCCCCTCTTGCCCAGGTGAGCAGACTCATGTGTTGGGTGGGAATCCTACAAGCCCTGGCCTGCTTGTGCTGGTGCTCTGGGGAACCTGAGAGCAACATTATCCCATGTTTGCATGATGTTTGTCATCCCCAGGCCTCTGCCAGGACAAGGTCTAAAGGCAGACACAG
This sequence comes from Chaetura pelagica, assembly GCF_000747805.2. Classification (NCBI taxonomy): domain Eukaryota; kingdom Metazoa; phylum Chordata; class Aves; order Apodiformes; family Apodidae; genus Chaetura; species Chaetura pelagica. The sequence continues at coordinate 639,981 of NW_009953204.1, read as the reverse complement.
CCTTTTGAAAGATACCTGCTCCTAACTGAGATCCACGAAAGGCTGGATGGAGGAAAAGATCAGGCAGGGGAAGCAAAGACATTGCCAAACGATTAGAACAAGCAGCTTCAAAATGCATCTTCCTCTGCATTTGTACTTAACCATTGCAGAAACTGGAGGGAAGACAGTGGCAAAGCAGCTGTTGGAGGACACAAGTGCTGAAGCGTGTCGAGTTTCAGATCACTAAACTTCACCCCAGCACCACTGGCCTTCACACACACATGAAGTGCAGATCACTTGAAGCCTTCACCCTTTCACACAAGTCACAACAATTGCCCATTGGGCACCTTTTCAGTTTGAAATCCACTGCTAATCTGTGGGGGTTTGCAGGATCACCTGCCTGCAGCAGCACATGACACAGTGGCCTCTGGCTCAGAAGATTTACTGGTTCTTTGCTCCCACACTGTGATAAGTTTATCAATTGATCAGCACTATCAGGGTAAATATTTTTCTCTTTTCTTCTTTCACCTCCAATATAATTTAAAAAAATTGAAAAGAAACACAATAGAAAACTTTTTCTTATTTGCAGTAACACCAGAAAGCAAACAGTAACTCTTGAATAATAAGGAAAAACTAGATTTCAATTGACAAACTAGTGAGTTTCTGGCTTGGATATGAGAGACCAAATTCCATTAGGCAGGTGCTGACATTTTTATCAAACACAGTGAACTCTGATTAATAAAAGCAATCAAATACCTTAGCTTTGTGTACACTAGTTGGATGTTTAGACTCTAATCCAAACCTCTTTACAGGAAGTTATCAATGCCCATTTAGCAAGGGACTAAATGTTTCATCATGGGTGTCTGTGTTTTACATTGACCTCACACAAAAAACACTTCAAAAAAGGTTTTTCAAAAGTATCCAATTGGGCAGTATTATTTGGGGTCTGGAGTGAGGGAGGTGATCAGAGCTGAGATGGGAACTGAAATGGCTGCTCTGTGCTATTGATCATGTCCCACAGGAGATTGTGGGGCACTGAGAAGCACTCTAGTAAAATGCAGCTCCAGTCCTTCCTATGAGAATCATTCATCAGGGCCCCCTGTGTTTCCACCCAGCCCACTTAACCATTCCTGGAGGTGGATCAGCAAGGAAAGACAAGGGAACCTACATCCAGTTCTTAGCTCTGCCAAGAATCCCTGTCCAAAGATGAGGGAGGGGTCACCCAACTGGCAAATCTCCAACATTATTTGGCTGCCCAAGGAGAATTGCTTTATTGCAACTGTCAAAAGCACTTCCCAGTGTTTTTAGAAATCCCTGCACAGGAGGATCAGGCACTTAAAACTCCCCTTGAAAACTCAAAACTTTACAGATCTCTACAACCAGGAGAAAACCAGTGCTCATTCCTTTCAGCTCTCTTGTGTTTGTGCTGCTGGTACAACAGCCTGTCAGTCCCCAGGGGGTGTTTAGGAGGTGCTGGAAAGGTGACCCAGCTGCAGCCACCCTGATGGCAACAGCCAGAACTTCCATGCTTTGACTTGAATCCCAACACCAGCACCCATTTGTGCCAGGCAGTAAATAGTGTCACATCTGCTCAGGTCTCTGTGCTGCCTCCAGCACAGCCATCCAGCTGGGAGGCTTGCAGGGCCCTGCACAACCAGGGCTGCACAGTCCTGACCAGAGATGATGAGTCCTGTCCTTATTTGCTGGCTAATTACACATATGTTACTAAGAAGTGGGGAAAATGGAGTGAGCTTCATTTGTCTCTACTTTGTGGCAAGTGCAGGGCAGGGAAACAAAGCACTGGAGTTCATTTAACTTCCCGAGGTCCCAGAGACAGGGAGTCACTCAGGGAAAAGGTTCTTCATCCCCACTTCTTCCCCAGCCACCAGTACCCTCCAGGATCTGTCCCTTTTTTAAACTGGTCCCACTGATCAGTCAAAAGTGAAAGACACTGAAGTGACCCATCTGCAACTCGTGCCCTTGGGAACAAAAACCAGTTGTTTCTAACCCAGGTCCATCTTAGCCAGTTGTGTTGGTGGTAACAGGCTTGGGTGGTTGGTTAGCACCAGGTCCCAGGTAACCAGCCTAAACTGAGTGACACAGCCCTGACTGAGACCTCTGGCTGGCCCTGGGGATGCATAACCTGCCATGCTGTGCTCAGCCACAAAACCATGTGAGCGACTCCAAAAATGTTTCTCTCTCTTCCATTTGGCCATTTCTTGCTTCACTCTCTTGTCAAAAGCCTTTCCACCAAAACTGATGTGTCTCAAGGCCCATGTGAAGGGCTGAACATGCAGCTCCTTCTGTGCATCTGATACCAAATCTCTTTTGAAGTGTCACTATTATTATTTCTGTAGACAAACCCTGGACAAAAACCAGGCTGGAGTGGCTGATTGTCTGTTGGTCACACTCTGGGTGGGTATCCCAACCCAGATTTTGCTAAAAGCAAAGCTCTGAGCAAACAGAGAATCTGCTCTACATCAAACAGAAGAACTCAGAGCATGAGCAAAAGAGCCAAGTGATGCTTCATTGCTCAGCATAAGGAAATGAACTCAGGAGGGTCCTGAGCATAATTAAATCAACAGACTAAATATTTTGCTTGCTTACAACTCAGCACAGCACTTGGCTGGGTCTCTCTCTGCTCTCGTACACAGCACTGGGACTCCCAAGGCCAGAATTATGCCCAGTACCTTCATTTTCAGGTGTTTCTCTGCAGTTGGGAGATGACTAAAAACCAAAGCAGCTTTGGATTCCAGCAGATCCATGTCCCCTGTTTGCATCGAATGTTTCTGACTACTGTGCTTTTAATGAAGTCTCCTTCACACCTCCAGCTCATCCAGAGGAGCTGAAGTCAGGAGAGCACTGTGCACAACCTACACTCTGTGCTGACACCAGAAAGATGCTGCAGATTGACCAAAAAAAAAGGTTAACTTTGTATTTTTCCACCTGGATAGAAACAAAATCCAGGGGAGATCTGAAAACACTTGGGAAAGGACAAGAAAGGCTACCTAGTAACTCCTGCTCCTCTTATTATTCTCACAAAGACCTCCAACAAAACAACCCCAAACAAAACAGAGTTTCCAAGTGCCAATTAAAAGCTGGATACATTGGGCATGTGGTGGTGAGAGCTACTAAAACTTCTCTCTTTCAGAACAAAGGGGAAGCTGAGATAGACAGAAAGTGTCTAAACCCAAAGTCTTACCCGCACGTCCTAATTCCTCCCAGCCCATAATACTCTTTCCATTTTAGTAATGCAAGCTTTCCATTTAATTGCCTGTGTGGTCATTTGTAGAGCCTGACACCTGCTTTGTAAAGCATGGATGGGCTCAACTTTCATACTATCCCTCTTTCCCAGTGGGGTTTTACCAAAATGAAGACTCACAGGGCTCAGCATGTGGCAGTTTCACCTCTCAGTCTCATTAGCTGATACTTTCAGAAAGGCTGCACAGAGCCCCACATCTGCTGTGGGGGGGAAAAAAGGGCTTTATTCACTAAAAAAAGCACTTGGGAAGAGGTTTTCTAAGGTGTAACTTCTCACCTCTCAGTTGCATGGGAATGCAAGCAGTGGAATAGCTCGACAGCTGAATGTCTGGCCTTGGATGCTGAAGTCCTGCTGGGCTGCAGCAGGAGTTGAGAGTCCAAAGCATTTTGACCCAGGCAAAATTATTCTGGAGGCCTCAACATCAGAAGGACATGGAGCTCTTGGAGAGAGTCCAGAGGAGACTATGAAGATGATCCAAGGGCTAGAACAGCTCTGCTATGGAGACAGACTGAGAGAGCTGGGATGTTCAGCCTGGAGAAGAGAAGGCTCCAGGGAGACCTTAGAGCAGCTTCCAGTGCCTGAAGGGGCTCCAGGAAAGCTGGGGAGGGACTTGGGACAAGGGCAGGGAGGGAGAGGACAAGGGGGAAGGGATGAAAACTGGAAGAGGGAGATTGAGGTGAGAGATGAGGAGGGAATTGTGGAGTGTGAGGGTGGTGAGAGCCTGGCCCAGGTTGCCCAGGGAAGCTGTGGAAGCTCCATCCCTGGAAGTGTTCAGGGCAGGTTGGATGAGACATTGACATTACAGAAAATGAAGGTCCCTTTTGTGTGAATGGTTTCGGTGACCCAAGGCTGAAATCCTGCAGTAGTTTCACATTTAGGTGATGCTTTTCATAGAATCTCAAGAATGGTTTGGGTTGGAAGGGACCTTAAAGAGCACCTAGATCACTAGACCAGGTTGCTCAGAGCCCCATCCAACCTGCCCTGGGACACTTGCAGGTAAGGAGCAGACCAAGGCTTTTATGCTCTCACATTAGTGTGGGGCTCCTGCAAGTACACATGAAGTTCCCTGGTCACCCAGGCTGCCTCTTCAGCAATTCAGAGCAAGTCAATGATTGCTACTGGGCACTAGGACATCCATGTGGTCCCAGGTGGTCTGAACCAGATGGTGCAGGAAGCTTGAGGCCACAGCTGGTCACACTAACAGGAAACCCAGGTGTACCAGAGACAGCAAATGGAGACTCACAGAGACACTGAGAGGTCCAACTGCCACTGGAGCCTCTGGGACCTGGCACCTGAAAACCTGTGCTGACCTGAGCAAACTACCTACACTTGCACAGAGGGTGTCCAGTAGAGCAACTCACTGCACCCAAGCTGTCAGCTTTCCTCAGCAGAACACCTTTGCTGCCTACCTGCAAAGCCAAAACACACAGTTCTTCACTGTAATGGCACAGAAAAGCAGCAGGGCTAATGAGCTGCCAGTTCCATGCCTGCAGTGCCACAGCCCAGGCAGCCACAGCCTCACATTCCCCCTCTGCCCCTTCTGGGTCCTGGCAAACACACCAGGCTGCTCCAGCACCCAGCCCAGGCAGCAGAGAAGTCTGGCCACCCTCCTGGCTGCTTCATCTGCCTGGTGTGAAAAGGACTTGCTCAGCAACACAGGGCAGCTCAAGGCAGTTGTGTGTCCCACCCAGATTTCAAACCAGCCAGGAAGCATTACCAGGAGGTGCAAGCCCTAGAAGCTCCGGGGTGTGGAGGCACAGGCAGGTACTAGCCAGAAATGGTCTTGTCTAGAAACTAGCAGCAGGGAATGGCTGATATCCAGAGACAGGTTTTGATCTCTTCCCATGCAGGCTGGGAATCCCTGCTTCCCTTTGCCAGCCCTGCACATGCCCAAGGAAAATGCAGCTACCAATATTCTTCTACCTAAACCCTCAGGTTGTTAGTATTGCTTTGTCACTGCTGGAAAAAATACAACCCAGAGAAACCATCAATGGGCTTCAGAGATGGAAGGTTAGATGAAAGATTTGAATCCAATCACCTTGCAGTGAGTTCCACATCGTGTACCTGCTGATGCTGAGAACAGCAGCAGAGCGAGAGGGAAACAAGGTGTGTTGCCATAGTGCTCCCACCTGCTGCCTGCTGCTTGGCAGACAAATTAAAAGGTGACTGGATAAGCAGGCAGAGCTTCTTGCTCAGGATGTTACAGGCTGCAACAGCACTTCACAAATGTGCATTTGAACCCCCAAAATGTTCAACTGGAAAAAAACCAACAACTCAAAGCAAACCAGGAGAAACGCGCAGCAGAGAAACCAGACGTAGCTGCCAATAAGCTGAGAGAAGCACACACAGATTCAACAAACCTCTGAACAACCCACAAGATATTGTACAAGGCAGATTAACATCAGTTCAGCATCAGATAAGCCTCTGGCAAATGTTTAAGAAATGAGCTTTCCCCCTTCAGGTGTACTCCATCATCCCAGGTTCATGAAGAGTGTGGGGAAACACCAAGGGTGGCAGCAGAGCTGCAGGGCTGAGCATCATCTCCTGAGCCCTCCAGGGAGAAGGAAAACCCTGCCAGAAACCAACACCTACCTGGGTTGTGATCTGTAAACTGCCCGAGCAAAGGTGGGCCAAGAGGAGTGAAATGATCTTGAAAACAAGAAAACTGATTTCCTGTATAGTCATAACTGTATTGACCTCAGCTGCTTTGTTCCTTATCTTTTTTATTCTTTGAAAAAAGGTACATGTATTTTTTTTTAAAAAAGTACAGAAATAAGATTTCTCACAGGTTTCACTTTTATAAAGGAAATTTTTTCTGGTATGTAACCACTGTAACCTTTGATATAATACCTGCATCCTGTTATTGTTTTTATGAATCATAATCTCCCACTTGATTCAGAGTGATGAAAGACAACAAAGCAGCAAGGGCAATATCCCTGCTGGAAAATCAGCATCATGCCTTGACACTGCTCCCTCCTGAGCCCTGGGCCTCTCCACGAGCACAAGCTCCCAGGCTGTGCTGCTGCTTGTTTGTTCATCACCAGCTTCAGCTTTTACCTCAGGTAGGAAAAACAAATCAGAGCTCACTTACATTTTTGCCAGTGCATGTTCTGGGTCAGGACGGAGGCTTTTTGGTCTCTTTGATGAAGGTAGCTTGGGTAGTTAATAGCTAACAGGTCTCTGACTCTATCTGGGGATGTGACAAGTGACTGTCAGGATGTTTCTTTCAGCTTTTTAAAAGCCCCACGTTCCCGCTGAACCCTCTGATGTCACCACATCCTCCAACCACAACCCCTTCTAGATTTTCCCTTGCTCTGTGTTGTTCTTCACCGTGCTAACAGTTCCTCCAAGAGCAGTGAGCTCTGGAAGGTATTATGCACAACCAGGCACTCACCAGAGTGGGTTTCAACAAACAATCCAACCTGGGACCTGCCACTCGTGGGGCTTTTGCCACAGAGCTGCAAAATGAGGGCAAAACATTGTACAGCAGAAAAAAAAAAACCCACAAGGGTTACATAGTAAGATGTTGATGTTCTGTGGCACTAAGGGTGGTCTTGTTTCATCTAAGACAGCATTTTGGTGCTTCAGGAGGCACAACTGGCTCTGCACTCTTCAGCCTGACCCAGCCCACGTGCCATGTCTGCCTGGCCCCTCAAATGCACAGCACTTTAACATTAAAAATAATAATAATAATAATAAATAAATAAAAAGACTTGTGTTTGCTCCTCCTGCCTTATGAGAATCTCAACTCCCTGGGGCCACTAAATTTGGACTCATGAGGAAACACCTGTAAACACTTCAAGCCTCATTAAACGAGGACGTCCTTCATTTAAAAAAAGAAACCCCCCCCTTTTTTTTTTTCTTTTCTGTTTTGTTTTTGTCAAAATACAACACTTCCTACTAAAGCAGAGATGCTTCTTCCAAAATAGCTTGCAAAGCCCAAGGCAGGCTGACAGAGAGGTCAATGAATTCCTTTGCATCAGTCACTGCACCTTTATATCTCACCCATTCCCACCACAACCTCTTGAACCTCTGAACATTCTCTCCTCTAGAAATCAGATCCTCATGATGGATTTTCACAGAAAACACCAACTTAGGAGCATCACTGCATCATTCCCAGAGGAATATTTGTTACAGGCTGCACAGTAAGTTTAGACTTCTGGCCTTCCTATCTTTCTGCTCAGTTTTTAGTCACTGAATTGCCACGGCCCCAAAATTTGCTCTCACAAATCTCTCTTCCCATTGAATAAACAAGCAGGGTTGGGTCAGTTCTTTGGCCAGGAGTCTGTTAAAATAATTTCATCCTTGCAGGGATGGCAAAAACCTCTCAGGAGTAGGTCCATGTTGTGAACCATTTTGCAACATATCAGGAGTGAGGGGCTGGAGCAGCTCTGGAGCCAGGCTGGGAGAGTTGGGGGGTTCAGCCTGGAGAAGAGAAGGCTCCAGGGAGACCTTAGAGCAGCTTCCAGTGCCTGAAGGAGCTCCAGGAAAGCTGGGGAGGGGCTTGGGACAAGGGCAGGGAGGGAGAGGACAAGGGGGAAGGGATGAAAACTGGAAGAGGGAGATTGAGGTGAGACATGAGGAAGAAATTGTGGAGTGTGAGGGTGGTGAGAGCCTGGCCCAGGTTGCCCAGGGAAGCTGTGGCTGCCCCATCCCCGGCAGTGTTGAAGGGCAGGTTGGATGGGGCTTGGAGCAGCCTGGGCTGGTGGGAGGGGTCCCTGCCCATGCAGGGGGGTGGATCTGGATGATCTTTAAGGTCCCTTCCAACCCAAACTATAATTCTATCATTTGTACACACCAGGACTTACGTACCTGTGCAGCCAGACTGCAAGATACAATAAAGTAAATATACAGACTCATATTAAAAGAATCCATATATGCTTATCACCTCACCTTTAACTATACCTTAATTGTGCTTAGAAAAGCTGTGGATAACATTAAACCTCTCAGGATTAAACTGGTTTTAAGTTCTTTTTATCAAAGCTTTAAAAATATTAAGCCAGGCAGATAAAGTCTTGTTGTAATAAATATCTAAAATGAGGAAGTTGCCAAGAAGGGCATGATTCCCACAGACAAACCAGCCAGCACTATTTTGGTGACTGATAATCATCCATTTCCATATTTCATACACAGTTACCAGAAAAGACTTTTGACATCTTAACAATCACTCTCCAAAAAGTGACTTCCCAGTCACACATGAAGCCACCCAGGGGCAGGCATGTGGGGAGCTTTGTCTCCCTCCCTCAGCCCTTTGATTTGTCTGATTTCCAGGACCAAAGTGGAGCTCAGAAGTGATTTTCTTCCACAAGGGGATCAGTGCTGTTCACAGATGCCCTTGGTGTTGGGTTTTGGTGTTGCTGTGGGGTGTGGGGTTTGGTTTTTCTTTTTTGTTTGGATTTTTTTTTTTCCAACATGTCAATATTAGCACTTTAATCCTGCCAGACAACACAAGAAATATGAATATATAAATAGTAGTTTGATATTTCAGAAAGCTTTGTGGTCTGCAAACACAAACATTTACCACTGAGAATACAATGAATCTCTACCTTCTAGGCTTGAGTGAGTGTTTAAAAGACAACCAGGCTTAGAAAAGGTTCTCACACTTCTTTCCTAATCAGTCAAGAGACAACTGAGAAGTTAAACCCCATTGGAGGCAACAAGATCTGACAACTGAGTGAAAAAGATTTGTTATTTGAGATTACAAATTCTATAACCCGTGTCCTGACTTTGTACTGTGACATTATGTGTGAAAACAGAGCAAGAACAACCCAGAACCAAAGCTCACGGGGTGCAAAGCCAGGATTCGTCCCAGCAAGTGGATGTGAATCCCATCCCCTGGCTTGGAGCATCACACCAAAACCCTTCACCCCCTTGGCAGAACCAAAACATCAATGGGCACCTCCAGAGGGGAGTCACCCCAGTCCCAGTCACCTGCTGGAGGTGCTGACCCCTTGTAGCAGAGCACAGAGCAGGACCAATACAGTGAGGCTCCTGGTTCTGGTCTTTTGATGAGGCATCAAAAGAGTACGAGGAATGAAGGCCTAAAAACCTCAAAACAGGGAGATGATAACAACCTGGTCAGATAGATGCACCAGCAGGGCAAGAGAGGTTTTAAGTGAGAACTGTAATTAAAGACTCTCTGGGTAACACCAGAATTTACTACATGCCCCAGGGATCATAGCCAAAAGAAAAAAAAGGGGGGGATATATTTCAGGTTCCCCACGGGCTCAGAAAAGGGGCTGAGAGCTGTGGCTCCTGCTGCTGGGCCAGCCTGGGCCACCAGTGTGCCCAGAGCAGCCTGAGGGAGCCACAGAGACACAGCAAGTCTGCAGCAACTGCTCATCCATAAACTGTCCTGTGGGTCTGGGGGTTCTGGGGGTTTTGTTCTGTTCTTGGGAAGCCAGAGAACACCCCCTGTGCCTCTGGAGACACAGGGCAGGGCAGGCACGGGGCTGGGGGACGGGCACACATAGCTCCTCACACAGGGGCTGACTTAGATGACTGCTGAGAGCAGTCATAGAGAAGCTCAAGGTCATATAAGAAATCAGAAGTAGGGCTGGGGACAGAGGCCAGACTTTTGGGGACTGCTCAGAACCATGTGCTTCCTAAGGGCATCACCTTCTCAGTTTTTAATACTGCAAGCAACATGGGAGCAATGATGGTACAATAAACTCAGACTGTTTTCTTCTTTCTTTCCTTCTTTTTTTTTTTAAATTTATACTCACACCTCCCACTTTGCCCTCTGAGCTAAGTTCTGATTCATACCTCAGTTTGATAAGGAACAAATGATGCAGCCTTCATGCATGCTTAGCCCTGGAGATGAGGTCCCTGGGCAGTGTAAACCACCATTGCCCTCGTGACCTCTCAGTGAGGGTCTGAACCTGGGACATTCCAAACTCACTCCAGGGTTACTACTTGTCTTTTCACACTAAGAAGTATCTTTTACTGATCAGGCCTAACACTGGGCACAAAGGACAACATGAAATCATAATGTATCATGGAATGGTTTGGGTTGGAAGGGACCTTAAAGATCATCCAGATCCAACCCCCTGCATGGGCAGGGACACCTCCCACCAGCCCAGGCTGCTCCAAGCCCCATCCAACCTGCCCTTCAACACTGCCAGGGATGGGGCAGCCACAGCTTCCCTGGGCACCCTGGGCCAGGCTCTCACCACACTCAAATCCTTCAGAACTTCTACACACAGATGCCTAAGTGAAGCTGTGCCCCACTGTTCTCAAGAAAGCTCTGAGTTCTAGAGTAAAAAGAAAGTAAAAAACCCAAGCCAACCATAATTCACACCCTCAGACCAAGCCTGCACTTAAAGAGTTTCCCAAGAGTTTTCCAACACACATTAAGTTCTAGAAAAGACCTTTCCAGGATTTCTTTTTAGGAGATCATCTGTTCTGCTCCTGAGCTCAAAAAAAAAAAATCAAAGCAAACCCCAAACCACCCCAACACTTGTTCAAGCTAAATACGTGAGCTGGTGACTTGCTGGCTGCCAGAGTGTGCACATCAACACACTGAAAAACACCCATCCAAGCTATCTGTTGAGAAGTTACACACAGAACCTCCCCCAAAACAAACCTAAAACTGGCAGAAATCAAAAGCAGCTTTCCAACCATTCATGAAGAGAAAAGAGGATTAAGAATATCATTGAATATTATGCATATAAATCGTGTGACTGGCTCTGGAGGCTGGAAAGGTGACACAGCCAGAACCTTGGGCTTCCAGCAGTTACAAAAGCAACACAGCACCAAGTTTGTTCCCTGTTCCCAGTGGAGTCTCAGATGGGCTTTGTCTGCTGTGGTCCTGCATGGAAACCAGCAACCAGCTGCACTGAAGCCTTTGGTCCCTCTTTGTTGAAGCTGCTGAAGCAAGGCATTTCTTGAAGGAGCTCTTACCACCACATTTTTAATAGTCCCCCTTTCTCCTCACTGAAGCAAAACTGAAGAACAAGTTGGTGTAACAGGAATTCAACGACTGTTCTCACGACCTGTGTTCACCATTTGTATCAGTAGGTTTCCTCCAGCACTGACGTTGCTGTTGATGTGAATTTCAGACAAAACCCACTTTCTGATCATCTCTTTTTAGACTGCAATGCACACTATGGCAAGTCCTAGAAGGGCACTTCAGTCAGAGGGGACAGGCACACTCAGTCCCTGCACTGAATGTCACCCAACAGAAGCATTAATGGGTGAAAAAGCCACGTTCAGCCAAGCTACACACCCCCCCATCTCAGCAGAGTAAACCAGGGGCTGCAACACCTCCTTTCCCCTTCAGATATCAGCCCAGGCTTGCCAAAATGTGAGCAACCAGCATTTCTTCAAGCTAAGGGCTGTAAGCAGGTGCTAGATACCCTGCTATCAGCTCAGAGCTGCTGGCAGGAACCACCCTGCCAAGCTGCTTCTGCCGAGCTCGCCGAGCATGAGCCACTGCCACTGCCACCAAGGCAAAAGCCTGAGCCCTGATTGTGTCACAAGGAAAGTCAAGTCACCAGTACCTGGTCCCTGCTGGAAAATACTCATGTTGAAAGCCCTCTCTGAGCACGTTTGCCCCCGGATTTTCATAGAGAAACAGGACTCAGCAGCTTTGGCAGCATCCACGTGCCTGCCTTAGCCTGAAACCCGTGAGGTGCAGCTGCAGGGGAGTGGGCAGAGAGGTACAGAGAACAGCAGCACCCTAGTGAGCTGTGACTCTGCACAGAAGTTCCCACTGCTTCATTCAGCATTGACTTTTCCGTGGCCTCCTTCAAACATCTGGGAAACCCCCTTGAAGGTGCAATGGGTTCTGAACACTCAGGAAGTTTGCTTTTCCCAGGACACAAGCAGCACTAGACACTTCTCTCTGCAGAACTCCCTGCAGATCTGAGCTCTTCACCCAGCAGATTAATTCTCTGCTTAGTCTAGATGAAAGGACTCCATTAGGAAGGGAGGAATGGTAAAATTTTGAGGGAATTTCCTGTCGAGGACCTCCCTTTTCACTAAGAGTGATGATATAGGTTTGTGGACCCTACACATGGAGCCACTGATTGGATCTTAGGATGCTGGGAAAATCAGTTCATCCTCCTAAAGGCATCGATCCCAGTTTGGAAAACAAGACCTGTGACATCTCCATTTGGCCCTCATGCTTAAGAGACAGCACAAGATTTTCAAACTGATTTTACACCCAGATGAAGGAGGAACTAAAATCCTGCCCTCTACCTTATCAGCTCTGGTTCCTGGCCAGGCTGCATTCAGATAAACCTGACTTGTGGTTTGTGAATTTACACCAGGGGCTTGCAGGGAGAGCTTTCCCCAAGTTCCCTGCATATTTAACCACTGATTAGAAAGAATGGAGGGGAAAAAAAACCCCAAACATCTAGACTAAAAAACAGAATTAAAAAGCTTAGTAAAGTGTAAACATTACTGCCCACTCCAGAGAAGTGTGCACAGCTGAAAGCTCTCCTCTGGAAGGGAAGTTATGGATGTTGGCTGTGGTTAGAAGATGAAATGCCAATTTCTGGTCACTGCCAGGGAAGCAGCAACCACCTGGGTCTGTTCTGAAGTCAAAAACAACTCCAGGAGTGGAATTTCTTCTGCATTCTCGTGCTGAATTGTCTGCAAGAACTGATCAGGGGGGTTGTGTACCCCAAAGCTCTGCAGGGTGTCTTCAGCTTCTTCTGAACCACAGGGATTCCAGTCACTGAGAACAGGATCCCAGAGGGAGTTTGTCTCAACTCTGCTCTTGTTTCACATTTTATTTCCCCATCACCAATTAGATGAAATTAATTAGTCTAAAAGCATTGTAAGTAGAAGTGGAGCAATTCTGATGATGTAAATAAATATTCACAGGGGTGAGAAGCCACATTCATCTGGCAGCTGAGAGAGCTGAGAGTTATTAATGACTCACTCCAGGAATTTGGATCTGGGTCCAGGATGTCATTATGTGTGTTACTGCCCAGATAAATCACAATGGAACCTCCAAGAGAGAAATATGATGATGATGATGATGATGGTGATGACCAAAAGATTCACATATTCTCCTTGCAGTGCTTTATACCACACTCACTGTTCTCCATGCATGCACCCTTCCATTTTTTGGTGTTACCCTGACAGTTCAAACCTGCATTTTGACCCCAAAAAAAGGCAAACTCTTGGCATTAAATAAAAGGCCACATCAGTGAGTGACAAATGCCTCTGCCTTTGTACAGTGGGTAAGACAAGACCTGCATGTTTGGAAGCAAAACTGTGTTTTTAAGTAACTACCTTGAGAAGAAGGTTGCAGCTTTTTCAGGATTTAGCAAAAGGTGAGCTGGAGTTTCTGCAAGTCAGTGGAAAGATTTCAGCAGCCACATTCAGAAAGATACTCCAACATCCACCAGCCCCTGGGTGCAGAGGTGTACAGCAGCATTTGAATGACCTGACTCGTTTGTCTAAGGTAAACAGGCCCTACACACTCACAGCAATTCTTTCCTGCATGCAAAACCCACACAATCACAGAATCGTTTTGGTTGGAAAAGGCCTTGAGGGTTGTTTTAGTATTAGTTGGGTGAAGGTGCCACCTGCTGGTCACCTCTCTGCCCACCTAAAGAAGGTTTCGGGCTCGGCAGTTGTGTTACCAGACTGACAAAGCCAAGAGATTTGCAGATGCCCAGACACCGAATCTCACAGCTCAGCCTTGAGGACTCTGCTCCCTCAAGGAGCTGCACAGGGGCCCAAAAGAAGGAGACCACAGCACCTCAATGCCTGCTCCAGCTCAAGCACCAGGATGGCAACAGAAAGCACATTCCAAAGATAATTTAAAATGCTTGTACAGAAACAGAGCAGAGGACCCACCTATGCTTCATATTTTTCAATAATCCCTCAGCTATTGCAGCACAGCAAGATGAGGGTATTTTCTTTCATTCCAGATGCACAGAAAGCATCTGATTAACACTGAGAGTTCCCTGGAAATTCAGGGGCTTTCCTTTTGCAGGACTCAGTTGTGCAAACACCCTGCTCCTTTCTTCCTGGAGACTGGAGCTGTTACTGGGTGATCATTTACTGCATTAAACACAGAAAATAGCTATTATTGTACCTGGTCATTCTGGTGCCAATGAAGACCTTTCATTTTCTGTTTAACCCTCTCCTTTGCTTCTCTTTTGTTTCCCTATCAAATAGTTTTGCTCACTCTCCAGTCTATTTTCCACACAATTTCATCTCTTAAGGGACCTGGAGCCAGAAAAAAGACTAATTTGGGAAGGTTCCTGTGCCAGAAACCCAGGCCTCAGGGATCCTGACTCATCACATGAGGATTAACTACCAGAATTCATTTGACTCCTACTCTCTCCTGTAATGCCAGTCCCCAAAGCAGTTGCTGTATGACTGGGTTTTTACTGTATTTACTGTTTTTTAACTATTTTTACAGCTTTGTTTCAGCAGAGGAACTTCCAATGTATTTTTAGGAGCTCCCACTGATGTTTGACAAAACCTGGTGAACTTCAGTTATTTCACTCCCAGTACCAGCTCCAGAAACCTCAAATGTTCTGACTGTCACAGCTACATATTCCTTTGCACTCCGAGTTGTATGTTTGTTGTTGTTGTTTCAAATAATATACTATCAAAATAAGGAGGCAAATACAGACAGAAATGTCTGTTTCTGAGGGTGATCCCTGTATAGCTAGTTTTGAAAATACTAGCTTGAGTTACTCTTGGAAAACCTGGTTGTAGGAAAGGTTGTTGGGGCTGCATTTCCCCTTCTGAAAGCCACCTTACACTTCCTAGACATCCCTCTGGGGACCTGGGACAAGGGCAGGGAGGGATAGGACAAGGGGGAAGGGATGAAAACTGGAAGAGGGAGATTGAGGTGAGAGATGAGGAGGGAATTGTGGAGTGTGAGGGTGGTGAGAGCCTGGCCCAGGGTGCCCAGGGAAGCTGTGGCTGCCCCATCCCTGGCAGTGTTGAAGGGCAGGTTGGATGGGGCTTGGAGCAGCCTGGGCTGGTGGGAGGTGTCCCTGCCCATGCAGGGGGGTGGATCTAGATGATCTTTCAGGTCCCTTCCAACCCAAACCATTCTATGAAACCAAATTTAAATCACTTCAATATTTTCGCCTCTAGAAAACATCACTTAGAGCAGATAAACACCAGTTGCAGGATTTCCCTCCTCCTTTTCCCCACACTCTGCAGCGTGTCAGGTACCAGGGGTATCAGCATGGCAAGGATGTGAGGAGGAAGGACAATGTGTATGGTCAAAAGTGGAAATAACTTCTGTGTGCACTCAAATTCAGGCTTTTTGTGGCAGCTTCGCACACCTTGGTCACTGAAAAGTTCCAATATCCAATTAAAACACCAGAAATCCACTGGCAAATGGATTCTCTCCCATTAATCCTCTTTGAATTAAGGTGTGATCTGTCCAGTTTTGCACCAGTACCAGTTGTAGCTGCAACCATTTGGGAGACCTAAACCCAAACACGAAGAGTCTGTTGTGGGGTTTGGTTTTTTCTATAGATTAGACAGGGCCAGGTGATTTCCAAAGAAAGGATTTTAAGTTGCTTTTATGTTTACTGAAAGGCAGAATTTTCATATTGGCCTAAGCTCCCCGGGGCTTGGATTACACACTGAGAAGCATGAAAATCAGTTATTCCTTTACAATTGCAATTCCTTGGAATTGCAGGGAGTGAGGGCACAAAGCCTGCATCTCTCAGGGTTCAAGTGTGCCAAGTAATGCTGTGGCATCCAGAGCTTTCAGGAAAAAGGTGCTGAACACTCTGGGAAGCACTTGGCTGCAGATCACCTGTTTTCTCTGCCTCTCTTCTTGGCTCTCCAGCCAGCACCTTTTATGCAACTCCTGCAGTCAATCCTGTGCAGTGGAAAAAAAAATAAAGGGGGAAATTCACTGGATCTGGACAGAGAGAAAAAGGAATTTTGTGTCATTTTGACCAAGAATTAATTTCTCAGCAGCCCAAAGCAGCCTTTGGAAAGGTGCAGGGCACAAATAGCTGCTTTGTGCTGGTGGGGCTTGTGGCTCCCCAGCATTTGCATAAACTTTTCTGTTCTCTCTGATACCATCACAGCAAAACAAAACAAATCAGATTAACTCTGCTCCAACTCTTAAGCTGCTGCAGGGAGGCAAAACTCGGACTTTCCCAGCTAAAGCATCAATATTGGGGAAATAGGATGACTCAATGATTCTGCTCTCTCTGTAACAAGATGAATGAAACTTTCTAACATAGGAATGTGTAACTTTGCAACATATAAATATCTTAGCAAGATAACAAGGAAACTTTGTGACCTATTCATAACTTTGTAACCTGTAAACAACTTTGTAACCTATAAAAGACTTTGTAAGCTATAAATAAATCTGTAACCTATAACTTTGTAACCTACAAATGTCACGTTGTAACATATAAAGAGCTTTGTCCCTTGGCAATTAAATTTTGTAGCCTATGAATGAACCACTTGAAACACATGAACAAACACACAAATAAACAGAACTGAGATGCTCAATATTTACATAGAAGGAGAAACATTCTTTCCAGTTTCCCTTCCAGGCTTTGTCAGCACCTCAATGTAGTCAAAACGAAATCTTCTTACCAGCCATAACAAGTGGAACTTCAGCCTTTTAACTGAGACAGACTCAAAGCACAACAGTAAATCCTCCCAGAACCTCAAATTCACAGAGTATCACGTTCAGGCTCCAGGTAGGAAGGGCCCCTGAGTTCTGTTCCCACCTTCAACGGAAGAGGTTTCTTTAAAAAAGCTCAAATATATTATATTTTTTTTCAAATTTCTATAATCTAGTGAAGCGTCTCTCAGAAAAGCTTCAGCACTTTTGGGCAGACATTCTGCTTTTTGTGACAATCAGCTCCTTTCAAGAGATCAGCACCCCTGCAATTATTTACTCAATAATAATGTAATGGAATAAAATATGCTTTTCAAAACTGGCTTATTGGCCTAAACTGCTCTTGTAGCATCTCTGGTCCCTTTCCACAGGGCTCTCAGTCAGCACAGTCATGTTTTATTGTGATCCTGCACTTTTTAACCCTGTTGACAACAAATTATGTCCTGCAGTTCCTCATGAGCTGGAAAACTGCTCCTGATGTCCCTACAGCTGCTCGTGCTGTTCTCCAACAGGAATTTCTGGTTTCTATCCTGCCCTGATTCCTCTGGGAGAAAGATTTAAAAGAAAAGCTTTGCAGAAAGAGAAGCTTTGGGAGAAGAGAGCTCAGCTTGGCTGGACCCTGGGAAACCTGCCCACTCAGGAGGAAGTTAATTTACTAACTGAAGTTACATTATTCTCCCCAACAACAGCTCCACTGTACCATCTATTGTCACCTTCCTCCTTCTTGGAATTTTCTCTCAAGCATCAGCCAACAATAAGGGGAGACACTTCTGCTGCTTCGTGAATGTTCTGTGGGACAAGAGGCTAAAAGGTCTGGCCCAGGTTGCCCAGGGAAGCTGTGGCTGCCCCATCCCTGGCAGTGTTGAAGGGCAGGTTGGATGGGGCTTGGAGCAGCCTGGGCTGGTGGGAGGTGTCCCTGCCCATGCAGGGGGTTGGATTTAGATGATCTGTAAGGTTTCTTGAACCCAAACCATTCCATATCTCTACGATCTCCACTGGGGGACTTCAGCTTCTTGAATTATGAAAGCACAAACCACTGCAGCAAAGCATGCAAAGTATCCTGAGTATGTCCAGGTACCAAAACCCAAAGCAAGCCCAGCTGCTGGCAACAGAAAATCATACATGGGTGGGATGGGGAGGAGAAGAGGCCAACAGACTGTGCAGACAGAGGAAGGGCAAGCACTGGTTCTGTTAACTTCATGTTAACCCCCCACCTATGTCCCCTGGTTGTCCTCAAGGCTGGGCAAAGATAAATCCAGGCTCTCTCTGGGCCTGTCTCCTGCAGGAGGCACAAAACCCACTGCCTGGAGCTTCTTGCTGGCTCCTCTTCCATTGCAACTAGAAATGCAGCAGCCAGGGAGTTTGCACCAGGCAGTAAGGCAGGACACAACATGTTTTATGGGGACTGCTGCATTTTTCTGACTGCCACACATTTTGGGGGAGCATTACATTTTTTCTGACTGCTTTGGCTTGAGGCATAAGCAGCCCAAAGGAGAGCAGCTTGCTGTGGTTGTTGGCTCCTGCTGGGAAGGGACCACCTGTCCTGCAGGAAGAGTAAGGTTTGCTCAATCTCTCAGGAGCAAACTGGCAACTCTGTGAGAGTCAAACTGTCACACAAGTCAGGCACAAGGACACAGACACATAGCACAGTCCCTGGAATGATCTGTGCCAGATCCTTCCCTTCTAGGTAGAGTGAGTAAGCAAGTTCCTGAGGAAACCACTCTTTTCAATGGTCATTTCTGTTTCCTCAGTAACACCAGCAAGTTTCTGACCCTTCTTCACCCATGAAAACCTACCCTGCCCCTGGTTCCACAGCAATTCACAGATGCAGAACACTTGGCTTTAGAATTTTTTCCTATTAAGACCCCTCCCTTTGCATACTCTGGCTCAGATCATGGTGCCCAGCACCCAGACAGTTGACGTGGAGGCCCCAGGATAAAACTGTCCCAGTGAACACAAACAAACTCCAAGTTGTACCTCAGGAGCTTCTGTTTCTGAAGAGCAAAGAAAGGCTCAGATCAAGTGGAAGGTATAAGCCAGCAGGAAGTGCTGATAACATGTTATTTTTTCTCTTGTAGCAGAGACCAGGTGTCTCAAACCACACTGCCCTGGGCACAGGACATCAAGACAACGTGACTGGCTTCAGTTGATCACAAACAGGAAAAAGACTGGAGGTGACAAGTCTTAACACACCCATGACACTGACTGGGAAGAGAAACACCATGAAGTGCTGACACATCCCATCTCTAGTCCATGGAAACCCAGCTTCCAGCAGGCAGTTCATGCAACCCATCTGAGCTAAAGCAGATCCCCCCACGTGCCTCTCTCTTCCTTGGCTGTAAATGGAAGATGGAGCTGAGATTTCCCCATCTGACTCACAGACACTGACTTTAAGGCAGATGAAACTCAACCACGGGGACTGTTTCAAGTTCACCTGGTGTTGGTAGCACAGCTATGAACCCGACAGCTGACAAACTCATTCCTCCAGATCACAGCCAGGTGGGTCTTCATGAGAAGACAGAAACAAGCCTTGCTGGATCCTGTGCCAGCCAGAGCTATTGTTACTTGCTTGGCCTCACACCAAGCCCAAGTTCTCTTAGCAGGGGGGATTAGAATAAGTCCACCCTTCCTGAGCAAAAACAGAAACGTTTTTAGCAGCTTTTCAAACAGTACACAGGTGTCATTCCCCTTCTAGTGGGTTCCTCTGAGCCAGGGAACAGCTCCCCCATCTCCCTAAAGCACAGCTGTGTCTCCAGCAGCACCCCCAGGAATGCAAAGATTCAAAACCTTAGGATAGTGTCTGAAGGTTAGAGATCTGCCATCTGAAGGAGCAGCAGGTTTTGGAATGAAGCAGTTTGATGGTATCACACACACTCAGTTTTCTGTCTGTGAGACGTGGGCAGCAGTTGTCCTATTGAGCAATCCATGCAGCAGCATCCACTGCTTTGTTCAACCCTGCTCTGCCTGGGAAGAACAAACACCCAGCCAAGGCCAGTTCCAGCCCTGCAGAATGACTGCTCCGAGGATCACTGATTAGATCAGCTGCCATTCAGCTTGCTGCAACAGAAACAATTTGTCCTGAGGGAAAGCTGTATGTACAGAAAGCCACAGAGTGCCACGAGGGACTGGCTGAAGCTCCCTGAGAGGTGTAGAGTTCCTGCAGTGCCTCCCTGACACCAACACTCTTTGCTTCAGTTGTAGCAGAAAAACACCTGCCTCTCCAAGCCCTAGAATTCATCTGCCCTCCATCTGCACCCCCAAGAGAGAGGACACAAGCCATGCAAGCTGAAATCCTCCTCACCTACAAGCAGTCACTCTTCTTACAACCAAGACTCAGGGTGCTTTTTTTTTCAAGGGAGAAAGACATTTTCCACCCAGCAGCTCCACAGGGACCAGGGAGCAAGAGCCTTGTTTCCACATCACTCTCAAACTCAGTCCCACAGTGAATTGGATGCTCCTCACTGACCAGGGCTTGGGTGGATCCCAGGGCTGAAGGGCTTTACCAGGCCTGGGGCAGGACACTTCACAGAGCATCCCTCAGAGCCAAAGCCAAAGATTGGCTAATCTGCCCCTCTCAAACAGTTTGTTGCTACTGATTTGTATCTCAGTGACACCTAAAACCCCTCAGAAGACACCAGGCTTGTTTGGCTGCTCGTGGAGCAACTGAATTTCTGTGCCAAAGAATTTACAGCCTAAACAGAAAAAAAGGATGGAGAAAGGACATGCAAATCCTTCCCATCTTGCAGGGGTTTTAGGCTGAGCCCAGCCTGAGATTTTGCATTTTGGCCTCTGTGCCCTCCCTGCTTGCCACTAGTGCCCCATGAAACACCAAAGTGCCGAGTTCCACAACCAGACATTTCCACACACACAATAAAGAAAATTAAATGGAATTGTTGACTTACTTGTAACTACATCTAATAACCTCAGCTGTAACAAGCATCTCACCACCAGCTGTGAAAGAGCCCAGCAAAAGAGGTCTCAGCAGCCTCCTCCCATGTCCTCACCACCTCAGCAGTGAGAGCCAGGCTGCCAAAAGTGGGACTAATCAGTAAAAAAACCATCTGACACTTCATTTCCTATGGAACTCAACTAAAGGAGAAGCCACTCATTTCCATGCACGATATTAAGGAAACCCAAGAGTACTATGGATTCAAAAGGACTTCTCAGCAGATTCTAGTCTAAGCTTCTGAACACCAAAGCTTTCCCTTTCCTGTTGAGGCATCAAATGTCCAGCTAATGTTGTCTTATTCTGACTGAAGAGCTCCCAGTGCAAAGGGATGTCAATATTCCACATTTTATCCAGCATGTGGCTCTGTCTGTTGTGGCTGACTGGGCTACTAGTGCTCCTGCAGGTTGTTGGCCCGTCATTCTGACAGATTTCTACCAAACAAACCTAAAATAATAAATGACAAACAAGTTATGTGTGATTCAGGGGGGCAGCAAAGTAAAGGAAGAATCCCTTCTTGGTCCTTTGCAAAGATTGTTGAAGTATTTGTGGTAAGGTACACCTAAGAATCACAGAATCATGGGATGGGTTGGAAGGGACCTTCAAGATCATCTGGATCCACCCCCCTGCATGGGCAGGGACACCTCCCACCAGCCCAGGCTGCTCCAAGCCCCATCCAACCTGCCCTTCAACACTGCCAGGGATGGAGCTTAAGCAAGTGACTGAGTCTAAGACTAAAGCATTTGTTCCCACTGCATGGGGTGACTTTCAAGCTTCCTAAGAACAGCAATAAAACCAAGTTAGGATGGTTTTACAGACAGTGTGAGCTGCCTGGAAACGAAGCCCCTGAGCCTTGCAGAGCCACCAGAGAGGTTCCTCCTGCCCCTGCACAGAGCACTCTGCAGCCCACGGGAACACTGCTCTTAGGTCTTGAAATCAGGGTAGCTTTGGACATTTACAAATGGAACAGCAATTCACTCCCTGACCTCTGCTGGCTCATTCATGTCCCTGCTCTTTGCTAGGTGGGAATGTAAATTACAACATGTAACTATCCAGCTCTTTCTCTCAAAAGACCATTGACATGAATGCATTTAACTTGACGAGGTGTCACCCAGGCAGGTGACACAGCTCAGCTCCCAGCACCAAGTCACCATGATCTGATTGTGACTCTCACACACAGAAGGGTGGGGGTTGGAAGAGATCTCTGGAGATTCTCTAATCCAACCCCCCTGCCAGAACAGGATCCCCTAGAGCAGATCCAACAGGGGGAAGGGGTGTGAGGTATAGAGTTCCAAGTGTGACTACATAGTAGATCACAGGGAGGGGATGCAGAGGAAATCACAGCAGGAAAACCAAACCAAACTGAAACTGTCTGGGGCCATGTCTGGCCTCTTTTCACCCAATCCCAGGTTCTGTCCCTTTCTACAGCTAGAGAACAGGACTTAGGAGTTACCCAGAGCCCAAAGGAACAGCCACAGAGCTGAGAAGGGCTGAAGCTGCAGGCTGACTTTCAGAAAGTTTCATTCAGCAGAAAATTCAGAGCATCCATCACTCACTAAAGCTCAAACCTGTCGAATACTGGAAAAAACATGAACTTTGATGGTTCTTAGGCAAATGTCCTACATAGACCTGGACCTGTAGCTCCTGGATCAGGCCAAAATTAGAACCAAAATAATCAGAAATGTCTGTTCCCTCCACACACAGACCAGCCACCACATCACCAGGTGCATCAATCTGCCCTGGTTCCTCCAAGTCAACTTAACCCTTTTGGCTTGGATTGTTTCCCTGCAGGAATCACCCTGGCAGATGAGGCAGCTTGGTTCTCCTCACAAATGCCTTTAGCACACACAGGGGGCAGGAGGGTAAGGAGGAAAACAGGTGGGAAAAAAGCTGCAGAAGGACTGAGGAACAACCCCAGCATTCCTAGGGGGTCACTGCTCTCTGGAGAGCAGGGTGGCAAGTCTCTTCTTGCTTTGCACAGGTGTTTGTACCAGGTATTTGCTCCTCTTTCAGCTCTGACTTTTCATTCTGGAATTATTGGAATGATAACAAAGAACCTGCATATTTAATCTGTCAATTGGCATTTCTTTCACTAGGTAAATATTTAATTATTCTCTTTTTTTTCCCTTTTTTTTCCCCTGCTTTTTTCCCTGTGAGTTGGGCTCCCATTAGCCTCTTAACCCTGGATAAAGAGGAGCAAATTCCAAGCAGCACCTGTATTTTTGCATGTTCTCATTTCACTCAGCTACATATCCTAGAAAGTGGCACCATCTTTCACCTCTGTTACTTGGTAGGTGGGTATTTTTTGGAACATGATGCAGTTTCTTGTAGGAACACTCATGCCACACACATGGAATCATTGAATGGTTTGGGTTGGGGCTCAGTCAGCAAAGCCTAATTGAAAGCAGCTCAGGCTGTGGTCTGAAGAGAGAGACATTAACCTTCTTGATGAGAAGAAAACATTTCCTTGTGGGCATTTCCATCAGGTAGTCACTGTTCTCCAAGGGATTACTAGTATGGTCCTAAAACCCCCTTGGTATCACACTGGGGAGTTGCTTGGTGTCCCCATTTTTGCCATGTGACCCTGAGGTGACTTGTTGACAGAGAGAGGAGCTCTGAGATGAAATAATGAAACCTTTCAGGAGCAGAAATTGTAGGGACAGAAGCTGTAGAATAAGGAAGTGGTGCTGGAATTTACCCAGCAATACAAACAACAAAGCAAGATCAGCTGCAGGTTTATACTCATGGAGAAATTAGGCTGAACTCCACAAGACATGAAATGATTTATAGCAATGAAATATTAACTCACGACAAGGGGAAATGCGTTGTTGGCACTTGGTTGGAAACCTCCTGCTCAAGAGAAAAAAAAATCCATGTAGCAAGAAACCAACTCAAACTCTTGCCAGGTTAGACTGGTTTGGCCAGAGAGGCTGAACCACAAAAGCTGACATGGCAATCATTATTTATTCCTGGCTCAAGTAGATGATATGAACTAGAGCAAGAACAATCCTAAGTAAATCTCTCTTATCACCAATGAATGTATTTCTGTAAAACACAACCCCTCAGGAGCTGCAATGTCCTCCTCTGTCCTCTCAGATTCCTAGGAGCCATCAGCTGCAAAGGATGCAGATTTATTCACAGACTGGGATAAGGGAATTCCCATGCTGAGGGAATTGGCAGAGCCAGGCCAACCATACACAAAGTGAGGAGCAGCAGGAGGCCTGCATGGAACCCCCTTCCCCTCCTCAGGGCTGCTCTCAGTGCCCTTGGGGAGAGTCACTTCCCTGGTGCTGAAAGGGTTTGGATGCAGGCCCATTGGGAGCCAAATATAACCTCAGTGTATGGGAAAAAAAGGCTCTGAAACTTGACCCCAGATTACAAACCATTGTTGTCTGGGACTTTCAATGTATTTGTTCAGAAGGGAAAAATGGATCTAGGGCCTTTATTTTCTTATCCCCACTTACGTGTGACTTTAATTATTAACCCTGAACAAGCAAATCTTTCTGTAGCTCAAGTGCAGTGAATAGGGAGCATTTGCCATTTGGTCCCTCTGAATTCATGTGTTATTCAGCTGCTCTGGATGACTGAATGACTACCAGGCTGCCTCCCTCTCCAGCCCCTCTGACATGCAGATATTACAGAACATTGCTTATGTGGAACATATATTTTTGAGCTGAGGGGTTCTCTGAGGGTTTGGTTGTGGAAGCATAAAGTTTCTGGCAAGTATCTTCAGTGACAGTTAGAAGCTGTTGGAATTCCTTGCCAAGGCAAATGTTGAGGGTCTAAAATGAACTGGAAAATAGTTGTGTGCCTGCAGAAGTGGTTTTGCCTCAGTCTGTTGTGAGAAGCTCTGCTCTGACACAGGGACCTTGAAGCCTGCTCCCTGCAGGGAACATCTGCAGGACATGGCACAGCCCTTGCTCTTTACACACAGATGCATTTGAAAACAAATCTTCTGACATCCCACAGACTTTACACACAGATGCATTTGAAAACAAATCTGACATCCCACAGCCAATCAGAGACCCAGAAGATGACAGTCATGGAATGGTTTGAGTTGGAAGGGACCTTGAAGATCATCTAGATCCAACCCCCTGCATGGGCAGGGACACCTCCCACCAGCCCAGGCTGCTCCAAGCCCCATCCAACCTGCCCTTCAACACTGCCAGGGATGGGGCAGCCACAGCTTCCCTGGGCAACCTGGGCCAGTGTTTTGGATTTGGAGTCCAAGAACACACCAGGCAGAGCAAAGTACTGGAGACCAGGAACCACCCATGGGATTAAGTGTCCCCTCTCACACATGAAATTCATGTAGCTGCTGGAAGAGCTGTGACTGGTGCAGGGTATTCTGTGTATGAAGGTCTCTCAGCCACTCAGACTATTTTCATCTTGGTGCCTTGCTGTCCTGCAAGTAACCCAGTGGAGCATCACCAAACCTTCTCTGTGCTTCCCAGAACTGAGCCCTGTCCAGCCCAGCCAGACACACTCAGATATTCAGACATCATGTCTTTGAAGAGCAAACTCAATACCTTTGTAGACTTGCCTGTCAAAACAGATGCTCCAAAGAACTTCAGGGAATATTTAGCCACCATAAACAAGAAGGTGCCAGGACCCCAATTCCAGGAGCACAGGTTTCTGGTTAATGTCAGGCCAGCACTTCACTTCCTGACTTAAGTGCTTTGCTGAATCCCTGCCAGAAAAGGCAGCCCAAAGACAACTCCAAGATAAAACATGGCAGAGAGCAGCCTTGTAACCTTAAGTGACACTCCCCACTGGATCACCAGCAAGGCTGAGATTAAGCAGGAAAAAAACCCATATTATTAATTTTCTTATAGCTATGTCAAGATAGGAGTAGAATTAAGAGAAAGGCCTTGCAAATAAAATCAATATATGAAAATAATCTGAAAAGGTAGGGGTTTGGGGCTCAACTTGCCCACCTTTGCTCCTGTGGAATAACTCACTGCTCAATGTAAGGAAGCAAAACTCTTGGAGTAGCAAGAGTCTCCCAAGACAAGAGGAGCAGATCCCACATGCTGGGGTTTGTCAGGGATAGGGCTGCAAAGGTGAGAGAAACAATATTGGGAAAGGGTTGGAGAAAGCAAGTATCCTGGCTGGCTGCCAGCCAGGTAGTTGTGTTTCAATAACCAAGCAGATAAATGATCCTTTAAAAGAAAAATAACCAACAACAACAACAAAAAAAGGCTGTAAATAGAGAAGACTGCTCAAGTACCCAGGCTCAAAAAGAAGGTGTGTTTGCAGCTCTAGCTCACAGACACAGAATATTAACCCTAACTCTGCATCCTTCAATAGAGTCCAACCTCTGCAGAGCCAGGAAAGTGTCTTTGTTCTACTGGACTGTGCCTTTGGTGGGGATGGACAGGTCTACAGTAAATTCACACCCAGTAACAACTCTTCTAAGCTGCAGAGAGACCAAAAGGGAACACCAGGAAGGAGATGACTTCAATCTTTTCATTCAGAAACATAGAGATGGTAGCAAAAAAAGGAGTAGCTGTGATCTTTGTAGCAAGACATTAAAAAGACCTTCAGAGAGAGTTCCAGCTGCCTTCACATGTGCATTTTCTGCTTGCTGAGAGGCCCTGGGGTGCCCAAGACACCAGGAGGGAGCTGGCAGGTGGGACACAGAACTCAAAGAACACTTGCAGTGTTTCAAGGGGCTGGGGGACATCTGGCTTGTCTAAAAGAAGATGATTTCCAGGCACACCCATCAAGCTACTGCTCACATGACAATCCATACCATGTAGTCCCTTCTTGTCTACAATACATGTAAACGGCACCTCCTATGAATCCTTTGACATGAATAATTTCACCTGAACTTCCATCCAGACTGTTCTTGGTCAAGCCCAGCTGCATCTTGGAAAGCACACTGTCCCTTCCACCCTCAATTCCAGCTGCAGCCCACACTGAAACCAACATAAACATTTCACAAACGTGGCTCACCAATTTTGCAGGGAGGGAAAAGCAATAAAAATGGCATTTCTGCCACATTCCTCATCGAGCCTGGAGAAGAGAAGGCTCCAGGGAGACCTTAGAGCACCTTCCAGGGACTGAAGGGGCTCCAGGAAAGCTGGGGAGGGACTTGGGACAAGGGCAGGGAGGGAGAGGACAAGGGGGAAGGGATGAAAACTGGAAGAGGGAGATTGAGGTGAGAGATGAGGAGGGAATTGTGGAGTGTGAGGGTGGTGAGAGCCTGGCCCAGGTTGCCCAGGGAAGCTGTGGCTGCCCCATCCCTGGCAGTGTTGAAGGGCAGGTTGGATGGGGCTTGGAGCAGCCTTGGCTGGTGGGAGGTGTCCCTGCCCATGCATGATCCTATATACGTGTGAAAACAACACTGGGGAACAGGGGGAAATCCTCCTAGGCCAGGTTTGTTTCATGAAGTTTCCACATCCTTCCACCATTCCCCTTCATGCTGCCCCTGCTGATCCCTCTTTCCGGGCTGGGTCCTGTTCCCCAGCAGGGGTTTCCCGGCACCATCTAGTGACAGAACCTGGGATGCCAGCAACAACATCTCACCTTGCTCACTCTGCCTTTGCCTGGCTCGCTTGGTTTAATTGCTGCAAATTGAAAGGCCTGTGAGAACTGAAATGCAAGTCGATTGGCAGTGAATGAGCGAGTGAAAGTGAAAAGGGATTTAATGAGAGCAGCTTAGTGGTTTGGTTCCCTGCTTGCACCAGAAGTGCTGATGTCACTGAAGACAGCTGGCTGGGTCAGGTCTCACAGCCTCCTGGAATTTGGAGCTGTTTTTCTTTAAATAAATAAATAAAAGCACGTTCTTAAGCGTTAATTTTACTTTCATGGGGGAAAAAAAAGCCTTTTAAATGTTCCTTTAAAAGTCAGCCCAAGGTACTTGGACTTTGCCTCCTGCTCACATCTCTGCCAAGCAAAAGAACCCTCCAGAACTCTGCCCAGCTGAGGCAGCCTCAGGCTGCATCTACCCAGGAACAGGAGCTCTGCCTTCCAACCCCTTCACACCGGTACCCCCTGGCTACAATTGGCTGCTGGTGCTCCACAATCTGAAGGGTATTTGTTTGCAAGATGAACCATCTGTGCATTTCAGACTAGGGCCAGTTTATATTAACACTTCATTTGGAGCCATTCAATGTTCTAAGGGGTGTGAATGGTTCCCCCCTACTCCCCCCACCACCCCCCTCGGGTCAATTCCTTTGCACAAGCACAAATATCTGGGGTTTATTTCAGGGGAGTTGGAACTAGAGGAGCTTTGAAGGTCCCTTTCAATCCAAACCACTCTGTGCTTCTATCAAATCAGGCTTCTGAGTACAGACCCAAGCTCTGTAGCTCCTCAAGGTTTGCTTTGTCACAGAAAAAAAACCCCAATAACTAAAACCCAAGAGATGAAACATCTGGAAATTGTTTCTTCCAACACCTTTCCAAGGTCTCTCTGATATAAAAAACTTTCTTACTGGAGAACCGGTTGAAGTGAGAAGCACCTAAAGGAAAACCCATCACAACCCTCCTTATAAACAAGATTTTCCCCCCTTTTCTCTCTGTATCATATTAGGCTCCTAAATTTAAACTTTTGCCTTCAGATTGGCTGGATATTTATGACAGGTTTAGGCAGGGAAAAATCTATGCCAGAAAACTGATGAATAAACAAGGTTAATAGGAAAGCTGAGAAATCTTCCCTATATTTTGGGATCAGGTGATGGATTCCATAATGGATTTGTCAGGTCAAGGAAAGAGACACAGCCCTGAGAGCTCCTCTGTGCCCATGGGAGGTCACTGTTGCTCCACTGGATGGATCAGATGCCCCAGCCCCAGGTGAGCAGCACAGTTCAGGTTGGGAACACCAGGAAACCACTTTTTTTACAATAGCCCAGAATTTCCTTCCTCACCTTTTGCCGAAACACAAGTAAAAGCAAAGAATGACACCGTTTTGAGTGGAGACTGGTACTTCTCAGGGCTGTACTAAGGGGAAATCAGATCCCATCTGCAGATGCTTTGAAAACAGGCAGATAAAAATAGTTTCTTGATAGCCTGTGACTCTTCAAGACTTGATGACAGCTTAGAGAAGTGGTTGCTGTCAGCAATTACCTGCAGCTGATCACACCAAGCCATGGCTTCAGGCAGCAAAGTCCCACAGGAGGGTCAGCTCTACTTGTCCTGGTTTGAGGAGGGGCAGTCAGGGCAGCACCTGAAGGGGCTCCAGGAAAGCTGGGGAGGGGCTTTTCACCAGAGAGGGCAGTGAGAGGACAAGGGGTGATGGTTTTAAACTGAAAGAGGAGAGATTTAGGTCAGACATCAGGAAGAAATTCTTCACCATAAGGGTGGGAAGGCCCAGGTTGCCCAGGGAAGCTGTGGCTGCCCCATCCCTGGCAGTGTTGAAGGGCAGGTTGGATGGGGCTTGGAGCAGCCTGGGCTGGTGGGAGGTGTCCCTGCCCATGCAGGGAGGTTGAAACCTGATCATCTTTAAGGTCCTTTCCAACCTTCACCATTCCATGATTCTATGATTCTACAGAAGTGGAACTAAGTCAAAGCAGTCTGGCAGGAGAGAAATTTCATCACAGTTGCATACAAGGTAGTTTGGGTAAGTAAAAATAGTCTGTACGTGCCACCTCTGCCAGCCCTGAGCTCTGAATCCAAGGAAAACATTTAGAAGTAACCATGGAGCATCAGTAGAGATGAGTCAGTAGCAGACAACTCTTGGAAATTTACCATAACAATCATGCAAAAGCAACAAGGGTACCATCAGTGACTCCCTCATTGCAGCTGCAGCCCACTCACCCTCCTGCCTTCACCATGTGTTGTCACCTTCTCCAGTGAAAACCCTTCTGCAGGCAAATGATTTCACCAGCTCTGATGCCTTCAGCCCCAGGCACAGGGCTGTGTGAAGGGGGAGAGGCACAGCTGGACACAGCAAGTAGGACAGAGATTATCATAGAATGTCCTGGGTTGGAAGAGACCTCCAAAGGTCATCCAGTCCAGCCCCCCTGCAATAATAAGGAGCATCTCCAACCACACCAGATTGCTCAAAGCCCCATCAAGCCTGACCTTGAATATCTCCAGGGATGGGGCCTCCACCACCTCTCTGGGCAACCTGTTCCAGTGATCCACCCCCCTCCTCTTAAAGAACTTTTTCTTCATGTCCAACCAATCTACCCTTTTCCATCTTAAAACCATTACCCCCTGTCCTATCATTACATGCCCTGTGAAAAGCTCTTCCCCAGCCTTCCTAAAGGCTCCTTTCAGGGACTGGAAGGGTGTCATAAGGTCCTTCCAGAGTCTTTTTTCCAGGCTGAACAACCCCAACTCCCTCAGCTTGTCTCCATAGGAGACATAGGAGCCTCTCATCATTCTTGTTTCCCTCCTCTGGAGAAGCTCAACAGGTCCTTCTTGTGTTGGGGGCTCTGACAGATCTGAGCAAATAAGCAGGAATCCTTCTGGTTCCCTCCCTTCTCAGAGAAGATGAGCAAGCTGAGGGCAAGCAGAGATGAGGTGCCATCATGTAGCAACCTGAAGGAAAGGTGGAATGTATCTAGGAGGCACAACACATAAAAACTGACCTTGTCTGTGTCCAGTGTTCTATTTTTGTCCTCTAAAGTCAAAGCAGAGCACAAATGAAAGAAAATCATCATCACTAAGAGAAATGACATCATCTTCCACCTAAGCAACATAAAGATTCCAAAGCCATAGGAAAGCAGGACATCAGCTGCCAGAACAGACATTCCAAGGAGGTCTGAATCACTGTGATTGGGAAGAGAAATGCATTTTGTCTTGCAACAGTTTTGTGCTGCAACAAGGGGGAAGCAGAGATCAGAGCCTTGGAATGACTAAGATGGGCTCAGGTTCAGTTGCTCAGCACTAACGTGTCATGGGAGTTTGGTTCTTTCTGAAGCATCATGTCTGCTCTCAGCAGGCATCCCTGATGCAATTCCCCACTGGCCTGTCTCAGCACAAGGAATTTGGGATTCCTGTTTGCTAAGAACAGGGAAGATAAACTCAACAGGAATGTCACAGCCCCATTTCACTGCCTGCTGACCCCAGCTGTTGGAGGTATGTACCTCTAGAGAACAGCACAATGAAAGCTTTCCACTGAAGGCCTGCAAATAAGAAAAGCCCAACATAAGAAGGACATGGAGCTCCTGGAGAGAGTCTAGAGGAGACCTCAGAGTTGAGCAGAGGGCTGGAGCAGCTCTGCTCTGGAGCCAGGCTGGGAGAGTTGGGGTGTTCAGCCTGGAGAAGAGAAGGCTCCAGGGAGACCTGAGAGCACCTTCCAGTGCCTGAAGGGGCTCCAGGAAAGCTGGGGAGGGACTTGGGACAAGGGCAGGGAGGGAGAGGACAAGGGGGAAGGGATGAAAACTGGAAGAGGGAGATTGAGGTGAGACATGAGGAGGGAATTGTGGAGTGTGAGGGTGGTGAGAGCCTGGCCCAGGTTGCCCAGGGAAGCTGTGGCTGCCCCATCCCTGGCAGTGTTGAAGGGCAGGTTGGATGGGGCTTGGAGCAGCCTGGGCTGGTGGGAGGTGTCCCTGCCCATGCAGGGGGGTGGATCTAGATGATCTTGAAGGTCCCTTTCAACCCAAACCAGTCTGTGATGCTATGAAACCTTTGCAAGAAAGGATTCCACAGGCAGGTGAGCTACAGCAAAACAACAGCATCTAAAGGGAAAGACAAACCCTTAACCCAGCAAACACCACTGAACTGGAGGTGTGTGCTCTGCAGAAACGTGTAGCAACAAGGGCTGAAGGAAGCTGGACAGCATCCATCCTGCATCCTCAGGAATAAAAGATCTGCCTGCTGGCAGTGTAACCTGGAAGCTCCATGGAGAGAGCTTTGCAGAGCTGTCCATCTCAAATCCATTGGGAAGGATTTGCTTTAAATACAAGGATCCACTAGGAACTCCAAGCTGGTAACAGCCATTTCTGCTGAAAATACCTCCTCAGTAATCAGAATTCCTAAATCAGTGTGCCAGTAATTACATCAGGATACCTAAAAAGCAACAAAAAGCCTTGCCAACACAAAGATCTGACATGTCATTTTTCCTGCAGGGAAGTGTGAGCAGAAGACAGGAAGCACAAATCAACCTTTCCTACAGGCTCAGACAGTTTTCTTCATGACCAAACTTGTGTTCTGATTTCAGCCCCTTCCCCAGATGCCTGTCACTGAAGACCCTGTCACTGAAGCATTCATCTACCCAAACATTCATCCTTATGTCCTCATTTCTTACATCTTCAATGCTTAACATTCTTTCCCCTTCTTAGATAACACCCAGTAGATTAAAAGGGCAAAAATCCTGAAACTGGAAGATCACAGAATCACAGCATCCCAGAATGGTCAGGGTTGGAAGGGACCTCTGGAGATCATCTAATCCAACCCCCTGCCAGAGCAGGATCCCCTAGAGCAGATCCCACAGGAACACGTCCAGGTTTGGAATGTCTGCAGGGATGGAGACTCCACAACCTCCCTGGGCAGCCTGTCCCAGGGCTCTGGTACCCTCAGAGTCCTGAAGTTTCTCCTCATGTTTACATGGAACCTCATGCACTACAGTTTGCTCCTGTTGCCCCTTGTCCTATCATTGGACATCACTGAGAAGAGCCTGGTCCCATCATCACAACACTCACCTTTTACAGATCTATAAACACTAATGAGGTCACCCCTCAGTGTCCTCTTCTCCAAGCTAAAGAGACCCAGGTTTCACTGGGTAACAAGCTAAATAGTTCAGCCCATACTTGTGGGAATCACAAAGCACCAAGTGAAGCAGTAGTTACCAGATCCTAGAAAGCTGTATTTGCAATCTCTGATTGCTGGGCATGCTGCAACTTGCCTGGCCAGGATGGATACAGCATTATTGGCTGGTCCAAATTTCAAATTGCTACTGAAGAGGCAGAGATGAAGCTGTAAATGGACAACTCAGTCCAGCAGTACTTGTTTATAAACCAAGGCTCACAAGAGCTATTTGAAGTTAGAGTAACAAAGTATTCACTTAATATCAGGTGCCTGTTGAAGTTGGAGAACCACAAGATTCCCAGTTAAACAAATGCAAAGCCTTGGAGACTGTCTCTTGTAGTGGCCACATTCCCAGGTGTGGGGTGTATTTTTTGCTAGTTTTGGAAATCTGCTTCTCTTCTCATGGCTACAGGGATGCATTCTGGTCCTTCCTTCACCACTGATTCAGGCACATCCCTGTTTTCAGGAGGGATGTGATAGTATATTATAAAGGAGTTACACCTCTCCAATACATGGGTTGGAAAAGAACAGGGAGATGTGAAATCCCCAGTGTGATTTACTGCCCAGTAAATGCCATGATTCACCCCAGTAATTTCCTGTTTGCAGTAGCCCAGAATCTCCCACCTATACAAGTGTTGAGCAGTTTATTAAATAATGCCTCATCCCACTCATCTGAACAGAACAAAAATATTTACCAAGACAGAAGGGAATGTATCCCTAGTTAAAAATAGACACTCCCTGGGGCTGTCTCAATGTCAGCAAGGTAAATAACCTTTCCATTTCTGAAATATCCTTTATCAAATCACTTGCCTTAAGCAAACTGGTTACAATCCACTGAGGAAGAAACTGCAATATTGGCTCACTACGTGTCCTTAATCCCTCACCATGACCTACTGTGCATTTCTCAGGAAGAGAAGCTGCCTTGCCCTGGTTGGTTGCACTCATGGGCAGCCAGGCAGGGGTGTGAGAGCATCAGCCAAGCCTGTCCCCTCCCATGTCTGCCACATCCAGCTGCAGCAACATTACTAGATAGTGAGATCTGAGGGGCAGGGAGCCAGGAACCAGCCTTCCTGCTTCCTGATTTTACACTTGTTCTATGAGCATCACATCTCCTGCCTTTGATTAACACCTGAATAATTCCTTCAACATCCCTGAGACCGGAGCTCTTAGGCTCAAGCAGGGAGAAAGAGGGAGACAAAGGACTGTGCAGAGAAGAGTCACCACTCAGAGTTTAAACTGAAACACATTATGGAATCTTTTTCTTGTAACTTGCTCCAGAAAGTCTGCTTTCTGCTCAGACTGACAGCTGAGATGATTCTGCTCGGGACTAAAGCTGGAATGATTTCCAAGGCACAGCTGAGGAAGCTGCTGCAGTTGAGAAGCATCGTGATCTTTTTCCAACCTGGGAGAGAGATCTGCTTACTGAGCTGAAATGGCCCAGCCCACAGGCAGGGTTGTATGATGAAAGGTCTTTTCCAAGTCTAAATCTGGTGCTGAAGTCTCCATCCAACAAGGACACAGACTTCCTCATACAAGAGTATCCAACCAAATAGATTCTTAATCCTATTGAGTTCTAATAGTTGCACCTGTGACAATATTTATGAATCCTTCCTTGCTAAAACAAACAAACAAACACCAAAAAAACCCCCAAACCTCAACACAGATAGAAACAATATTATCCTTAATGAAATACAAAGCACTTATCTGTCTTTATAGACTCAGAGCTATGCAGAAGGTAGGGGATGTCTCCCCAGTGACATTTTGTGCTGAAGGGAAGGTTATTTTTGCTTCATGAAGGTTGTGAGCAGTAGATCCTCTTATACAGCCCTGGGGAAACTGCCTTTTAGCATTTTTTTAAAAAAGGAATTCACTTCAGAGTTAGTTAATTGTACAATCCTGTCAACTAGTCTCAATAAGCCAAAAGCTGCTTTTTCCTCCTCACACCACATTCAGAAAACCAAAGGTTTAATTTTTCTGTTTCACATCTGAGGAAAAACATTTTTCAACTCGTGCTCAGTCTCTTCTTGGGAAAAGCCATTTCTTCATCAGCTGCTGCAGCTTGTTAGGGAAAGGGTGGGGCCTTCCCAGGCTGACGTCCTTCAAGCCATACCTGAGTATAAAGAGGAGGGAGAATTGCAGCCAGGAAACTCTCCAAAGCTGCTTGCAGGGATTGGTGGGATTCCCAGGCTGCCTTTATTCTGCAACTGCTGCCACAAAGAGAAGAAGGAAGCTGGACCCACCTCGTAGTGGCTAATTACATTGGAGAATTACAAGCAATTAACATGTTCTCAACGTGAAACTGGATTGATTTTTTTTTTATACTTTTTTTTTTAACCAAAACCAAACAGGGTTTTTTTCCTCCCCTCTTCTTTTCCACCTTTTCCTGCACGCCCAGCAGGGATGTTGCAAACAGTCTGTGTGAGTCCTGAACTGCTGGTCAATCAAAACATCAGTGAAAATGAAATCTGTGGCTTTAGTGGCCAGGGATCTCCACTGCCTGCAGAAACTGCCAGTCCCAAAAGCTACTTTCAACAGAGCCCATCCTTACCAGACTCTGGATTAACTGAATTTAACGTTGCAAGTCCCAAGATCTACCCTCCTCCTTCACGTCAGCCCCCAGAGATGTCTGCTCCCACTGGTAAGATCAACTCTTTGTTGAGAATTTCTCTTTTCTCTACCACTGTTATGCTGATTTTGCAAAGCAATAAAATGCACTGACTTGCAACTCCATTTGTGCTACAAGAGAACTGCACTAACAGCAGCAACAACCTCAGAGGTGTGGGGCACACTGTCCCACTCATGTCTTGCTGGTATTTTGTTGTAGTCTGCTGCTGAGGTCAGAAACTGCTGTTGTGTAAAGGATTCTCCTCAATGTTCCTTCATTTCTGTCTATCTCTAACATTTTGCTGCTCATTCACGTTGTGAATTGCAGCCTTGGTTGTGGACCTAACAGAGATGACCTCCTGAGTAATTAACATGACAAGGTCAGATGTGTGTTTGGTTGCCTTTGCAGAGTTCTTCCATTCCAAGGATCTAGCTGGGCATGTAACCTGACCCACCACACAGCATTTTTACTGTAAAAGAGCTGGATATAAATTAGCAACTTTTTGGTGGCTTTATTAAAAAGGCTTTTCAGAAGGGCCTTTAAAATACTTTACAAAGAGCAAATAATTAAGCTTCAAAATACCAGTATAAAAAAGGTATTTTTCCCACTTCTGGAACAGCCTGAGAAGTTAGCTCTGGGTTTTGAGGTCCCAGTGTTTAAATTGTTCTGAATTAGGCATTCAGAAATCTTAGAACCAAACAACAGAGTTCAATGTATCTATTCACAATGCACTATTTGCTCCTTGGGGTTCCAGCCCCTCCTGCTGCAGGGAGGTCTGTCCCTCCCTGCCTGAAAGAGGGGAGAGAAACACCATCACCCAGGTAGAAACCCCATCTCCTGGGGGTGCCTTCCATGCTCAAGTTGCCTACTCTGAGGCATCCCAAATTTTGGGAGGTGCACCATTCCCATTTGTTGAGTCCCTACAGTTCTCCTGCAAAGGATTTAGCCAGCCAGACCCCAGAGCACACACAGGAGGGATTTTGGGTCAAGAACTTCATGTTTTACCTAACACTGCTCCTGGAGCAGGAGCTGCTCACCCAGGCTGCAGACACCATGTGAGGCTGCTGGGTTGTTTAATCACCAGTGTCTTTTAATCACAAGTGCTGCTTTCATTCCTCCTGCCATGAGCTGTGCTGGGAAGAGAAGCTTCTCTCTGCTCCAGGAAGCATTGCTGCTGGATGAGTCCTTAGCCCCACAGCCCACACTCTAATTCCCAACACTTCTCTGGAACAGGATCTTTCTACATGATTAATTTTATCCACTGACCAATTGGGAAGACCCTGAACCAATGCAATAAAGCTGTTGTTTTACTACAATAGCTCTTCCCAAATGCTTTCTAGATGAAGATTGTTCTCATTACATAAAAGGTATTTCAAAAGCAATTCAGTTAAGCTCCTAATCTGGGCAAGTCTTTCAACTTTGGGGATTCAAGTTCAAGATGCAAGAAGACCTAACACAAACAATTACAGAGCAGCTTGTTTTGACGAAGACAAGCTTGTTTGGACAACTATCTATATTCTCAGATAACTATTTCACTTCACTGCAGACAGTCATTGCTTCCCTTTGAAACACACCACATTGATTTCCAAACACACCAAGAACCACTGGAGAAAGATCTTGGACATGGCACCAGGCTCATTTCTGAAACAATCCTGTTCCTTAGTGTTCCACTGATATCAATGTAACAAACCACAGGACAGGAAACTGCAGCTTTGCTGCAACAGATGAAAAGTAGAACAAGACTAAAAGGGGCAGTGATCTAAAGAACATTGACAAATTCCCCCAGAGCAATCCTGTGATCCCAGTCAGTGTGGCACCCCTGAGCTGGAAGGCACCCAGAAAAACTGCCCAGGGCCAAGGCTCAAGATAGTATGTTCATTTCTGCACCACTGAAAGCCAAAACCAAAAAAATCTGACTATTTCTTCCCAAGCATCCATCTGAATTCCCTTCTGCATTGCTACCCTGTTCCTCCTGTCCCCTTCCCAGCTTCACATGCACACTCAGAACAGTCTCTCCTCTTCCTTCCCTCCAAACTGAAACTCTCTGCACACCGAAGCCTTTACATGGCAATTCACAGGTTAACTCAGCTCTCTGCTTGTGCCCTCAGACTGAAGATCCCACAGCCAGCTTTGGGGATTGTTTTTCATTTGTTTCTTAAGAAAATAATTCCCTTTGGGAGGCCTCACAGGCTGTTGTAGCCTGAGAAGCCCTGCATGGAATTCATTGTCAAGAAGGAAGGAGGCCAGAGCTAAAGAACACGCAGGGTGGTGTGGAAATTTCCCCCAGCTGATGATGAAGACCAGAATCACAGGCTGCCTCCCAGGATCACCTCACCTTCCCCCTCATTTTATAATAGCTCAGGGAATTATGTCACTTTCAGCATCATGTTGTGACTTTTCCAGACTCTGCCCTGAGCTCTGATCCCCCTCAGAAACGCTACATGGGTGTGAGAGTAAAGATGCCAGTCCGGGAATTACTGAGGAAAATCCGGCTTTCCCGAGGCCTGGAGCCAGCTGACAGCAAGGTGAGGACTCCTGAGCTGAGAAAAGTTCCTCCTAGGGGTGCAAACACATCACACTCCCACCCTGCCAGTGTTCTGGAGAGATTACACCTCTTCCATCCACCAAATTAATTAATGATTTGGTGGAGGTGAAGAACAAACCCAGTTTCACGTGGACCATGGATACTGCCCACCCGCAACCAGGGCAAAGTTGGCCCAAGAACCAATAACAATTTTGCTCTAGCAACTTGGATTGCTGAACAACCTGAGAAAAAAAGAAGCCAGGAAGCTGGTAGAGTCCCAGATACCTGGTCTGGTGTAAAGATCTTTATAAGAATGTGTACCCACCGAATGGGAATTACCCACTCGTGGGGATTTGTTCACCTGCAGTGTCTGCTGTGCCAAGCACAGAGCACACTTTGTGTTAGGGGGTTTGCCACTGTTTCTCCTTCTCTTCTGTGCAAGCATCTCAAAATGAGCTGGGTTTTTGTCTCCTCAGGAAGCTTCATTAATGAAAATGGTAACCAGAGGATCCTCAGGAAAAACAGGTTAGGAAACTCCTCTCCTGGGAACAGAGCCTCCTCTTCTAGTGGGATCATCACTATTAGACACCCAAAGAGCTGGACCACTTCCCTCCCATGGGCAGTGGCCCATGATGGTTCCCAGCTCCCCTTCACTGACAGGAACAGGCCAGCTGTCCATCACCACCATCTCTGTGCTATCTGGCACCAATTTTCTGATAAGAATGTCTTCTCTGTGTGCCCCCCCTCCCCCAACCCAAAATAGCTTATTTCTTCCTTGCTTCCCAACAGAAAAGAGGAGAGTTCACCCTTATACAGAGAAACAGCTTAGACAGGTATGCATAACACCTTCAGCCCTGTGCTGCCAGCCTCCTCAGGCATATTTCATGTTCTATCACTGAGTGAGAACAGGACACTTCATGTCTGATTTCCCTCCCCCATCTTCCACCCTCCCCGCTTTTGTTTCTGTTTCAGAGCAAGCAGAGCGTCGGGCAAACGCTGAAAGGCTTAGAGGACCTTGATATCCTGGTGGAGGTGCTGCAGGAAGACCTGAACAAAAGCCAGCTGAAGAAGGAGTCTCTGCACCCCGTGCCAGGTGGCTTTGGGCAGGGCTGCTCCCCAGATCTCCAAGCCTCTCGCTGGGAAACCTCAGGGGACAAGCAGGGGGCTGGGGGGCTGCAGGAACGACCCCACAGCTGCCCCAGGTTGCATTACTGCTGCTGCTTGAAAGATTTCAACTCTGTATTGAGGGGAGAGGCAGAGACTTCTTTGTATGATGAGCAGAAAAAGATGCAAGAGTCCAACTTGCCAGGAATATTCTCAAGGACAAGTGAGAGTGGCTGGTGGACACAGGATGGGTGCACAAGTAGGCAGAAAGATTTCCCCAGGCGCTCTCCACACCTGAGCCCATCAGGAGGCTGCTCAGAGGTACTTCTGGAAGCTCACACAGGCTCTGCAGACACCGAGGGACATTTGAAGTCCACCCCAATTTCTTTCACACACCAGGATCTCTCTGCCATCTCTTTCTTCCAGTTCCAGCTACACAGGGAAGAAAGTTTCCTGAGGACCATCCCAGCAGACAAGCTCCTTGCACCCGATGAACATGGCAACAGGTCTGCAGTTCCCCTTGGGAAATGCATTGATGTCTCTTGCCTGGGCCACCATTTCTCCTGAGGCTTTTCCTCTCAACTTTTTGGGCCCTCCTGGGAAGCTCAAAACCTGCCTCAGCACCCACAGTTGCTGGCAGAGAGTAAAACTATAAACACCCCTTATTGGTATTAGAATTGCCAAAGTCCAGCTGACACCAGGACACAGAGTGTCAAAGATCCTAAAGACTGACTTGTGCATGTAGTTATTCACAGGAAAATTAAAATCAAGTAAAAACAAGTAATTGATACTGGGAAAAAAAAAAAAAACAACCACCAAAAAAATATACAAGAGATCCTTTCCATGCTGCAGACACTCTGGGGATAATTACTTGAATTATTAGTTGGTAATAAAAATGGGTGGGAGAATTATATCAAAACATCTTCTAGTCTGTGCTCTAGACTTCCAAAGAACTGGGAGTGGCTGTTTTGTTGGAAATGAAAGCAAAGGTTTTCGTGATCCCATTTTCCCTAGAATGTCATGCTTATAGAGATAATTACAAGAGTAAATTTCTTACTAGGTTCCATACAGTTCAGCTGGTCTGGGGAAGCTGGTACCAAATCAGACGGACAGAAAACATGACATGATTTATCAACCATCTGGTTGGAACAGATTAATTCCCGTGCAAATAGACAAACCTGCTCCAAATGTAAAGCATTTATAAGCCACACAGGAAAGCTAAACCACAGCTCTGTCCTCTGCCATTCAGAACAATGATTTGCAGTGCAATAATAAAATTAGAAACCTCATTTTTCAGCATTAATGTAACTGTAACCAAGTTACAATAAGCCACCCACTGCTATAATTCCTGCTTATTCTTTAAACAATACAGAAAAAATTCTCTCACGTGAGCAAAATTAATTACAATTATGTTATGTTTATGTAGAATTCACAGGGTAAAGTTTTCAGTGTCCTGCTTATTCTTCTGCAGTATTTAAACATCAGATTACATGCTCAAAAGAACATAAAAAGGCAGGATAAAGTAACTCTGAGCTCTACTGAATGGTGAAAACATCAAGTACTGAGCCAAAAACCAATAAAAAAAATAAATCCACCAAAAAAACCCAGGAACTGCAAGAAGTGTCAGAGTTATTCAGGTATCTTCAAGGATATCAAGCTACAAGAGAAGGGGGAAAGGTGTAAATTAAAGAAACAAAACAGTCAATGCTTGCATTCCCCCAGGAGGAAAAGAAGACATGCTCAATTTATAAGACAGACACACACAAAAAAGTGGTTTTCAGGACAAAATTCAGGAGAAACACTTGTACTATTTTAAGTACACAGAAAAACGTGGGCTCTCCTACTCCACAGAACTGAGTTACAGCTTGGAAATGCTTCTTTTAAGGCAAGAAGAGGTTTCCTTCTCTCAGTTCTGAGTTCTCTTGCAGTCTTTCCCTGTACTGAACGATTGTTTAAAGAGGGAGGAGGCAACAGGGGTTGTCAGCAAAAAGGAATCATGGAGTAGCTCTGGAGAGACATTTTAGTAAGAAGAGACAACCAAGAAGTCCCAGAAGGCAAAATCAGCAATTCCATTATTAATATAGAGACTAAAGAAATGCTTCAACAGCCCAAGATCCTGCCATTTGCAAGCCTTAACATTTCATGCTTTAAATTACATTCTCACTGTTATTTTGGAGCATTTGAACCACTGCTTTACCTGCTGAGTGTTTAAAAATGCTGTTGTGTTGCAGGCTGCTGCACAAGGCTGTTGCTCAGGGCAGAAGAGCTCTGACTTATGCACTTGCACAGAGATTTGCAACCCTCAATAAGATCAACGAGAAGGATGCAGAGAAAAGGGTAGGATGCTAACTTGGCAAAGAGCAGGGTCATTTCCCAGGACATGCAAATCTCTTTCAAACCCCAGTGAAGCACCAAGGATTCCTTGGGACAAGGTGGGGTGACTGTCCTTGCAAAGAGGGGGAAACAGCAACATAAAGCAAATAAGAGGAGGGGATTCTGGAGTGTGAGGGTGGTGAGAGCCTGGCCCAGGTTGCCCAGGGAAGCTGTGGCTGCCCCATCCCTGGCAGAGGTGAAGGGCAGGTAATTGGGGCTTGGAGCAACCTGGGCTGGTGGGAGGTGTCCCTGCCCATGCAGGGGGGTTGGATCTGGATGATCTTTCAACCTTTCCAACCCAAACCATTCTATGATCTACGACTCTATTAGCACAACTGGGCTCAGAACCCAGAGTCCCAGCTCCCCACCTCATTCTTCAACAATCACTGTTGTCTTATAGTTATTTTTGCCTTTCACAGTGAGTTTCTCCCATTCCTCTCTTCTCAGACTGCATTACATCTTGCTGCAGAAAAGAACCAACATCTGATGGTGAGTGACCTGATATCCCTGGGAGCTAATGTCAATGAACAGGACAGTCTGGGGAAAACTCCACTCCACCTGTGTGCAGAGAATGGATACTTGAGAGTTCTAGAGGTGAGTTGGCCGTTGATGTTGAACAACAACCTGTGCAAATGCAGAGCAAAGACAACAAATGCAGGTTCTTTTGTTTAAAATACACAAGGGTTTTTCATACCTGAAAATGAGTTTGGTCTCGTGTGGCTGAAGCAAGATGTAGCTGGGGAGAAGGGGGCACTGCCAGAAATCAGGACTGATCTCATTCTTCTTCATTTCAGGTTTTGAAAAATTGCAAAAACAATGGGGTGTGTGTGGAAGTGAATCTGACTGACCATTGTGGTAAGAGGAAAAGCTTAACCTCACACATGCTGGGTGTAGATTCCAAAAGTTTCAGACGACAGATTTTTATCTAGGCCAAAAATGTTCCATTTTTGTGTTTACAACTAAAATGCCTAGGAGGAGAGCCAAGCAGTCTTAATAGGACACCCCCTGATGATTAGCCAGTGAGGGGTGGTTGCTTCAGTGAGGTGTTCAAGCACCTCAAGTAGTTCAAGAAGTCAAGACTTGACTTCTGTGATCTGTTCTGCTCAGGTTTAACCCCTCTGCACTGTGCTGCCCTGGCCCACACTGTCCTGGTCATGGAATCTCAAAAAACTCACATGGACACTGAGATGGGAAGGCTCCTCAGACTACGTAAAGATCAGATTCTGGAGGGAATTAACTGCCTCTTACAGATGGGAGGGAAGCCAGAGCTGCAGGTGAGGAGCAGGAGCAGGAGGTGAACTGTGGCCTTACATTTTCTTATTCTTTTGCAATCACGGGTTTCACTGTCATTTGCAGGTACTAAATTCATGTCAAATTAACACTACCTATTTAAAAATTGAGGAGAACACAGAACTCATGTGTTTGCTTCAGCCTCATAAACCTAAGGGACAGAACATTCTTCAAGAGGTAACTATCTCTAGCTCCTTTTACACAGGCTCTAGCACTCATACCCAGGAGTGTAAACACAGCAAGGTGAGCTGCACCACCCTGCAGACGTGGCAGAACATGCTCCCAACTTTCCCCCATCTTGCACAGGGGGAATAACCCCCCGTCCAGGGAAAATGCCCTGGACAAGCCCTGAGTTCCCTCCCAGCTCTGGGGACTGCTCTATGTGCTGTAATCCAGAGCAGCCCAGTTGCATGCGGGTGCTGCCAGCACACTGCTCACACCCAGCCCCAAACCACACAACAGTGCCTTCATTTCCAGCTTTCCACAGCACCCCCACCCAGCCAGAGGTACCTCAGAGGGAATTCTTCCCCTGCTGACCAAGGGATGCTCCAGGCCCAAGTATTGCCACTATCTTCAGTTACATCCAGCAAAGAGCTTGTTTTCTCTCTCCCCCAGCACACACATTCAACACCAAAACTACCCAAAACCTGCACCTCCAGGCCAAAATGTGACCAGATTATCCAGCTGGGATCAGTATCTCCTGCTAATTTTTTTTTGGTGCAGGGAACAAGACACCAACACTGAAAAGAAGAAGCCTGAGTGCTTAACATGGGACTAAGTTTCCAGGGGAAATTCTGCCCTGTAGAAATGA
Organism: Chaetura pelagica; assembly: GCF_000747805.2. NCBI lineage: Eukaryota > Metazoa > Chordata > Aves > Apodiformes > Apodidae > Chaetura > Chaetura pelagica. The sequence goes on along the minus strand of NW_009953204.1, from coordinate 596,808 downwards.
TGCAATATCCTCCACAGGTCACTGAGTTCTAGTGCAAGATGAAGCAAATATTCAGTGCTTAAAGGTTATGGCCCTTTTACCTTTTCTAGGCTCTTTTTTGACTGTCAGATAAGAGTTGCCACCAGTGTAAATGTACAGAAACCAACAATACTATATTTCTATTAGAAATACATACTTAAAGCCACATTTCAAGTTATTTAGGAACCTGTCTTCTCAACAGTTCTGTTCTGGAGGAGGTAGAACCATAGAAAAAAACCAACAGTAGTGCCTGAACATGCCACCCCTCTTTAATCCTATGGTAAGGGGATGAATTTAGGCTCCACATCTCAAAACCAGCACCAGTTCCTGACACAAAGCTTGCACCACTGTCACTGCTGGAAACTGACTGTTCTGGTTTCTTCCTCTGTCCAGAGTTACAGTTTGCTGGATGCTCCAAGAACACCACCCAGACCCTCATCACCAGATAACTTCTCTGAGCTTTTTTCCATGCCATCTTGAGACCACTTTGACATCATTCTTCAAGGTATTTTGGGGGAGGAAATAGATTTTACCTAGTCTGGGTCTTTGTAACTCACCAGCTGTAATGGAGCAGCCAGCTCCAGTGCCTCCCCTGCACTGCTCTGTGACCATTAACCACCACTTCTTGTCAAACTGGTGGAAAAGAATCCCAGTGACTTATCACAGACTTGGAATTAACTCTGGAATTCTGCACAGAATCTCCTTTGCTTGCAGAACTCCTTACTCATCCAAACCCAAGTAGAAATGGGGCAATAAGTATGTGACATTGGAAGGAACACCTGGCATGTAAAGTGAGCTCAATATTTGTTGGTTTATTGCCTTCCAGGGAAATGCTGATAAGGCTCATTATCTGCACCTCATGGTCTGTGTGCTGCAACTGCTGCTGAAGAACAGAGAACAGACAGTAAAAGTCTTCAACTGTATTATAGCTTGAACTGACTGTTGAAAATATTCCTCAGTAACCAGAATGAAAGACTAAACTGATAAATGGGGAAAACCCTCCAGCCAGGTTTCAATATTAGCAGTGAGTGTCAGATGCTCCAGTAAATTAATAGGCCTTAATTTTCTCACAAAGCTGAGCACTTGCCCCTCTCTTCTGAAGTCCTTCAGAGTTGTAGGTGTTCTACATCCTGAAGCTCTGACAGTTGTTTAGTGCAAGTGCCTGGCTTAAGAAAAAAAACACCCAACTTCCATTTTAGCCATTCAGAGCCCAGTTTTGAGGGTACCAATGTCAGATTGGTGTCTACAGGTCCAACTTAGTGGTGCTGAGACACTGGAACAGGTTGCCCAGAGTAGTTGCCCCATCCCTGGCAGTGTTGAAGGGCAGGTTGGATGTGGCTTGGAGCAGCCTGGGCTGGTGGGAGGTGTCCCTGCCCATGCAGGGGGTTGGATCTGGATGATCTTTCAGATCCCTTCCAACTCAAACCATTCCATGATGCTATATGCTAAAAAACTCAGGCAATACATAATTTTAAACATGAGTTATGGGTTCTCAGAATCTGATGGGCTGTTTTTACTACTCACTGCAGACTGGCTCTGAATGTGTCCAAGGCTGGAGTTGCCAGACTTCAAGGCAGTCCTACTGGGGAAAAAAACAAACAAACAAACAAACCAAAACAAAAATCCCTCCAAAATAAATAAAAAACCCTCCACACCCAGTGTTACTGAGCATGTTTCTTCAATATAAATCGAGCTCTTGATATATGCAATCAGAATTTGCCACCAATCATGGATTGTAGGTGAAGTCTGGGACAGAAAGTGATTTGAATCAGTTCCTTTCACTGTGAGTGTTCTAACAAACAGAGGAAAGTGCCCTTATTAATTTTAAGTATATAACAACACTTTGAGACTCATTTTTATTCTATAGCACTTTCCAAGTTATGATAACAAAGCTCTTAGATTACTCTGCTGCCAGATATCCAAATATGCAGTAGAATTCCTATAGATCAGAGAATTATTGTCTCAAAACAACCAACCAACCAAAAATCTCTTCCCAGACTTAGAATAATTTCACCCTCTGATTGTGAATTAGCTGGTTTCTATGAAACTTCCCTGTTTGCTACATATGGAGCAACCTGCATTTACCTAATCTACACAGTGACTGATCCTGCAATAACTCACACACCTCCTGTCCAAGGAAATGGGAGGTTTTTCATGTGTAACCATTGCAGGATCCAGTATCAAGTACTCAGAATGTTTGGGGAATGTTTTTTTCATGAACTCTTTGCATTTTCTTCTTGTAAAAAAAAAAAAAAGGTTACTTTCCTCTTACTGGTTATCCTTAAGTGTTAAGCTCTGAGAGCTGTGTCACACAACCTAAATTTTTCTGAACAATTACAGTGTTTAAGTTCATTCCATTGGGATTTGGGTCCTATCCTATGTTTCTTATGCTCTGAACAGCTAAATGCTACTCTTCCATATTTCCATAAGACATGATACTTCAAAATTATTAAGTATTTTGTAAAAAAATATAATAAAAAATTAAAAATTGCTATTCACACGATGAGCTGCACAACCCTACAGGATGTCCATCCACCTCCTTCCACAGGTATCCTTCATGATATAATCATGTGAAGTCTTTTCCCCTTTTTATCCCAGGTTTTACTTGGAAATACAGGTATTTTCCTCTCTATTTTTCTCTGTCCCCCCCTCACCACCCCTCATCCTTCCTTCACGTTTGCATTTCAACTCACACCTGTGCCCACCAGACTTTTTATTCATTTGAAGAGAATTAATGAGGATCTTCCAGGCTACCCAGCTTCCATTTGTGTCACTCAAGGATCAGATCCAGCACTCACTGAATGTCAAGACTCTTGATTTTCAGTAAAAAACTGGTCGAGAAACTCTGCATCACACACAGAACCAAAAATGAAGCAGGATGGTAAACAAACAGAGCAGTGCATCAAGAAGCATCCTCAGTGAAGAGAAAGGAACTTGCTTATAGGACATCTTAAAACCAGATAGAAAACTCCCATGTAAAGCTACAACATTAATCAAGTTATTTTAGTCCCATGGAAACCCTTCAAATGAAATGGCAGGAACCTTAAGCTCTTAGGATGTATCATGTAGTCAATATACTCCAAGCTGAAGTAGCCTGTAAAGGATATTCTGCAAGTTGTAAATCATGTTGATGTTAGTAAGAAAGCTTCACATAGTTTCATTGCTTCTTCCTGTCAATAAATGTCTTGTTTCATGCAGTAACTTGTTGATTTTATGGACTAGCACAGCCACACTGCATTCCCAAAAGCTCTAGCACCAGGCAACCCAATTCAGCAGACCTTAAAAGCTGACAAACATGTAAGAGGCTTTGGTTTGCTTGTTATTTTGGGGTTTTAAGAGCACAGTGATGCCTGTGCAGTGGTGCCCTGTGATATGGCAATGGATGGAAAATAGGGCAATGGATGGAAACTAGAGCTTGGGAAGTTCCACCTCAGCTTGAAGAAGAACTTCACTGTGAGGGTGACAGAGCCCTGGGCCAGGCTGCCCAGAGAGGCTGTGGAGTCTCCTTCTCTGGAGACTTTCAAGACCCACCTGGACACGTTCCTGTGTGACCTGCCCTGGGTGTTCCTGCTGCAGCAGGGGGGGTTGGACTCCATCTCCAGAGGTTCCTTCCAACCCCTGTGATACTTTTCAAGACCCATTTATTAACTCATTACCTCTAACTAGGTGCACTAGGACAACTATTCTTTCAGTGCCCTAGGAAACTCATTCCCAATATATTTTCAGTGCTACATTTTTTTTTGCCTACAACAAACTAATCTCAAAGCAGGAAAACAATCCACAGAGCTAAGGAGATTGAGGTGCACAAGACTTTGCTGAAGAAGCTGGAACTTTTTAGCAGTTCACTGGGACTACCTGCAACAAACTATTCTAAACCAAAGGAGAATAAAAGAGGGCTTTGAATAGGAATTACCCTCCACAAAATTAACTGGCAGGACTTTTTCTAACAATTTTTCCTTCTGTGAGCAGAGAGGTAGAACTAAATAGATTTGGCAAGTACTGCTTATTCAGAATATCAGGTCTCCCAGTGTGATTGCTACTGCAAATGACACAACAGCCCTTTACAGACAGTTGTTCTCAACAGCTGGGCTGAAAAAACATCCCTTCTAGCACACCAAGATGACAGTCTTTTAGAGGAGGAATGAAAAAATGAGTTGGGGGGAGGCTGGAAACTGAAGAAAACCTTCCACAGCCCTTCTGAGTATATGGATGAACAGCTGCCAGTCAAGGAGAAGCACTGACATTTCCTCTCTCCCAGCCTGCATCCCATTTCCACATCTCTCTCTACGTGATGACAACCAGGCTGAATTGCAAGCAGAGCTGAAGGAGCCAAGTTTCTGAGCCAAGCAAGAGGGAGAGGCTGAACTCTTGGCTGATTCAGATTCTTTTAGAACAGTCTCACCCATCCAGTTTTATTTTTCCTGCTTTCTTTGTGGCTAGAGAAACTTGGAACCTGAATGATTCAATTTACAACAAGACATGTTTCTGCAGCTGTGCTGAGCCCCAGAGCCCCACATCATCATTCTCCTCTTTTCCCCCATCCCTCATTCTATGCAGCTTCTAGGAGAAGGTAGAAGTTTAAACTGAGGTTATCAGGAAAATGTTCTTCCTGAAGAAAGATGATGAGTTCTTACTGAGCTTCCTGCAATGGCCTGGAAACAATGCTTATTCCTTCTTCCCTGGGTTTCCAGGTTACAATTTTTGATTTGTCACCTGCTTTGATGACACTTCATCTTTACCACAGTGGTGCAGCTTTGGGGTTCAGTGGTGCAGCAAGGGGTTGAGCTCCAGTGGATAAAATATCATTTTAGGTATAATAACCCAGGATGGTGTTAACCAGATGACATCAGGAAGGCCCCAGGCAGTGCCCTGCTCCAAGCTTGGCCATACTTCACTGCTACACCCATGAGAAGCCTGACTGGGTAGGTCCCAGCTCTTCATTATCTCTATTTGTTATCTCTAGCTTTCATCACTAGCCAAATAAGTTTATAGAAGTCTCTCTTTTTTTTTTTTTTTTTAACATAACAAGATCTCCAAACACAAATACTGAAATGTGTGCAGTGTGATAAATATGTGCAGGAACCATAACAGCACATCCTCAGTAACCAGGGCTCCCCGTGTAACTTGGAATAAACATTCACTTCAGATCTAGAGAAAAACATGCAGCGTGGATCAATACACAAGTCATGGAATCATGGAATGGTTTGGGTTGGAAGGGACCTTCAAGATCATGTAGATCCAACCCCCTGCATGGGCAGGGACACCTCCCACCAGCCCAGGCTGCTCCAAGCCCCATCCAACCTGCCCTTCAGCACTGCCAGGGATGGGGCAGCCACAGCTTCCCTGGGCAACCTGGGCCAGGCTCTCACCACCCTCACACTCCACAATTCCCTCCTCATGTCTCACCTCAATCTCCCTCTTCCAGTTTTCATCCCTTCCCCCTTGTCCTCTCCCTCCCTGCCCTTGTCCCAAGTCCCTCCCCAGCTTTCCTGGAGCCCCTTCAGGCACTGGAAGTTGCTCTAAGGTTGGGAATCAGTGGCAATGTTAAATACTGAGAGTGGCTTCGTCTTGCTTTGTTTTAAATAAAACCATCTGGATCCCTTTGGTAACGATGAGTGACCAGCTTTTGAATCATTCACAATTCCCTCTAGACAGGCATTCACACACAGCTCATTTGTCACTACCAGCACAGAAACACACAAACACCTGCCTTCAAAGGCCAAAAAAAGGTTGCCATCCTCACAAGCCATGGGACTTCAAGTATTTTAGATTCCACAAGCACAGCCCCCTTCAAACTTCACGTTTCATTTCCTTCACCAGACTCTCACACATCTTTCTGCTCCTTCCATACAACTTCTTTGGAGAGCAGGACTGTGTGTTCACACCCCTGCTCAGGCTGGGATCAAATCACCCTACAACTGAGCAAGAAGTACAGGCCTGCTAGAGACACTCTTGGCAACACCAGTGAACAGAAATAAATCTACCAGGATTTTAAATTGGACAGCTTCTGGCTTAGTTTTCTAATGCTTCCAGGTGTGTTGTGACTCCCACTTAACAGGACCTTTCAATTTCATTGGAATTATTACTCACACCAACAAGGCAATCCCATTTATGATATATAAAAAGATAAGCTTCTGCAGAACCCAGCAGCTCCTCGAGTTCACAGCCAGACAGTTTGCTCAGGGAAAGCAGACACTGCTGAAGTCCATCATGATGACATCTCTGTATGTGACAGAGGTTATTTTAATACTGGAGCTTTCTTTTCTATGCTCACAAGAGGCTATTTCCAACGAGACACTTGTCAACAGTAAAACAAAAACCTCAGCTACATCCTCTTACAGATTAAATGAACTTTGGGTTTCAATCCCCTGCAGAAGCAAAAGCACCACTATGTTCCCCACTTCCCCTCCCGTCCCAGGGCTCAGCTGCAGAGACTCATTTCCATCCTCCAAGCTTCTTAATCCATCTGGCTATAAAACATTGCTACTGCCAAAACACAGTCAAAGCAAACAAACCCAGCAACTTCCAGTCTCTGCATTGTCCCTGGGACTTGAAAATATCTGAGCTCTTTGGCCAATATCCTAATTTATTTAAATTTAAGTCATGATTCAACTGGCTTTTCAGGATTATCTTGGAATAACCAGTCTTCAGGTTTTTTGTTTTCCAACACAACAATTGACTCTCAAGTGCCAGAAGCCTCATGCTCTTCTGATACCCCCCAAAAAACCAACTAGAATAGCAGTAAACAGTGAAGAACAAAGAGAAATAAATCAGAGAAGGCTTGGAAACAGACAGGGGAATAAAATTGGGATCTTCCACATGTTGGATCACTTTCACCACTCCAATTCAACAGGAGGTGTCTGTTTTTCAGAGGATGACAACCTTACAGAGCCCCAGGTTGTGCTGCCACATGTTGTATTTTATGTGGAGAAAAAGCCTTTCCCCTTTTGCAGGGATTAAGCACATTGCAGAACCAAAAATGACCCCAACAAACAAAGGGAAAAAAACAAAACCCAAAACACACCCAATATAAAAAAAACAACACACCAACTCTATGAAACAAAGGAAATCCAAGCACAGGAAAAGAAATACACGTTGCATGTTGCAACTCCTGCTTCTTCAATCAGGAAGCAGGGCTGCAAAGTTGTAAATCTGTTGGTTTTTTTCTCAGATTTGAGGCATAAAATAGACTTCACCCTCCAGTCCCATTTCCACCAGCTGTGAAACTGAAAGGGACAATGAATGCTCTGAGTTTGTAACAATATTGTCAGCCTAGAGTGAGGTGGAAGGTTCAAGTTCCACTTTTCAGAGAGTAATGACTCCTCTGAGAGTCACCTGTGGGTAATGCCACCAAAACCCATTGAAACCACCTTGGCTTTGGGCCATCTGTCCCAGCCCAGCTTTTCTCTGGAAGCCTTTAAAAGCTATTTCAGCATTTGCACAAGCTCCCACCTGCCTGTAAACCAAGCATTTATCTAAAGGGAACTGGCCTTCTTCAGCTGAGTCAAACCTTATTGGAAACATTATCTGGAGAATAAATTTTATGTGGAAAAAAGAAAATAAAAATGGTGTGACTACAGAGTAGGTTGGTCAAATATTTGCAGGACATCCTACACCACCTGTGGCTGTGTGAACACAGCCTGCCCTTTGTTTAGAAATCTTTATTCAATTTTACTGAGAAATGAGACCAAAATTTTGCTTGACTGCCTTAGTAACCATGGGTCTTACAAATATATTGGCACCTGTTTATTTAGATACCATGTCATTAGAACAATAAATAACACTCAAGCCAAGGAGCAAAGAGAACAATCATGTGTACAGTTTGTAACATGAATCTGGTGTAGCATGGACTGAAAACACCAGTGATTCAGTTCAGTGAGAGGAAAAATACAGCAATCCTAAGCAAAATAATGACATGAGTTTAAAAGCTGGGTGTGCACTGGGTGCTTTTACAAGTTCCCTGCTAGAGAAGACCAGCAAGAGGCTGCTTTGCTCTATTCAGGAGCTACTGGAGGAGGTGTGAAATCTCCAGTTTCTTTGTTCACTAACACAGGGCTTTTAGAGGCTATTTACCCCATTGCCTGCTCTTTTTTCCTTTATATTTAAAAACTAAATAGAAAAACTGGGCCTTGTTGTGCTTGGCCTCCCTCTCTTTTTTCTGTCATTTTGCTGGACTGGAAAGATTAGACAGATAATGACTACAGGGTCATGGTGTCAGCCAGGCCTTCAAGCATGGCTCAGGACCTACTTCTTGATCTTGATTACAGTCACAAAACAAATTATAGGACTGTTAAACTCCAGTCCCTGCCAGGAATATGACAGCTTGACATACACAGGAACACGTTGTAGCAGCTCTGTGGGAGCAGGAAGCTGTTCAGCTGCTCATAACACTGACCTGAGAGTCAGCTTGTGACAGCATTTTCCCTGGTATTTCTTTACTCTAGACCCATGGCCACTGGTTTATCTAGTAAACAGTCAATACACGACTAGAAAACCCTTCCTAGCTGAAGGAAAGCTCCTCAATTCCTCATGTTTTTTGCCCATGAGACCTAACACCTCAGGGAACCTCTCGGGTCCTTCCCACCATGCTGTCCATGTCCCATTCCCAAAGGCTGAGCTCCCTCAGGAATAGGAGGTTTGCCCAACCTAATATTCCCTGGAAAAGACAACAAATCCAGCACCAGAACTTGTAGATTAAAATGGCATCCAGAGGTTTGTAGCAGCTGGCTGAGATACAGAAGCACTGCTGGGAGGAGTTGAACACAACCATGGAGCTGCTCACTGGCCTCTGAGGTAGGAGATGAGGCTTGAAACCTCTTTGGGAAAGAAGGGAATTGAAGGCACATTTCTGAGTGTTCCAGCTCCATGGATGGTGGCTGGCAGATCACTCTGGTTTTATCTGGGATTTTTTTAATAAATAGAGGCTACAAAGAAGGAGAAGAAATGGCTGCCCTTAATTGGCAATTACCAAAATGAACTAGGTGTGCTCTGAGAGCAGGCACCAAGGCAAAGCCCTGCAGGGGACAGGAGAAAAGGCAGAATCACTGCTAGTTCCTGCATTCCAATCTGTTTCAGGCAGGACCTATGCACAGGATTTCTCCAATGGGGGCAATTCCAGGCATGCTCAGAGACAAATCTCTGTGCTTGGGGAATGCAAACTCAAACAAGGAGGTGAGTTTAGGCACTGCCAGCACGAGGCAGCCATGGAGTGGGAATGTTTGGGATTGGAATTTAAAGTGCAAACGATTGAGATGGAAGTAAATGCCACTTTAAGAACCAATTTTAGTGGATACTCTGTGGCACATTCCTCTGTAAAGCACAGCCCTGGGGGATCCAGCACATAAAAAAAAAGGTTCACCAACTAACCCTTCCCTGTAACAGCAGAGATTTGCCACAGGAGCAGCAACAATTTCTGGCAAACAGGATCTTGCCAATGAAGATGCAGCCCTAACTTCTGTAAACAGATAAATGAACATCTCCTCTGTCTCTGAATGTCTTTTTCTTGTTTCCCATTTTTTCCCAGGCTGACTACCCAGTGTAACAGTGACTTCACTTCAAAATCCATCTGGAAACCACCAGCTTCATGTGCCCCTAGAAAGTCCACCAAACTACAGCACTTGGAACTAGCAGATCTTTAAGAAACAGATGCACATTCACTGGTAACACGGAGGGAACAGAGGGTAGCAAAAGGAAACGTCATCCAGAAAGCTCTTGAATATTTGATTACATCCTTCACAAGAAAACAAAAGATTCTGCTGGATATTTGACACCTCCTTCATGACACAGGCAGGCACGGGGCCTGATCTGCCTTTTATTACAAGAGCAAAGGTTGCAGAAGTGTCTCAAGGGCCCATCAGTGTAAGATGGGACATTATAAGATGGAACCTTAACTCCCTTAACCTGCAGCCCCTGAACTGATCCACCTTCTAGGATCTGCCACACATCCTGAAGAACAGGGCACCAACCAGCCACGGACATTTTCTACAGTCAGCAGCAAAAAGACACCGATTGCTTAAGCACTAGTTGTTTTATGCTCATCATAAACCATGCAGCCTACCCCGAAAATAAAGCCCAGCAGCTCCTGCACTAACCAGTTACTCCCGGTGGAAAATGAGGATTCACAGGCTTTAAAAAATGATGGCTGCTGTAAGGAGCCTGAAAAGCACATTAGGAAGTACAGGAGCAAATGGCCTGCAGTCATAAATAAGCACCTTTCTGTGCTGCAACAGTCACATTTCACATGTAAATTCCTCAGACTGGAGAACAGCTTCTGCTGTGTCACCCAGTACCAAAGGCTCAAATCACTAACATGAATATTTTACATCAATTCATTAGCATGTTTTAACTTTCACTAGCTATTAAATATTCAGTGCCTGAAAGCAAAGCTCTCCTCAGGCATGTCTGTTCCTTACCCCCACTGACACTGTGTCACCCAGTACCAAAGGCTCAAATCACTAACATGAATATTTTACATCAATTCATTAGCATGTTTTAACTTTCACTAGCTATTAAATATTCAGTGCCTGAAAGCAAAGCTCTCCTCAGAGGCATGTCTGTTCCTTACCCACAGCTGACAACCCAGGCTGCTCAGTGGGACACACAAATGGCTCTTCTCTTCTTCCTTTTCTCTGTTTTTTCAAGCTTGCCCTCTGACAATGGAGATCTACAACTTCCAAATGAGGAGGACTGTCCGAGTGGAATTTTCTGCAAAAGAAGAGAACAGAATCTGCCCATTTGTCCAGCAGGTATTTATAGGCAATTTACTAGAAATCACCAGCTTCTTTAGTATGCTTTTCAGTCACGTACTGCTCAATAAAAAAGCAGACTTTAATTTTGTTAAATGTTACAGGAGCTCTTAAATAATCAGGTGGGCTTGATGAAATTCAGATTTTTAAAAGGTAAGCTTAAACAACAAGTTTAGGGTGTTGAATTTGATTGTAATAAGATTCACAAATCAGATTTCCTGGCACCCCTGCCCAGGCAGGGGGTTGGATCTAGATGATCTCTAAGGTCTCTTCCAACCCAAACCAGTCTGTGATTCTATGATTTCTGTACTGCAAAGTGAAACAATATTGAAATGGGGGAATATTTTTGTTAAAGCAGGATTTATTGAACTGATGTAGGTGTTATGATAGGAATAAACTACAATATTTAAACGGGAAAGACACTAACATGTCCAATCTACATGAGATAGCTGCATCATCTGAGAAAAACTGACAAGATGTTTTGTTGTTCAAAGGCTTTTTCTGCCCCGAGGGAAGCAGCACACCAGTTCCCTGTCCCCCGGGAACTTTCCGTTCAGAAGGAGCAGCCCTGGGATCACACAGCTGCTTGACATGCCCAGTGGATTTCTTTAACCCCCTGCCTGGACAAAAAGCCTGCCTGCCCTGCGGCTCAGAGGCAGTGCAGCCTGCAGAGGGGAGAGAGACCTGCATCTGCCTGGGGAAAGATCAGGTGTTCCAGGTACAGGAGCAGTCCCACCAAAGCTGCTCAGTCTTAACACACATCAGTGCCACCTCACACCTTGTTCTTCACTCTCTTTATCCCACCTGCAGTGCCCTATTTAATCTCTCTCTAGCACTGACACCTTTTAGTCTCACACCTCATTTCCAATCACACACAAGGAGGGGGGCAGGGACACCAGATCTATGAACGTTTTGAGTTTCATCAGAGCTACATCAGCCCCACCTTGGCTGGAAGGCAAAAGGTGTGTGTACATTCACCTGGGACAGGTGAGCTGCAATGCTTAACCCAGAGCAGTGTCTGCAGGAGATAACAACAAATACCCTAAATAAATCTCTCTTTTTCTTCTCTTCCAGCCCCGTGATGCTCACTGCACGTGCCCTCCAGGCTACTGGAGGTCTCCAGGAGCTGGAGGACACTGTGTCAGACAAGCATATGATATTTGTCGAGATTCAGCCTCCCGAAATCAGGAAGGACAGTGTTTAACCAAGAAAGGATGGGTTCATTATTGCTCAGAAAAGGTAGTTGAGTTTTTAGTTAAATCTAAAGGTCATGCAGAAACTGCACTAGGGCTTGGAGTGAGACAAGGGGGAAGGGATGAAAACTGGAAGAGGGAGGTTGAGGTGAGACAGGAGGAGGGAATTGTGGAGTGTGAGGGTGGTGAGAGCCTGGCCCAGGTTGCCCAGGGAAGCTGTGGCTGCCCCATCCCTGGCAGTGTTGAAGGGCAGGTTGGATGGGGCTTGGAGCAGCCTGGGCTGGTGGGAGGTGTCCCTGCCCATGCAGGGGGGTGGGACTGGATGATCTTTCAGGTCCCTTCCAACCCAAACCATTCCATTATTCTAAAAGCAAACTCCCAAGCTCTTCCTTCAGCCAACATGGCAACCAAGTGTTATTGGTGTTTTCACAGGAGGTTTTGCCTCTTCTTCAACCCAAATTAGGAAGCCCAGGTTTCCCTCCTCATTTAAGGACCACCTGGACACTACATGTACTGCTATTTTACTTCTGTTTTCCTCCTGCAGGTTTGTACTGTCCCCAGAGATTATCAAGGCTATGACAAGGTTCTTGGCCTCTGCATTTGTCAAACTGACAGTCTGGAGAGTGTGTGTAATTCCCAGTGCAGAAGACAACAAAGAGAAACTCTTCAAGTCACCTGCACAGAGAAAAAAGCTCAGCTTTTGATCACTTACAGAAATGGGACCAAGGTAAAAGCTGCCATTATTTTCAGTCTGTTTTTTCTCAGTTTTCCAGACTTTCAGCAATCTTTTAACCAAAAACACCTTCACTCCTTTTTTTTCTTAGAAAAGTAGAGAAAGCAACAAAAAAACCCCAACAAACCCAAATACCCCCAAAATAACAACAAACAACCCCCCCAAAAATACATTACTCATAGCATATTTTTCTACTTGGTTTTATATTGTAACTGTATGAGAAATTAATGTAAATATATATATATATGAACTATTTTTCTCTTAGATTCCTGTTTTCTTAGAAGATTTAAGCACAGTTCTACTAAGACCATATTTCTCTTTCCAAGCCACCTGCACCTCAGAGCCAAGAACACATACCCATCCAACATTCCTTGTGGAAATGAGTGGTAAGGAAAGGATTGTTTGTACTATTACTGGGTATTAAAAGGCCTTTCCATGATATTTATGACCCAAACAACAAGAAATCTTCATGCCTGTACCCTGCTAGCAGGCAGCAATCCAACTGCATCCCTCCATGTAAAATTCAGCCCATGCAATCCCAGAACATTCATCTGGAATCTGTCTAGTGCCAATATTACATTCAAGGACAGACACCCAGAGGTTTCCTCCCATTCCCTAAATTATGATAAACAAAGAAGAAAATCTTTGCCTGTCAAAGGATTCCTTTTTTTCTCTTGGCTTTCAGATGTTCATGTGTTTTTACCAGGTAGAAGTAGCTAAACATATTTTTCCCCCCCCAGGATCCCAGAACCAAGCCATGGGCCAAAAGCACTATTTGCACAACCACATGAAAATTTTAATATAACAATAGGATAGAATCATTTGCATGGTTCTATTGACTTTAGCCAAGTTAAACCAGTGGCTACTTAAGGAACAGGTCTTGCAACACCAAACAAACCCTAAAGGCTTTGAGAAAGGCCCAAGCAGTTTAAAGCACTGCCCTAGAATATGAAAAAAATGTACTCAAAATAGACCTTCTGGGTTTAGATTTTTAAGTCTTACTTGGGGTCTTTGGTGAGTTGATACTGTAATAAACTAGAAAGAAAAGCAAAGTCCAACATGTTGAACACCAGAAGTAACCAATGCTTTTTATACTACTTCAGGGAAAGGATTTTTAGGAGTGTATGATCCTGACCCACAACTATTTCACAACTTCATCATGCTAAATGAGGTTTCATTACAACACAAAACCAGGCCTTCTTCAGCAACAGCTCCAGGTAAGGCCTCCAGTAGAGCTCCAGAGTATGTCTTTAAAATGACACAAGTCAAATCTGGCTAAACATAAAGAGCCCTTTGCCACTTGCACCCCAGAAGAGTTGTTGCAAAAGGACAAGAAAATGGGGAGCACAATTATCCACCAGCAGGAAAACACCAGTGGCAGGTTTGCCTGCTGCCTTGCCTGCAAGCTGTGTTTTGGAAATCAAATGTGCATGTTTAGAGCTCAGCCAGGAAAATGAACAGGGAAAGCTCTATCCTATACATGTTCTGTAAAAAGGAAAAGACCAGTAATGACCCCAGTCTAATAAGGTCTGTGCTTTTGCAGTGATGTCTGGCCATGAAGCAGCCAGGTCTCCCCCAGTACAAAGCCTGGGACCTTCCAACTCCACATCAAAAGTCATATTTACTGGCATCTTAAATCCTACCACATGCATTAATGTCAATGATACCATCATGTTCATTGTCTCAAAGAAGCATCACCCAGTTTATGATGTGTAAGTACAAATGCTGCATGTAGAATAACTTACCTGATGTACTTCTACTTAGGATACAGAGAACAAGGCTGAAGTTTCCACTTTTTCAACATGGAACTGACATAAAACATGCCTAGGAAGATTAGAAATCTCATTATTAAACATACTTCAGTGTCACTTCAGCAGAGAAGACATTGTGGCACAGCAGAAACAGTATTGAAGGTGTTAGAAAAATAATATTCACCCATTAAAATAAGCAAAATCAAAGATATACATCCTGGTCCTGCTGATACTATTTCTGGCCTGTGTTCACCCTCTTTCAACCTGACTTCTGAATGATGCTGTATAATCCCTCAGGTTGACCTTAAGTTCTCTTCCCTTCTTTTGGAGTTACTGAATTTTAGGATCTCATTGGAGCTGAGGTTTAGGCCAATGGAAACAAGCAGTTCCCACTGCACTGAAAGCCTTGGGAGTTGTGCCTTTGTGGGTCTTATTTGAGTGGTTTTGTGGGTTTTTCCCCCTACTGCCTATTTTGATTTCATTTCTGCCACTCATCCAGTTTCAAAGCATACAAATAACACCAGGGGCACATCAGCCATAACAAAACCCAGGTGTGGTTTCCATGTTTTGACATCTGCAGGGATCAAACACCTCTAAGGGGTCCCAC
Organism: Chaetura pelagica; assembly: GCF_000747805.2. Lineage (NCBI taxonomy): Eukaryota > Metazoa > Chordata > Aves > Apodiformes > Apodidae > Chaetura > Chaetura pelagica. Next base: position 581,761 of record NW_009953204.1, on the reverse strand, counting down.
TGTCTGCTTCCTCATTACTAAATAAACAGCCATGCTGCTTAGGGTCAGTTCCCAGCACTTCACATTTATTCTGGGGAGAATTAGGTGGAGCAGTTGAGACCTAGTTGAGCTGTGTGGAGGATTAGAGGTTCAGTGTCTGAACTCTCACTGATGCTCAGTTACACAGGGATGGGGTGATAACTGTGCCTTAGCAAGTCCCTGCTGGAACCATGAGCCTACACGTGGCAAAATGGGTAGTGACAAGAACTGATTTTTACTCCTAGAAACAACCTGTACAACACGAATGCTGAATTTGACTGGGGAGACCTTCGAAGCCTCACAGAGGAAGTAAGAGAGGCCTCCCAACAATTCCTGCTCTTCCTTTTCCAGTTCCAGTCCCCTGGCACCTACGTGCTCCAGCTGAGCAGCCATCAGCACAAAAAAATGGTTGGTATCAAGGAATCCTGACTTTGCACTTACTGTTCCTCCTAGCAAAGCATCTCGTGTTCCCTGTGAACGTTTGGGAACACGGGAAATGGTAAAAATAATAGTGAGCATCTTTCCATTTTTGGACATCATCTTGTAGAGGTGAGTACAGCAATAAAGAGATGAGCCTGCACGGGCGTGTGGTGCACACAGGGAGGGCAAAATGGTGCAACTGCTGCCAGGCTTTGAGCTGGTGTGGCACACACTTCATGTTTCAATCAGCATGGCAATTTAAATGAGCTGCAGTGGTGTGTGACTGGCCTTTGCTTTCTGCTCCTGTCATTAAGTATGTGAAGGTCATGCCACCTGGAGGACGGTGCTATGAAGAGGGGCCCTTCTTCCCCACCACACCCAGGTATGCTGTGCAGGTGGGCATTGTCAAACCACGAGACCTCCTGCTGAGACCTGACTGGGCAGCCATCACTGGAGTGATCACAGGGCTGCTCATCCTGCTGGTGGCCTCGGTGGCACTGACAGTGAGTGATTACATTGCTTTTGTCTTAGACAATATTACAAGGTTTTGTGCCAGGAGCCTGCCTGTTCCCTTTGGCATCAACTGTTTTATACACGGGGTAAAATCATCCTTATGGATTGACCCAGCACCACCAAAGCCCCAGGATATTTCCCTGTTACACAGGCTGCTTAGAGACACTCCAGGTGAATCCCATTCCTGTTTTCTGATTCATGAGATCAAACTATAACAAACCTCTTCCCAACTCGCATCTCTTTGGGATGGAATGAGATCACCAATGAGATTATCATCATTTTTCCTTTAACGTCTGACCAAGCCTGTCTCAAAATAGAGAAGACATAGATAAGTCCTGCAGAGCTGTTGCAAAGAACTGTCAGTCATGAATAAGTTTTTCCAATGGTCATTCATGTGACACTCAGTTTTGCACCCCTTATTCAGACAAAAGTCCCAGTGGCCACAACATTCCCCAAATCAGATGTGCTGTTTCACAATTAAAAACCAAGACAGTCCTTCAGACTGTGACTCCCCCAGGCAGTCAGTCCTTGATGTTTCTAGCATGTTCTGAAACCAATAGGCTTTTTCTGCAACCAGACTACTGAGGTAATGATAGAAAATGTGATTTATTCATCCAGCAGACTCAAACAACAGACAACTCTACTTCCTTCCCCTTTGCTTTAGCCCTATCTGCTGGGACTGCTAATTCTGCTGTTTATAGAACAGATTACTCTGATGATCTACTTAGAAAACAGACTCTCAGGGTCTTTGCCTAATGGGTGATAATACATCCTGCTTGTTGAGTAAATAACGTGTGAATCACATGAATCGAACATGTCAAAATAGCAAAAGGAACTTACTTGTTTAACTCTGCTGTGTTCTGCAGCTCCTCTGTCAGGGGCTTGGCTGGTCACAGAAGGGCACTCCCTGGCCTCCCTGCCGAAGGCAGCAGCTGAAGTACAACCTGGACAGCTATTCCTCCAAATTATCAACAGTCTTGTCCATGAAAAAATGCCATCCCTCACTGCAGAACAAAGGTAGTAGGGGTGGTGGCTGTGATGGAACAAGTCAGATAACAGAAAGGCCTGGTTACTTCCATCTAACAAGGCCAGAACCCCACGTTTAGCAACGTGCAGTGGCTGCTAAATCCAGTGATTTACATGTGTTCTTTGTTCAAAACACAATCATAACTGAAAAAATCATAGTACATGAATGTCCATGTTTCAGCCTGCTTCCTGAAAAGGGAGGATGTTTGGGAGCCTGAAGAACAGATAGACCTGGACTCCTTTAATGCCAATGTGTTCTTTGAGCTTTTGCTGAGGCACTCACTGTCTGTCACAACCAAGCTGGGCCATTTCAAAGAAGAGGTAAATTGTGGTTTGGGGCTACTCATTTTTATGTGGGAAAAGCCTAAAACATTAAACTTTGTCTGTTTCTATTATTTCAGAAGCCTTGGGCTATTAAATAGAAGCTTTACTTCAACTTTCACCTTTTTAGAGCATGAAACACAAATATGTCCCTATGTTCTTTAGCATGTTGTTTATAGCATGGAATGGAGTGGGAAGAGCAGTGTCTTTAAGGCAGAACAGTGATGTTTTCTTATGGTTCTGCACTGAACTCATAGCATTTTTGGACTTCATCTTCCAGCTTCAAATTTTCATGTGTAAACTGAATATAACTCCCTGGGGGTGTTGAAGGGCAGGTTGGATGGGGCTTGGAGCAGCCTGGGCTGGTGGGAGGTGTCCCTGCCCATGCAGGGGGGCTGGATCTAGATGATCTTTCAGGTCCCTTCCAGCCCAAACCATTCCATGGATTTCTTAATCAGACACTTGAGAGCTGCAGATTACATCGAGGACAAATAAAAAAGAGTAAGTGAATACACAGTAACACAGATATGGAGACTTATTCTGCTCTTTATACCCTACAACAACCTCTCAGCTGAAATCAATGGGGTAGCACTTCACAGCCCTATTGAGGAATCGTCCTGCAATCCTCATCTAACTTCACTTGCAGTTTAAAGGACAGCAGAGGGAGCTGGAACCACAGCCTGCAGTTACCAGGTGGGGATGTGCAGAGATCATTGTTCTCTGAGACAGGATGGCACGATGGTGCTTTGTATTGAAAACTCAGACACCAACATGTGTTTAAATTCTAGAAAGAGGCATCTATGTTGAAGAGACTTCAAATCATCTAATCATCTCTTACAGTTCTATTTTTTTATTTATTTATTTTCCTTTGGAACTTAGGTAAAAACTATCTATCACAAGCTTACAAGTGAAATATCTTCCCTAAAAAACCTTTGGATAAAAACACTGAGTATCCCAGGAGAGGTGGAGGTTTATGACAGCACCGTGACAGAGGCTTACTTGAAAGCAAAACAGCAGGTAGAGCTCCCTTCTGCAACGTGGAGTAACAAATTATACTCTCAGTGCTCTCTTTTCATTGTTTTAGGCATGGCCATCTCAAACCTCACTTTTGGAATTGTAGACATTTTACAGGCTGCAAACCAATTAACACTGTGATGTCTGTGATCAACAGGCTTCAAAGCTGCTCTCACTGCTTCCTGCTAACACAGAAACCTGTTTCTGAATAATTACTCAGGTTTTCTTCTTTTCTTCATCTGATCCACCCATATCTGCCATCTGGGACCTGTGTCTCTGCTTCAATAGCAGAGGTTTCACCTTTGAAACAGCATAAATTCATCTGCTTGAGCATGTGCTGCCACTTCTTTTTCCACATCAGACCTGTGCTTGTTTACATACACAACTAAACATTCTTATAACAGAAGTTGTAAGAATGAAACAGTTTCATGTCTTGAAAACAGACACACACTCATTGTCTCACCTGGAAGAATGTGCCTGCCACACAGAAAGGAGCTGCAAAAGCTGACTCTTTCTTAATGAGTTATAACATGTCTGCTAAAAGGATACCCTGAATTATTAACTTGCTCAGATCTGGATACATGCTGATTACTCCAGTGCCAGATAATTGCAATTCAGCATATTAGATTTGTCAGCATATGCATGTTCAAATTCAAATGAACACATCAAAACTATTTTAAACTTCTAATAATTTCCATGTTATTTAAGGGCAGAAAAGTTGTGATCTCTGTTGATGTGCAGATAAAACAAAATGATGTTTGGATGTGATATCCCACCCAGGCAGAAGAAGAGATGCAGCGAAGGAAAGAGCTGGCTGCTGAATATGAGGAGAGTGTGAACAAGCAGCTGCAGTTACTCCAGCAGGACCTGCAGTGTCAGGAGGAGCATTATGTCAGGTTCAACTCTGCCTTGAGAGGGGTGCTGAGGCTGGCAGAGGTGCTGGCACACAGGGTGGCTTGTAAAGGAAAACAAAGAGCACAGTGTCAGCGAGACTGCACAAGGTAAGGAACACACTGCAAAAGTCTGCTGCAGCTTTCTCCTTGCTAGCTAGGAAGCATCTGTGGCAAGCACCTGGGTGGGCTTGTGATTGGCAGTGCCTACATCTGGAAGCTGAAAACTGATTCTTGGCCCAGAAGATCAGATCATACTTCTCACATGTATGCAAAGCAAGTCTGGAAAATCTCAAACTCCAAGGAGACTCCCTTCAGAATTTGGGGACAATAGTATTTTGAGGGTCCTTCCTTGTGCTAACAACTGATTGGGCTCAGGAATATCTCACCAGTTCTGGTCAGCCTGCCATCCACTGTCAGAAACAGAATGGGGTAATTAAGGAGAAAACTGAGAAACAGGAAAGTAGTATTTTTCACTGTATTAATCAAAGCAGATACTCGTCAAAGTCTCTGATTTCCGAAGTGCAGTTTTCACATGCATGTCCACCAAAATTCTTCCCTTACTACTCCCTTTAGAATTTTACCTTATCATCAGTAACCATTTTAATCTCTTAAATTCCAGCCTGTTGGCCCAGATAGAGGCCACAAGCAGCAAGATGTCAAGCTTCATACTAAAGGAGAGTGACCGGCTGAAGGCGTGGGGAGCGCTGGGGGAAGGAACGGGAGCTCACCTGCTTAACAAAGCTAAAACCAGGACACTCACCAAGCAGGAGCTAGTGGGTAACTACAGCCTCCAGAGATTTGTTCTTAAATTCTGTCAGTGTGTCAGGAAGTGTAGACAGGCCAGTGCAGCCCAGGTCACAAAATCTAGGTCACAAAAGAACCAAGAGCAAAGCCAAACCAGCCTGTACCTAGAAAACCACGTCCTCGCTGGGTTCTACCCACAACCTGTGAATTAAGGGGTTGTTACAAAAGCAAAGTCACGAGGAGAACTCTTGTACATAGTTTCTTAGAAAGAATGTCAGCTTCATCAAGACCTTTGACTGGGTACTTGCCAATTATCCCCTAGCAACAGAGGGGAATGAACTGTTCTGCAGGCAAGACTCAGTAAGTTCAACTAACTTGCTCCGAGGTGCTCAGCTGCCTTCTGTGACTGCTGCATGCCTGGGCATGGGGAAATGCAAAAGGCACACTGACACAAGGACACCTCTTCCACTCTTCTAAAAGGAGCAGAGGTAGAAAAAGGGCAATGAAACTGTTCTTGGGTGTTTAAATGAAGGCTACAGACTGAGGCAATAAAATCTAAAATCCTGAAAGGATATTCACAAAATAGCAGCCTCCTCATGTTAGGGCTCCAGCAGAAAGATAATTGAACTGCTGGGTGCTAAGGAGCTTTCCCCACAGACATCTTCTGTAAAAAGCAGTAGAAAAGATCATTTTCTTTATTCTCACCTCATCTCTGCCCTTGCATATGATTTCTGATAAATTAGCAACCCTCTCTGCCTCCCTTTGCAAGGTGTACATGTTGTTTCTTCCCCCCCACTGTAAATTGCTTCCAGACTCCAATGGCAGTGCCCGAGCACCTGATGTTGTCTGTGTGGATCCTGTCACTGGGTTATTGACTCCCCTTCCTGACTGCACCATCCTGCTGAGCACCCACTGCCCTGCACCTGTACCCAGCAATTGTTTTCTGCACCCCGAGACTGGGAAGGTGCTTCATGTGGCTGGAAACATTGGTTATGACCCCATCAGAGCTAAGCTGGTCTGTGCTGTTGATTCTGCTTCAGGTAAGTGTCACAATGCAAGAAGCAATTAATCCAGTTGTCTATTATGGACCTCAGTGATGGTGGGAGTACTGGGTAAAACAAAAGAAGAAACAATCAACCCAAACTTGCTAGACTCCCAACTGCTTTTCCCTTAACAAACCTAAAGAAAACCTGGCAAAGCTTCTCATTAGCACAGCCCTAGCAGATGGAGCAAGATTTACTGTGGATAAGATGTATTCCATGTTACAAAACTTGCATCCAAGTGCTGGGTATTCCTTGTTTCTGACAAATTTCAGACCCTCTGTTCATTAAGCCATAAAAACCCTCAGACACTGAGAAACTTGCAACTTTCTGGAAATGGCCAAAGTAAAAATCAAACTTGAAAAGTGCCATTCAATTGTCAGAAAGCACTTTCACTCCTTCATTTCCTTCTGGACCTGAAGACAACACACCTTTACTATCAGCATCCTCTGAAAGTCCCACAGGCTCCATTCTGAGCTCTGGCCTTGCACTGGTTCACATAACTGTGTCAACTTCCTCTCCTTCTACCCACAGGTGAACGTCCCAAGCCTGAAGTGCCCATATTTCCCTA
>NW_009953204.1:553902-575108 GCF_000747805.2 Chaetura pelagica | reverse complement strand
TACATTCCTTACCCAGTTTGTCCCAACACTGGCCTACCCGTGAAGACCAAACTTCCAGTCCTGTGTCCTGAAAAAATGTTTGGGATGGGAGGACTTATGCTAGACCCAGAGACAGAAATAGAAGTGCCAGTGCTTGGGGTCACGATCCATCCTCACACTGGGCAGAAGCTGACTGTTGGTGGGACGTACCTGAACCCTCTGACTGGCATGTTGACACCTCTGGAGATTGGGGGTCCTATGGCTGAGCCAGAGGGAGGCAAGATTGTTCCAATACTGGGAGCTGGTTTGGATAGGAACACTGGTAGGTGAAAGCTCTAACTGATGCAGTGAGCATGGTGTGCTTGTTTAACCTGCCCCTTGCTTGTTGAACTGGGGCGCAGACCAGTTCATGAGCCTAAAAATGAGCCTAAAAAGTCTTTGTGTTCACCTCACACCTTTGCTTTCTCCTGTCAAGCCAACTGTGGAACCATCCTGCAGGTTAGCTTTTACAGAATTCTTCCCTTTCCTATAGTTTTATATTCCAATTAATCACTTTGAAGGTCAATAAAACTATCTAGTGAAACAGAGAGAGATCTGAGGTACCATCCATTAACTATGATACAAACTACTGAAGTTCATTTGAGTCTTTAAGATTATTAAATTGCTCTATGAAAATACTAAAAGCAACATGAAATACATGATTTAGAGGCTTGGAGGGGATGAAGTTTTAGATTTTTAAAAAGCATTATCACATCCCTATATTCTTCATGACTCATATTAGCTGATACACTAGACCCTACAAAAGGAGTGGGGACCTTCATCTTCTTCTGAAATAGAAACTAGTAAGAACATTCTGTGAGCCAAATTACTTTATGAACAACCTCAAACTTCCCACCTTTCCCCTCCATGTGTCCCACTAGATCTATTTCTGCTTTGATTTATGGAAATGATCACTGTGTTTTTTTCTGAATGGGAAGGACTGGACCATAATTTGTTGTGGTTTTTATTTTTGTGGTGAGAGCCTGGCCCAGGTTGCCCAGAGAAGCTGTGGCTGCCCCATCCCTGGCAGTGTTGAAGGGCAGGTTGGATGGGGCTTGGAGCAGCCTGGGCTGGTGGGAGGTGTCCCTGCCCATGCAGGGGTTGGATCTAGATCATCTTGAAGGTCCCTTCCAACCCAAACCATCCCATGATTCTATGAAAATCCAAGTTGCCTGGTGCTATGCTGACTGTCATACCCCATCCCTTGCCTGCAGGAGAAGTTGTACCTCTAGGTGGGCTGGTGGGTCCTTCTGGAAACCTACTGCTTCTTGGAGATACCTTCACCGAACCCCTGAGTGGGAAAACGGCCCGAGTCCAGGGAGCTCACCTGCGGCAGGACCAGGTGCTGCCCCACAGTGGGAGTTACCAAGCAGTGCTGGAAGCTGCCTGCCTGCTGTCCCAAACCCAGCTGCTGAACGCCCTGGAGCAGCTCAAGGCATCGGTTTTGGAAGATTCCTGCCTGGTAGCAGAGAGATTAGCAGCACTCAAGGCTTCAGTAGAAGACACCAAGAAGTCTTTCACCACCAGGTTTTATCATGCCATCCATTGCTTGCAAAGCCTGGAGAAAAAACAGGAAATAGCTTCAAGACTCAAGAACACGGGTGGGAAACTGGGTGGGTATCAAAACACCTGCCTGTGTTCAGGAGTAATCAGGTGCCATTACACTGACAGCTCCAGCAATGCACTGTTTCCATCACAGCATTTGGCCAAGATACCAGCAAATCAAGCTTCTAGGAAGTTTTTTTGCTACTTGCATTTTAGATTTGCTTTAAACAAGAGCTTGTGGTGAGATCCTTTCAGAAATCAGGACCCTGTGGGAGCATGTGAAAACACTGTAGTGAGAGGACAAGGAGAATGGATCAAAACTGGAGGAGGGGAGATTTAGGAAAGACATGAGGAGGAAATTCTGGAGGGTGAGGGTGATGAGAGCCTGGCCCAGGTTGCCCAGGGAAGCTGTGGCTGCCCCATCCCTGGCAGTGTTGAAGGGCAGGTTGGATGGGGCTTGGAGCAACCTGGACTGGTGGGAGGTGTCCCTGCCCATGCAGGGGGGTGGATCTGGATGATCTTGAAGGTCCCTTCCAACATAAATCATTCTGTGATTCTATGAAAACAGCTACTTAGCAAATCTTAACTCGGCCAGGAAGCATTTGGAAGCTGCAGCAGAAATACAACATTGCTAGGCAATGAGAGGGAAAGCAGTTCTTGTCATCCCAACTCTGTGAGATGTTTTTAAGTCTCTCATCTTTTTTTAACACACTAGGTATGATCAAATATCCTGGCACAGAGATGTGGATCCCTGCAGTGTTTGGAATGAAAATCCCAGATCCCAGTGGGTCCAGTTTGATGGTGCCAATTCTGGGAATAGACCACGACTGGAATACTAGGCAGTCTTCCCCCCTGGCAGGAACCATGGAAGACAGCAATGGAAAAGGTAGAGCAGGAAACTGAATTGGGTCATGTAAACAATAAAGACACATGTTGTTGTTGTTTTCAGAAGCAGGAAATCACCCTGCCAAAATAGATCAGTTTCTACTTCTACACTGAAGGGAAAGTATCAGCCTTCATGGTGTGTACTTTCAAAACAAACACACCAGAACATCCATGAAGGAGAGTTAGGGTTGAGACCAAACCACACTGGCTTCCATCCCTTCAAAAATCTCCTCTTCTCTTTAGGAGAACCATTCTGGTGTTCTTCTCAGTGATGGGGCCATGATGATGCAGCCTGAAGGTGAAGGTCTGCAGTGCCTCCAGCACTTGGAGCATTCCCAGCTCAGGAAAATTCAGTTTGGTTTTCAGTAGGCAATTTGAAATCATTGTCAGCTCCCTTTGAAGTGTAACAAAAACTGCTCACTAGGGCTGCAGCTGGAATCCATTGTGGAAATTCTAAGCATTATATATCTTGTTTTTCTTTGCCCACAGGCCTTGTCCCCATCAGTATTGGTGCCAGAACAATAAGTCCAATTACAGGTGAAATTGGGCCTGTTATAGGTGCTCAAATCAACCCCTGGACACACAATGTAATTCCTACTGTTCAGTCTCTTGGAGGTTTACCAAGAAGAGCAACAGATTCAGATCTGGTAATTACAGCTCCAAACTGTGTTTACTTACAGGTTTTATATTTGTGGGAAATGCTTTGCTGAGAGAAAACTTCAGTTCTTCCTAAGCCTATCATCTGCTGATCTCTGCACCTCTTATTTCCTGCCCTTCCCCTACCCCAAAACACACATTGCATTTGGACATGCATTACAACACGTGCAGACTCAGGACTGCCAGGTTAGATATGTGCTACCAAAAGCATCACATGGAGAGATCATCACTAGCTCCCATGAAATTTATAACCTTCCTTCACCTCCCTGCAAACCTGAGCTATGATGTCTCTCATTGCTTTTTAGCTGGACTTTCTAGAAAAGGAAGTAAATTCAAGACATATATACTGGCACTGCAGAAGCAAAAAGGAAGAAGAGCTTCTTAAAAAGTTGAACTCACTCTTGCTTCATGTACTGGATGCTGCAAAGGAAGGAAAGGCCCAGGAGGTATGGTGCACTCTTTTTCTGCTGCTGATTTCAGGGAAGTTCTTTAAAATTTCCATAAAAGAGTCCTGCTCAGATGTATCAAATTGAAATATCCCACCCAGGATGGTGGTTGTTCTGAGTCCAACTCACTTCCCCGTGCAGTGCAAACCACAAATGTAAATGGAGACATTGCTACTTTCCCAGCATAAAGGGAACAGTGTCAGGTGTCCTAGCAGGATACCCAAGAGTCCAAATTCATGCAAGCACAACAATTCATGGTGGTGTCAGAAAAAGAGGATTTGCAATAAGTTTCTACACAATCAGAATAATTAAAAGGCAAGGAAAAAGCCATCACTAAATCAGACAGCTCCTTGTTCTCATCTGGCAGAGAGTGTCACAACAGGTCACCATCTCAGAAGTTTGCAACGTTATCTAAAACTCCCTCTTCCATCTCTTACAGATAAAATACAAGGAAAAAGTGAAAGACATAGAGGAAATGTGTCATTTCCTTAAAGGGGCCTCCCTGCAGGAAGCTGAGAGACGAACTTCAAAATATTTTACCAGCCCTCTGGCCACTGAACTCTCCTTGCTATTCAAAGGTACAAAAGGGAAGCAGAGGAGAGCAGGGTTGTACATCATTGTCTGTGATATTTGCTCCCTCTGACAACTCAGCTTCAGCCTTACAAACTACTTATGTCCTCCTGAAGCAAGACAATGCAGAGGTAGGATCTGAAAATCAGGTTGTTCTTAAAGATGAAGGATGTAGAAGCACATGGAGAAAACACGTTACCTCAGATTTGCTCTGTGAACTCCCAGTAGGTGATCAGGTGGGTGCTACTGCTAACATTTGCTGTTTGTAGCTGACAGAGATGAAAAAGAACAGGAAACCCAGGTCCTGTTGGAGATCAGAAAGGCACTGGAGAAGCTGATGGAGTTCATTGAAAAGATGAAACTAGAAGAAGAACGACTATACTTGCAGCTGGTGGAGAGAGAAAGGCAAAGGAGCTGCATCTCAAGTACTGGGGCAGGAACCAACCTGAAGCTCAGAAAGGTGAGGCCCTGCTGGGCTGAACATCCCTGCCCTCAGTTCACAGAACACTCTGCTCTACTTTTGGCAGACAGGAAATAGGTGCTGTCCAGGACTACAGATACGTCTAATTTCTGTTCAAGCAACACAAGCTCAAGGGAACACAAATCTTTTTACTGACTGAACAGATACCAAAGAATTTACTGAAATATATTGCCAAAAAGCCTTGTGGGGTTTTTTTGGCCCTTTATCACATCAACTACAGTTTCCATGACTGCTCTGTAAGGGCCACCCAGACACTAGTTCTCTAGAGTTGTTACAGTTCCCCCAGCTTTGTAGCTAAGTGACCTGCCAGATTATGCATCAGAAAGCAAATCAAAGGCAGGATTTCCAAGTCACTTGAAGCAGCCTTATCTTTTGTATCATTTCTTCCAGGTCCTACTTGCCCTAGCCTCTGAGTCTCAGGAATATGTGATGAAACACCAGGCTAATGTGGAGACTGCATACACCAAACTGGAGTATTTGAGGGACATGTCAAAGATCCAGATGAAGCAGGCAAAGGTACCACCCTCATCTCAGTCTAATAACAATCCTGGTACTTACTAAGAAAAGCAGGAGCAGTTGTCACATTCTGAGAATATCCACCCAAGAACACTGCTGCAAGAAACCAGAGCCCTGGAAAATAACAAAAACTTACATGAGAATTGCAAAAGTTGATGCATAAAGTACATATCAAAGACTTGGATGCCTGGAAATGTGATCGAATTTCACTCTGAAAGGCAGTTTTTCAACAACAGTGCTAGGAAAAGAGTTAGAATAGTTGTCTTGGAAAGGACTTTAAATGATCATCTAGTCCAACTGCCAAGTTGTCAGTTTGTTTGCAGAGAGATTTTAACCAGCTGGACACATGAAGCTCTGCACTTCCAAGGGAAGAAGCAAGATATTAAGACATTCCACAGCTCCTGTGAACATTCTTTTTTTTTCTGGATGGAAAATTGTTTGTTGTGCCAACAATCACCCCCTCCCTCACTTAGAGCTTTCAAATCCCAGGAACTATAATGCCTCAAAAATTGCAGAACCAAATATTTTTGATAAGAGAGTCAGTGGGTCTTCCCAATAATTCAGTGGTGTCAAGATCTGATCCTTGCTCTCTGCATTAACTGGTTTCCACATTCCATTCTGGAACACTGACAATAAAAAGATTAAAATTAATGCACTTCCCTAATGCTCTTCCCTTTTCTTCAGAGCCCTTCCTTTCAAGTTCCCTGGGATTTCTCTCTGTCCATTCCCATGAGAGCATCATTAACTCAATTTTAGCTTGTTAGTCCAAATGAGATTATACCCCAAGGCTGAACAGAAGCACTTTGCCACATGTATGGCACTTACAAATGGACTCCAGAGAAACTGCAGACACCAAAGACAAGCAATGCAGTTCAAATTGAATCTTAACATTTGACAGCACCTTGAAGGATGTGGGAAAATCTGAAAGCAGGGAGCTGCAGGCCCATGAGGTGGCTTTTAAGCTGCTGTAGCATCTTGTTGAGTCTCAGGAAGATCTGTTTAGGATGGCTATGAACTGGCATGTTTCCATGAGAAGGCAAAGAATGGCAGGATTAAATGATATTAAATGAGGTTAAATGATATTTTTGACAGACATGAAATGGCCTTTGTCTGCTTTGTGCTTTTTCAGGTGCTCTTCTCTGGGTCACCACGATGTTTTGAGAACTATCAGACAACCAGATTTTATGGCATCAGTGGGATCTCACAGAGCACATGCAAGGTCATTCAACAAAACCTGATCCCACTGCTCAAGTCTACAGTTCAGATGCTGGAAGAAACCAGCAAAAGCAGCATCTCACCTGAGCCCCCAGGTGAGAGAGAGGATAAAGGTACTGGCAGTTATTTTATTCTGGCCTTGAAAACACATTGTTGGAACCTTTCAACTTTGAAAACCTAGATTTTCTCCTCTGACAGCTTAAAATTAGACTTTGATTCCACTTTCTGAGTATTAAAGACTTGCTGGGACTTAATGAAGAAACCCTTTTCCAAAGGTGTAAACTTGGCCCAGGTGGGATCAGCCCTAAAACAACTTGTAAGGCTCAAAGTTTCTTTTGTCAAACCTCACAAAAGTTGATGTGTATTTTGCAAAGCAATTAATGTCCTTTCCCACATTTAGAGTGTCCCTGCAGCACAGGGTGACATTTTGGGCACTGTGTAAGGGTATTGAGCACTTTGTGACTCTGGAAAGAATTCATAATGTATCAGGAGGGCTTCATTTTATATTGAACAATGATATTATGAGGTGAGAAATGTAGTGTTACCTCTTGGACATACAAAATGAAAAACCAATCAGTCTAATGAAATGTTATTGGTTTTGCAGAAACAGCAAATGCTTCTCAGGGTATAGAGGATGCTTTGATGACACAAGAACTAAGAGTGGTGGATCCTGCAACCCTTTCTAGGAGAGAGTTTGTCATATACCAGTATGGCAGCTCCATCCTCCACTTCCTCAGACTTCACATTGATGTAAGTTTTTAAGTTATTGACATATAGCAATCAGTTCTTCCAGAAGATGACAGTCATGCAAAAAATTATTCTGCCAACAGGCTGCAAAGTGTCTACTAATTCTAAGGTAATAGAGAATGATCAGTGTGCAAGAAGCAGGAATTTAATTCCATTTATGTTTTCTCCACGTAGGACAGTTTGAAGTCAAACCTCTGTCCCACAAGATCCATGGTCAATTCTTATGTTTGTTGTGGCATCTTTGACCACAACTTAATTCTTCTTTACCTAACTATGCACACTGCATTATGATAAAACATTTCCTTTGTAACCTGGAGCAAAGATTCCCTCCCTTTCTTTGTCCAGCCTTAGCACACTGGGGCTTTAATTTAGGTAACTTCTCCAGGGTCTTTCATAACAATATCAAATATATACTAATAAACTTCATGGTGACTACAGCCAGAGCTCAGGGGCTGGACTACACTTTAATTTACTTAATTAGAAAACTGGCAAGATGAACTACTATGATTTGCTGGGGCTTTTTCAAACAGTCTCCACTTGCCTGTGCTATTTGTTGGCTCTGTGTATCCACTGCAAATCAAGGGTGACATTTAAATGAACTTATCCCATTAATCCCTCTTGCTTTGCAGGCCTGATGTGCACACACACTCTTTACAGAAGCATTTTCCCTTCTTTGCAGGCTCCAGAAGTTAACCTGTGTGTAGCCTCCAGCATACCTCTTAGCAATGCCACAGGCAATGCCTTCAGAAACTCCTTCTTTTACCAGGTTTGTCAGCTCCCTATCTTGCCAACCTATGCAATATTTTCATATCCATTAAGTTCTGGGCCTAGAAAGTAAAATGCAAAAGTGTTTCATACTTCCCAAGCCATAGAATGCTTGATGTTTTCTAGGAAAAAGTATTGATAAGAAATCCTCATGTTAATGGTGTGTTCTCATATCAGAACACAAACTGAACAGAGCACACAAATGTTTCATGTAAGGGTCTCATTCAAAGCACATTCATTAGATCAGCTCTAGTGACTTAGCTTCTCATCTCCCAACTCCACCACTTCCATTGCTACCAAATTCTCCACAGAAGTCAACAGGGTGTCAGCATTTTACTTGCTATAATTAAATTGCAGAATCTATTGTTTTCTTTCTAAACCCCTGAGATGTTGAATGGATTTCTAAAGTTCGTGATATATCAAACCATAGAGAAACAGAAGGCAAGAATAACTATTAGCATAATAGAATATTAAATTGAAGTCCTGTGACCTTGCTGCTGTCTTGTGCTCATGGACATACCTCAAAACATTGATTTGAATCCTTCAACTCCCTTAAAAATGAGACAAATCCTTGGGAGAGCTGCAGCAACTGAGCTGACTCCTGCTGTGCCTTTGTCTCAGCTCTGGATATTTCTTCTCTCAGAAGTCAAGAAACAATCTGTTTGTTCTGAGGGATTGCCTGAGTTGTGTTGGAAGCTTCCTCCTCCTCCTGGTGCACTGCTTAGCTCACATCACTGCTGCTGACTTCAGCCACGACTCCAGCCCACTCTTCCTAAAGCTTTTTTATCAGGTAGGTCAGCAGGTTACAAATGGAATTGCATCACAGCAATGTGCATCAAAAAATCACCATTTTGAAAGGGCTAACACCTTTGTACAGCTTCTAATAATAAAAACCAAAAGGGGAGATGAAAAGAGAGTGAAGTGCTAGCTGAAAGGCAGGCACAGCAGCTGCTCACTGAAAGACTGATATCCAAAGACTGCTTCACCTCAGCTGAAGGCAGAGAGACAGCAGAAAAACCCACAGTCACAGAAACACTTAGGTTGGAAAAGATCTTCAAGGTCATTAAGTCCAACCATTAACCCTACTCTGCAAGTCCAGTGCTAAGCCATGTCCCCAGGCACCACTTGCAAACACATCCAGGGATGGTGACTCAACCACCTCCTTGGGCAGCCTGTTCCAGAGTCTGACAGCTCCTTCAGTGAAAAAGTGCTTCCTAATGTCTAGTCTAACCCTTCCCTGGTGCAGCTTGAGGCCATTTCCTTTTGTTATATCACCAGTTACTTGTGAGAAGAGACCAGCACCCAACCTCCTTTCAGGCAGCTGTAGAGGGTGAGGTCTCCCTTCAGACTCCTTTTCTTCAGACTAAACCAGCCCCAGTTTCCTCAACTGCTCCTCATAAGACTGGTTCTCAAGGCCCTTCACCAGCTTTGTTGCCCTTCTGCAGACACAGTCCAGCACCTCAATGTCCTTCATGCATTGAGGTGCCCAGAAGTAGACACAGTATTTGAGATGTGGCCTCACCAGGGCCAAGTACAAAGGCATGATCACCTCCCTGGACCTGCTGGCCACACCATTTCTAATACAGGCCAGATGCCATTGTCTTTCTTGGCCACCTCCTGAGCAGATTCAGCCATCTATCAATCAGAACCACCCCCCAGGTCCCTTTCTGCTGAGCAGCTTTCCAGCCACTCTTCCCCAAGCCTATAGCATTGCATGGGGTTCTTGTGGCCCAAGAGCAGGACTCAGCACTTGCCTTGTTGACATTCATACAATCAACCTCTGCCCATCAATCTAGTCTGTCCAAGTCCCTCTGCAGAGCCTCCCTGCCCTCAGGCAGGTGAACTCTCCCTCCCAACTTGGTGCCATCTGCACACTTACCGAGGGTGCATTTGATCTCCTCATCAAGATCATTGATAAAGCTGCTCAAAAGTGGTCCCAACACTGAGCCCTGAGGGACACCACTTAGTGACCAGCCACCAGCTGGGTTTAGCTCCATTCACCACCCCTCTGTGCCCAGTGCTTCACCCAGCAGAGCATGTGCCCACCCAATACCAGGACAACACCCTGTGTACAAACAGCACAGACACAGAAACACCTGCTTGCTCCACTGACAGCTAAGGAGGTAAAAACAACCACATGCTAAGCACCAGTTGGCCAGTACGTGGGAGAATCAAACAATCCTCTGTCATAATCCTAGTCCTGACTCACAGAAGAGTTACACCACACAGATCTGTTCAGAAGGAACTGGAAGCCCAGTGCTCTTCCTGTAAACCCCCATGTGGTGCAGCCCTTGCCATTCAGCCTTAAGTAAAAGCACTTGTGTATTGCAGGGGTTACCCATTACCATCTCATTTTCCCCCAAAGGTATTCCCAGGGGTTTTAGCCCCCTGCTGAAAGCCACCTTTTATGAATGATGTGTGTCCTCACAAGTAGGAAGGACCATCAGTCCATCTCATTTTCCCCCAAAGGTATTCCCAGGGATTTTAGCCCCCTGCTGAAAGCCACCCTTTATGAATGTGTCCTCACAAGTAGGAAGGACCATCAGTATTGTCTGGAAACCAACATCACACAAATATCCCCAACTAGATTCCACTCATTAATGGCCCCATGTTCTCATCTTGGTTTTAACAGGCTATCAACTGCTGCATATTGACCATACTATGCAGCACATTGGTGGTATCAATTCCCTGGGAAAGAAATAGACTCCCAGGAATGAAAGTCTGTTTCACACAAATATCCCCAACTAGATTCCACTCATGAATGGCCCCATGTTGTCATCTTGGTTTTAACAGGCTATCAGCTGCTGTATATTGACCACACTATGCAGCACATTGGTGGTATCAAATCCCTGGGAAAGAAATGAAGTCCTTTCACACAAAATAGACTCCCAGAAATGAAAGTCTGTTCTGATGTCCTACTATTGTTTGATTCTATCTTTTTCCTCCCCCTTATTAATACCTTGGTTCAGTGGTTGGCTGAAAAGAACTGTTCAACTGCTTCCAGATTCTCAAAACACTTGGGTTTTTTTCTAGGCACTCAAGGCTTGTCTTAGTGAAATGTTCTCCCTCAGACTCCAGCTGTCAGCAGTTCTTCAGGGAGATAAAGCATATGGGTTAAGCCAAGTATTGTTAAAGGAAGAACCATTCTCTAAGGAGGACATAAACCTCATCTCCCAACTTTTTGATGTGAAAGTGAAAAGCCTCAAAGATATGGAAGCCTCTAAGAAGGTAATAAAACATCACCAGACAAGGTCCAGATGAAGCAGTTTGTAAAGAGGTTTTTAAAATTAACACTGATCTGCTTTCTCCACTTCTGTGCTTGCTGCATAACAGAAGAACAACTTCTTGCTCCACTCAAAGTCTGAGGAACAACTAAATGAATTGGTTGTGAAGAAAGAAGAGCATTTCCTTTGTACCTTGAGCAACCATGAAAAGGGCAGTTTTGCATGCAGGACAGGGTAAGAGTGATTTGACAGGAGGTGTTACTAACTGCTGTATTAAGACAGCAACAACTGAACAATTTGGGAGGTGTGATACACAGCAAACCATGACACCATCATGACCTCACTTTATACTACAAAACCAGTCAAGCCAGTCTACCCTCCACAACCAGGCATGTTGCACAGGTAGCAGGTCAGATTCATTGCCACAGGATGTCACAGAAAGGCTGATGGCTTCTCTATAACCTACCATCTTTTTCTCACTAACAGAGAAATTCCAGTGAAATTTATTTTTCTGGTTCACTCTTGTGAAAAGTCCACATATCTCACTTTAGCAATGGTATTTCTACTGTCTGATTTTAAGAATTTCCTTTCATTTTTTAGCATTGAAGAGGAAATCTGCACCTACTCATCCCCTTCTGAACTTGAGGATAAGGTGGACGTATTGACTGAAGAGCTCGTGCGTATCATAGAGGATGAACATGAGTTTTTAAACAGTCAAGGCAATGAAGATTTGCTTTTTTACTACCGTGAAGTCACTAGTTTGGAGAAAGACTGTTTGGTGAAACAAATAGATGCATTAGAAGAGCAGATAGCCCTGTGCAGAAAGCTGTAGTGGTCCTCAACAGGACACGTGGTGGTTTGGTTCTAATTTGATCCTCTGCATTTGTCCTCAGGCTTTAAGCCAAAGTGTATCTTGCATTTGTTTTAACTATCATGTTTTCTCCCCCTCATACTAGAGGCTCATTAAATTAGCAGTGGAAGCAACGTGGCAACTTAAGTGACAAATCTTTGGCCTAAGTGACTGATTTCTGGCAATACCCAAGTTGTTGCAAAAGCTCCATCCCAGAATTTCCAGGAACAGAAGCAAAATACAGCATCACTCACATCTGCTTAGTGTTTAAGAAAATAAATGTGGGGGTTTTTTCAAACTAATGTTTCAGTCCATGTTCTGAAGCCTCTGCAGACCTCAGCTGATGGCTACACTGTTCTGCTGAGACAATGAAAGCTTTAGATATGATCAGCCCAAGTAACCATATCTACACAATTACACATCAAGAGCAAGAATTACTACATCTACCACTGAAAGCAACTTACACAGCCCAGACAACCTCTGCTTCTGAAGTCACCATATTCCAGCTCCTCTGTGGTACCACCTATACAGAAATGCAGGTCCTGCACTGCCCCATATTCCAGCTCCTCTGTGGTACCACCTATGGCAGTGCAGGACCTGCATTTCTGTAAAGACCAGCCCTGCTCATGCTTGGACAGACAATTTTGCCTCCTCCCACATTCAAGATCCAGACACCCATGAAACTACTTGCTGATCAATGAAACCCACCACAGCCTTTGGCTCAGGTGAGAAGCAAGAAGGGAAGGAGCAGAGTCACCTGAGATCTTCCCTTCTCTGCCAGCACAAGACATGGAGGCAAGGACAAGCTCCAGGTTCTCACAAGGCACTGAACACCCCAACACTAATGCTGTTACCTCATTACACACCAGATGTTCAACCCTGGGAAGGGGCTGTGTTACTGCAGCTTCACCCATGTGACGTGCAGATGTTTTGCTCACAGTGCAGCTGCCCTTGCTACCTTTGCCAGCAGGAAGAAGACTATCATCCAAAGCAACTTGGAGGATGTTTTTATCTTCCTTTGTGTTGTCACCAAAAAGCTTTTAAACTCCCTTCAGGGCAGTGATAGCAGATCAGACAGCTTTTAAAAAATCATTAGTAGATTTATTGATATATGCATTTCCTTTTTAACTTACAAGTAGAGTTTCACATTCATTTTCAATCTTATGTTAACATTAATAAAACATTTTAAAATTATATCATAAAACCCCAAAGTTTCAGATGCAGGAAGTAAAAGATAAGGATCAGACAGTAAGTGCTTTCTGTTTTTAGGGAACTCTGCAGTGCCAGCCTTTATCCCAGACAACAGCTCAGTGTTTCAGCACTGAGGCAGAGCCACAGATCTACCTCTTGGTGTTGATCCAGTGGTATCTGTCAACACGCAGTCCTGTGAAAGCAGCTGTGGGCCTGTGGAGTTTGTAACCCCTGTGCTGGGCATAATATGAGCCATCAGTCATATAGGCCTTCCGATAGAGGTACTGAGACCAGGGCTGGATGGGTCCCTTGCAGTAGAACTGAACAGCAAGAAATGAGAGGGTGTCAAAATGTGTTTGGGGAAAGAGGGGAGGTTAGCCTGGCCATCTATTGTATTCAATCTATTGTATCCCTTCATGAGCAGCCATAGGGCAGGGGGCTAGCTCTTCCTGAAAGCTCCACACCCTCACCACATGCTCACCTGGTAGACACTGTTGGGATTGCTGACAGTAGGGATGGCTTGTGGCTCCTTGCTGAAGCTCTCCTCATCAGAAGAGATGCCAGAATGATAGTCTAGTGCTGCTCTGTCAACAGCATAGCTGATCTGCTGAGGAAGATCTGGGTTCTCCTCTCCTTCAAAGTGTGCAATTGTGAAGGGCTGGCTCTTCTCACCATACCTGGGAGGGACTGCATTGGCATGAGGCAGCTCTGCACTTGCAGTAAGGCCACCTGGGACTAGGCAGCTGACCCCAGTGAGCAATCAGGCACTGAGACCCTAGTTACAGGCTTGGAGCTGATCAAGTTTATACAGGGCACCTGAGGTGCATCAGCCACAGCTTCCCAACTCACCTGCAACACACCTCAAATGGATCAACCCACAGTGTCAACTCTTTTGGCAAGCCAAGCTGAGTGAAGTCCACATTACTCTCTGCACAAGCTTGCTCCAGCACTGGATCTCTTGTCTGGTGTTTGTTTATCCTTATACACCTAAGGAAGAACAAAGTGCAGGTGGATTTAAAGTTTCACTGCAGCTTTGAAAGTTCTGCTCATACACAAACTCAAATTCATTTCCCACCCCTTCAACACATTTAGATTCTTAATGCAAGCTCTTACTCATAGCCCAAATCAGGGTAAGTTCACCCACCTCACAAGCCAACTTATAAACCCAGACAAGGTTTTGCCTTTTCTAAGCACATAATGCAGCAATTCACTTCATCAGTCATTTTAAGAGAATTGAAGCACTTGCAACAACTCCACAAGTCAGTGTAACAGCACTTGAGTTCTGAACTCAAGTCAGAGGGCTACTCAAGATTCTTTGCACATATTCTCTTCAAATTTCCACCTCAGATCCCCAGTCATGCCTGCACAGACACACACTGTGAAGCCCCGCAGGTGCATCTTCACCAACTAATGCCACCTCTACCCTCAGGCTTAGGGGATTCTAAGTGATTCTCTTTCAATTTTGGGTCACTTATTCCAATTTAAAGGCTCCAGGCACTGAAAGAGTACTCACTGCAACTTTAACATCATGCAAAGGCTCTGTTCCCCCCCCCTCCTCTTCTTTAAGGGTCCTCTTACCTGAAGGCTTGTCCTCTGGATGGATTGTCCAAGTACCAGTGATTCTTATACTTCTCAAAGAGTATTGTTGTCAGCTTAGCTGCAAATTGCTCCATTTTATGTTTGCTCAGCTTGTCTTCCCTTTTCACTAGCCTCGTGATGAAGAAGACTGTGGCAGCAATTTCATCCTTCATTTTAAAGGGAAGTGCACAAGGTGCTTTAGCTGTTGGATAGTCAGAAGAGATGAGACACTATACTAGGAAGGTTTTATGACATTAAGGTGCTATCAAGCTCTAGGGATAGATATTGTAAAACAGATAGGACCTAAATAAGCCCAATTGCCAAACAACTAATAAGCTTAGTTGTAGGTAATAAAACTCATATAATGCTTTGCTAGAAGGCACTCACACTAAGCAAGTTAGCAGAGTATAAAGTAAAGAGTTTTAAATTTAGTACTCCTTATTACAAAATCACCTCTACATTACCATCTACAACCAACAGTTCTTACAATTAAATAACTAACTTAAACACAGACCACAAACATTACCTTCTCAAGCCAGAACTGTTGAACACAAGAGGATGTACTTCAAATAGTCACCAAAGACACAGGTCTAAACCAAAAAGAAACCGTATCACCCACACAGAGTGAGAAAAATAGCCAACACATGCCTCTCTTTTCCCCTACTGGCCCTTGCTGAGGGTTTATATAGAGCAGGGAATCATGTGGCTCTGAGGAATGTAACAATATTCAGGTGTGCACCATTAGACCAACTAGCAAGCTGGTTTTCCAATGGACTTTGTTTTATTCCAGTATCAGCTCCTTCTTTTAGGGTATATTTAGCTGATTCAGGCCTGCATTCTGTCGTGTCCATCACTCTGTCTCACAAGCATCTGTGCAATATTTCAGTGAAATATCCACTGTGAGAAAAACACACCAGGCCTGGTAATTAGTTCTGAAAATTGCACTTGCCTACTTCTAGCAGATTTTACACAACACACTGCTTTCCTTAGGAAGCTTTCACATTTGGAATTCCTTACTTTGAAAACTGCCTGGCTCTGTACTTATGGTAATATTAATCCTCCTGGTGATTTATCTAGATGTTCACATTATTAGTATAGTTTGATTTTATTTCTGAGGCATTTAATTCAGTGTGAAGGGCCCTGCTAGAGGACTCACCTGCAAGCAGTTTCTCAGAAGTGAGAAGAAGTATCTGAGAACTTTCTACTAGTTACACACAAGTCCCCTAAGGCTTTGCAGAGGAAAAAGCTGCACTACATGCAAAGCATGAGGCAAATACAACTTCTAGTGGAAGCTTTTGAAGCTTTACTTCTAGGAAAATGCAGCTGTGAGCAACTCCCACAGATCTGAGGGTTTTTAACTCTGCTGACAAAAGAGGTGTCCAGGAAACGTCAAATGAGAGCAAGAATGGCCACCTAAAAATGACAGGATTATGATTTGTGAGCTTCTTCTCAAGAACAGGTTAGTGCACTCAGGGCTTCATGCACAGACACAGGGATTGTGACTCCTCTAGGGATGATGCTGCCTTTCCTGCAGAGCCTAGAAAGTTGCTATTTCATCTGGTTTCTTTGCCTTCATGTCATTTTTTTCACAATATCATATTATAATCTAATAAAATATATTACTTCTTCCCATAAAACATGTTTTCCTTTTTTTTTTTCTTGAACTTTCAAGGCTAAAATAACATTTCCACTGCAAAACAGCACCAGGAATCATAAGGAGTCTTTTCCCTGCCCTGGAGTCTGATCATGGTTTCCATGTGGGACCTGACCCTGATCCAGTTCAGTCTCAGGAATTATCCAGTCTTTTCCTCAATAAATGCCAGGCTGGTTTGGATCAGTGGGCCACACTAATTGATGGGACTTTGAACTGTCTCCTGCTTTCTCACTTTCCCCAACTTGTCCAGGCAGGCCCTGTGAGTTGGGAAATTCTGTGACCAAAGAGTGAAGGGACTAGATTCCAGAGAGGACAATCAAAGAGAATCTGAATCCCTGCACCACCTCCTTTGTTGAGTTACTTGTTCCCATAGTTAACACATCAACTGCCAGTCAGCAACAAACAAACTCTTCACCTGAGGAACCAGATTCCAACAGTGCAATCAGTCATGCAACCAGGTGCTACTTCTTGGATATCTGGAGGCAAGACCCAGGCCAAACTACACACATTTATAACAACAACCACATGAAAATTCAAGCCAAGTTCTTGGCAATTCATCCTGTTGGGTCTAATTGTTAAGGTTGTCATTGACACAGAAGAAAGGCTCTAAGAACTTTTTAGCTTGGTAATTTTTAATGTCTTGCAGGAGTTCAAAAGTGTTTATTTTAGTGGCACAGAAACCAGAATAGCAGAGAGAATTCCTGGCTTCCCATCTCAGTGACAAGAACAACTGGATCCTTTAATTAGGTAGATTCACTGAACTCAGATCCTTCATAATGCTGCCAGTTGTCACTGACTTAAGAAAACGTAGCCCTGGGTACTCTGTTTGGATAATAAGCAGCAAAGAAAATGTCAAAGCCAAAATTTGAACAGTACATCCCAATGCTCCCACTCATTCCCAGTTGCATCCAAAGAGAAACTGTGAGCATCCCAGCAGAGTTTGCAGAAAACGAGATGAATAGCCAAGACATGCCTGAGATAAATGAATAGGTTAAATGGTGCTGGTTTTTAATGCTTATCAGGAAGAGAAAAACCCCAAACCACCAAAAAAAACACTGCATGACAGTGACTAGAGCTTCATGGGACTGATCCAGATCTCTCTGAAATCAATGGAAATCTGTCCAGATACTTCAGTGGGATTCAGATCAGGCCCCTCACTCAGCACAAGCATTCTTAGCCAGATTAAATTATGGGTCTCCTGGGCCACCAGGCAAGCCTAGGCATGAACCACAAAGGTAAAGAGTCAGACACAGTTTCTGTAGTAACTGCAGCCCAAACCAAGAGCACACACAGTTTCCTAAGCACATTACTGGCAAGATTCATGCCTGCAGAATTTTTTGCAGATTTCTTGTGTTAAAGGATTGAGTACATGGAACTAACAGAACAACGTGCATCTTGCCAGTAACAACCTTCTTCTACAAGCCATTTGATTTTTGTGGATGATGGATGACAGACAATTTCTCCAGGTAAGCAGCTGAAGTTCATAACTATTGATACAAAAATCAGCCAGACTGAGTGATTTCCCAGTGGAAAAACATCCTAGATGACAATCATCTCAGAGAAAAGCACTTTGTATTTGCTTTTCCAGTTCTTTCTTCCTCCCTATTTCCATGCCACAATTTGCAGAAATGACAAGAGATTTGAGCCACCCAGCAACACACAATTCACATTACAAGCATGGAGAAATGGCTTGGCTAGGCTCTCAGGAATCAGGGACAGAGGTGGTGTGAGTCACTGCTGGGTGAAGAAGTGCAGCATGTACCTCCCACTGCCAGGAGCACGAGACATTTATTCTTTTGAGCTGCTAATCTGTCTTTTTTGGGGCCTCCCTCTCCAACAGCTGGACTCCTGGTATGTATTAAACCAGGCTGAACCCCCAGTGTCCAAATACCAACCTAGAGGCGTGTGCCTGGACTGCCACATGTGACACTAAAGCTTGGATCAGCTTTGGTGTCTGTGACCCAACCTGTATCCACCTGCCCACAGGAGCAGGGTGCAAGCTCTGGGTGTGACTTTGCCCATAGAAACACCTTTTGCAACAAACCTTTCTGTGGCAAGAACCATCTACATGTTCCAAAGCAGCAGTCCAGCCTCCATGCACAAGCCCCAGCTGAGTGGCCATGACGACAGAGTGTACACAAAGGTTAGAGGTGTGGGGCTGACCCACAGCCCAGGCTGGGAACACTCCAACCCTGGAGTCCCAGAGGAATAGATGAGGCACCCAGGGGCCACCTAAGGGATCATGGAATGGTTTGGGTTGGAAGGGACCTTAAAGATCATCCAACCCCCCTGCATGGAACCATCCCAGAGGCTTGTCTGGGAGGAAAGGAGTGCTGGGTGCTCAGGAACAGGTTGCTGTTGGAAAAGGGAAGGCAGTGAGGAAGGAAGAAGCTTTCCCTTCCCATTACATCTTTTCTAATAATTTTATTACAAACACAGCCTTTATCAGGATTATTACAAGGTAAGTCCTGAGTTCTTTTAATGCATTTTAACAGCAAGGCATTTATGGAATTTGCAGACAAACTTATCCCTGGAACCTCACAGACTCTTGTCTCATTGCTGGTTTAGGAACTGCCTTATAAATGTATATAAAATAGTTTTAGCACATTATTAATTGCATACATGTTGCAGACACGAGGCATAATTGATTGTAATTACCTACACGTACTCAACTTTGTTCTGCAGAGCAGATTTGCTCGTTTCTTTAGCTACCACAAATTAGTGTAAGAGGTTTGAGCAGCCTGACACCTGACTGCCAGCATGATCTGTGTTCCTCTGGTTTGCTGGGAAAAACAACAATTTTTCTGAAGTTCATGGAACTACTGAAATTCTACTGTTCTTGCTGCTGCTGTAACTGGATGCCATTTCTTCTGGAAACCTTTAAGTGGACAAAAAAAAAGGTGCTGTAGAACATTAGCTCAAATGCCCCAAGTAGAGAACAAGGATAATTAGAATCACTGGGACATCATGTGCTGTAAACCTGGTAGGATGTTTTTTATATTGAACATTTTGGTCTTTCCCAAATTTTCTGCTGTATTTCCACTTCCAGCTCTGAATGCACCACTTAGTCCACATCCATGCAGCAAGGACTGCACGACAAGGCTTTTCTCCTTTCCCATTCCCACTGTGGCCTGTTGTAATAATTTAAATTTTAGTATTCCATTGCTTTGTCTTTGCACTCCTGCAATGATCTTTATGATGCACACACTGCAGTTTTTCATTATTGGAACAATTAATTTGTGATAGAAAGACTTTAGATTCAGTAGAATAACACTACAGGTGAACAGACCAGTGTTTTCAATTATTGTCAGTTCCTTGTTGTTGTAAGAGCATTTCAGGAGATGTTAATGTCATGATTGGAAGTGCTGTCTTTTCTTCTAGGTCTGAATGCCATGACCCCCTCCCAGGAGTAGTGCTTGGTTTGTAGGCAGTGTAGTTAGCTGATTGTATCCCTTGCTTCACAATCACTAACTCCACTGCCATCAAAACAAGGCACAGGATTCCCTGCTCCAGCCTCAGCACAGAAAACTGCACCACAAAACTTCCTCACCACATCCTTATTCCTAGTGCAAAACTCTTCCTCTTGCTTATTCCTTTACAGCTTGCTTTCCAGAATTTCAACTGGCCAACAGAAGGGTGTGAGGTGTGTTGGCAATATCAAGTGAAACCTTCAATTTCTTTGAGTTGGTGCTAAAATCCTTTAGAAAATTCCCTGAAGCAAGAATGCTGTCATGTTTAAATAGTTCAGCCACATGAAGACTCATTGTATATTTCATTGTTCAGGCACCAAGATTGGACTAAGAATTTTTTGTTGTTGTTGTTTTACCCTCCAGTTTATCTTTCAGGTACTGGGAAAATAATTTTCATTTAGCTTTCATGTGTTATTTAACTAAGCAAAATGGGTTTTGAGCAATGATTACATATTAAACTCACTATACACTATACATGTTTTATTTACTTTAGCCATCTTGCTTAACTTCCAAGAATTTTAAGAATGAAGGAAATATCTAAAAGCACTAGGATCTCCTCTAAGAATTTTTTTTTAAACAAAACCCAAGTCTTGATCAAAAGGGAATTGTCTCCTCCCTCAGCCTAGTTACTAGGCAGTGTAGTTAGCTGATTGCCAAAAATAACAATCACTAGCCACACAGCCAGGTAAAGAGGTTTGGAAGATACCTCAAGGGAATTCAGAAGCACAGGAATTTTGGCAACAGAAGGCAGATAAACTAACCACTTTGCAGCAGCAATCAATGGACAAGCAGGAAAGTGAAATAAACAAGTGAAAGGTACCAGCTTGCCTGTCACGCCTGCAAGAGTCATCACTGCATTTGTCAAGCCAATTTCACTGCACCTTGCTGTGTCACACACTTCATTCACAGCTGGTTTTATGTCCAGGACACTAAAAAAACGTGAGAACAAACGGAAAGGTTTATTCCTTCCCCAGATTTGCAGACGTCAGCTCTGATGTCTGTGCCCACCTCAACCTCACCCTTCCCTTAAGGCTGCTGTTTTCGCATTTACCTCCATTTACTCTTGTTGAATCAATAAAATCCAGGTCTGTAGCGGGGGCTACTTCCCATTCCTGGAGACCTGGGGCTCAGCTGGAGTGGCAACGGCCCGGAGAGCCCCGAAATGAGGCACCGAGAGCTCAGCTCCCGCGTCCCCCCATGGGCGGTTTGTCCCTTGCCCAGCGGTTGGGTGTGGGCTTCTCGCTTCGTCCCAGGGCAGGAGCAGACACGTTGGGCACCCCGGGACACAGCCCAGCCATGGGGACAGAGCCAGGACAGCCCCCCGTGGCACCCGAGGGGCCTCTTGTCTTCGCTGGCTCCAGCCCAAGCACCGTGGGCTCTGCCCACGCCTTCTG
>NW_009953204.1:546362-552941 GCF_000747805.2 Chaetura pelagica | reverse complement strand
CCTGCCCCTTGGGGAGACCCTGAGACATGAGGGGACCCTGAGACATGAGGGGCCCTGCCTCTTGGGGAGACCCTGAGACATGAGGGGACTCTGTCCTGTGGGGAGACCCTGCCCCATTAGGTGACCCTGCCCCATTAGGTGACCCTGCCCCAGGAGGGGACCCTGTCCTGTGGGGAGACCCTGCCCTCTTGGGAGACCCTGCCCCAGGAAGGGACACTGCCCTCTGGGGAGACCCTGCCCCATTAGGTGACCATGCCTTCTGAGGGGACCCTGAGATGTGGGGAGACCCTGCCCCAGGAGGGGACCCTACCTGGAGCCCTACACTCCAGGTTCCCACACCTCTCCTGGGGTTCCCACACCTCTCCTGGGGTTCTCACACCTTTCCTGGGGACCTCACACCTTCCCTGGGAATCCCACACCTCTCCTGGGGTTCCCACACCTTCCCTGGGGTGTCACACACCCTCCCGAGCTCTTGTGCTCTCCCACAGAGCCCACATCTTCTCCCTCAGCCCTGCAGGCTCCCCAGACCCCACCACCCCCCCAGGGTGCCCTCCTTGCACCACATCCCACCACCTCCTCATGCACCCCAATGTGATTTGACTTTCCAGGCAGAAGTGCTGTTCTCCAGGCCCCACAGCTTGCTAGAAGTAAGCACAAAGCACTGCATGGTGCCCCCAGCTTGCCAAAACTTTGTTGCCCAGGTTTTTGAGAGGAATTTAATTCTTAGCAATAATGACTCAAGCCAATGGCAGAAGAGCCACAGCTATGGCTGAGATATTTCAGCTGATTCCAACTGTCTGGAGACCCAGCCACTGGGATCACTATCTTTCTGAATGGCCTCAAAGCTCACCTGGGGGACTTTGGGGTCCAGCTGCCCTCTTGGAAGGATGGTGGCAGTAGAAGCACTTGCTCATTTGCCTCTCATTTGTCTTATTTAGAAAGTGAGAAAGACAGTGAGAGACTCTTGGAAGCTCAAAGAAGGGAGAAAATTAAAGAAAAAGAAAAATATCTTCAGCAGGTAAGAACCCCTGAGCCTGACTCTTTTTTTTTTTCTTTTTCCCCATAAATATTTCATATTCACCACGTGTCATTTGGTGGAACATGGGAATATGGATCATGAAACTTGCCTGGAGCTGCCTTGCTTTGTGATTTGCATGATGCAGCCCATCTCTTGCTGGTTAGCTTAAACTTATTCCCAGTTGGGTCTTGCTGGCTTGGGATGGGGCTGAAAGTCTTAGGCTGTGTAGTTAATTTCTTCAGAGTCAGCACATCTTGCCTGTTCTGATTGGGTATCTAAAAGCAGCCAACTGAGAGTGCCCACATTCAAAAGTGGATATTTTGAGGAGGGGAAAAGCCAGCAGTGCTGTAAGCACTTTCACACACAAAATCCTGGCATAGAGACACTGAGGCAGAAGTTGATTTCTTAGTTGTCTTAGTTATTAATAGATCTTCTCCCTCAGCCTGTGCCCAGCAGCAGCTCGTGCCAAGAGTTCACTGAGTGAGAGATGCGGGAAATGTGGTAGTTATTAAATCAGCTTCCACAGAAATGCTCCAGCCTGAGGGACAGGTTTAGGTGGTATTTTTAGAGAGGTATAACTCAAGAACTGCAAGAACAAGCCACGTCAAATTTTGGATTTTGCTCTGGATGGAGAAGAACCTTCTGACTCAGCAGAGTTTTACCTTCACCTGGCAGGAAACCATCCCCTCAGCACCTCAGTCAGCACTTCCTGCAGCCTGTAACTGGGGGATAGGATCAATAACACTTAGTGTGCTATAAGGTCTACCCACACTCGTGTTTATGCAAGAGCTCAAACATTCAATTGACCAGGAAAAGAAGCAAAATAAGTGGTATGGTATCCAGATCTGTGAGGTTCATCTCCTGCAAAACAGTGGGGCTGGACCAAGAACACAGAGCTTGGGGTTTCTCCAACTACTTTGTCAGAAGAAGAAGGTGCACACAACAGTTGTGCTTGCTATTGAGTCCCAGATAGAAACTTCTACTGGAGCCTCTAGAAATCTAACTGGTGACTTCTATGCCACATCTATGCCATGAATACAATTCACACAAGTAATGGAAAGTTAGACAAGTAGAATTAAATATTGCAATAACGTTTTCAGCCTGACGCTGTCATTATACTGCTGCTTTTTTATCACATTTTGGTAAAATGCTCCACGTTTGTACTGAAAAGCCTCTAGCCTGTATTTGGGAAGCAGGCCAGATGGGAGCAATCTGCAAGAGGTGCAGAGAGGTGCTGAGGTCTGCAAGCCTTTCCTGCAAGTCAGCAATCCTCTGTTTCCAATTAATAATTCCAAAATGCATCTCATCCATTACCATCAATTAGGCTTCTTTCCAAATTCTGGCTGAAGTTAGAAACAGTTCCCTTAATCTTTTGGTTTTTGTTGGTTTTTTTAAATTCAGTAACAATAGATGATAGGAAGATTTTGCAGCTTTGGCAGCCATAAAGATGACTGGTTAATTTCAACAAGTGAATCACTTTATACAACTTCAGGACATGCTACAAGCCTCACATAAGTCTAAGAAAATTAAAATCAATGCACGGAATGAAATAAGAATAATGTTCACATTATTATCAGTCTTAAGTGTCATTTACTGTTCAAATCCAGTAACTAATTCATTTCTCTGAGCTTATTGTGGTACATGGTTGTTTTTTTTTTATCAGGCCAGGAGAAGGGAAGAAATACTGGCTCTCCTGAGGAAACAGAGAGAAGACAGGATTGCAGTAAGTCTGGTTCCTTCCTGGGATGAAGGCAGCTCAAGGTTTGCACATGCTGCCAATCAGTCAGCCCTGCATAGCAAAAGCACCTCATTTTGAACTGAGTCATCCTCAGGAAAACTGGCTTTACTCAGCAAATTCCCTGAGCAAAGAGGATGCTGTACTCTGTGTGATCCTCCCAGTCTCAGGCCAGGCAGTAGGAAGCAACAGGGAGAGAAATTCAAGCTAAGTAACAGTTATTGGACACTTTCCAACCGGAAAACTGCCAAGGAGTAAGACAGGAATATAAATACATTAAAGTGTTGGAAGGTGTAACTGCCTGCTTCTTGATGCTACATTTTATTCCTGCATGGGTATAATTTAGTCAGCTAAATTCTGGCCTTGATTACTTTTTCCAAGACACAGAACAGAAAAGTGGTGGTGAAATGATTGTGTCTTCTTGCAAACTGCCTCAAAAGGATCACAAATCCTCACAGAAAATGTGGGGATGCTTGTCGAAGAAGCAGATGGGAACTGAACTGGTCTTACTGGGGCAGGCAGACAAGGAACAGGGTAAAGATGAGCAAGTGTGGAAACTTGAAAACTAGAAGAAGTTGGGACTGAGAAGGGAAATACAGCAGGAGCAGTGAGTAATGTGCTGGCAGAATGGCAGTGGGGACTGTGGCAGCACTTTGCTGAAGGCTCTAAATTCAATAGAGAGACAGATCACGAAAGGGCCTCAGTTATTTAAATTAAACCAATTTTAATACAGCTCTGTGTGTCTAAACTTCTTGGTTTGATACACAAAAGGAATCTTTGCAGCCTGTTCACTGTTGCTCTGACTTTTTTCCTTGTTGTCTCTAGGGTATTTTCCACTGAAACACTAAAACCCAGTTTATAATAAAGCTATGAAATAGGCTGCAAGTTCCACAAGCTCTGCTCCCTAAAAAGTTCTCCTAAACTAAATTTGAGCAATAAAAGGAAGAACTTCATTTAGGGGGTTTTATGACTATCAGTAGTGAGCTCCAGATTTAAGGGTTTCTAATGGTTTTGCTTGGTCTGGCCAGATGTTTATCAGAGGAAAACTCAGGAAGAAGAGGTCTGTATTATATTAAGGCCCTTCTTTCTTTCAATTGTAATTCCCAAGATACAAAGCAGAGATAAATTAGGTTTTTACCTCATACAAGGTTAAACATTGGTCCTTCTGAAAAACTGCATGTCCTAATTAATACAATTTCATTGCTTAATAGTAGGGAGTAGAACTGAAATTTTAAAGCTGATAAGTCTAGTGATTTGAGCAGTAACCTGGAAAACCAGATCTCAACAGATACTCTCCAGAAAGGACATATTCCTTTTAGACATAAAAGCCTTCTTTTTTCTTTCCCCTTATTTAAGCTTTTCAGTTAGTTCACACTAAGTACTTCCCCTTCTCCAAGTTTATTTAAATGCTGAACCAAATACACCTGCCATGTCCAAATCCTATGCAGTAAAGCTGGGCCTGAAACAAGACACAAGGCTCTGTCCTTCTGACACAATAATTCACGTGAGCTTTATAATCTGGACTATCCAGGTACCTTATTAGCACATGGAAACCCCCAAACTCTTTACTTTTGATAGTGTAGTCTTTTGTTTCAGTGTTTGTATAAAGCTGTCTTCCAGGATAAGCAGTAAGTTTAGAATGAATCACAATTAATAAATCTTTCTCTCTTTTTAGAAAGAGCTGATCTCTCATCCACATAAGCCAAAGATCAAAACTGATCAAGGAAGGTAAAGAAAATACTTAATAGAAGTTTTGTTTGGTGTTTTTTTTTCCTTTGTTTAAATAGTCAGGCCCTATTTTGAGGGGAAAGGTGTTCTGTTTTATTATTATTATTTTGAAAATAACCTCTCAGTTTTACCCTATTTTAATACCTATTATTATAAAATTCAGGCATGAAAAAGCTGCTGCTGTTCTGAAGGGCAATGAAGGGAAAGGAGGAGAAAAGAAAGCCAGGGAAGGTCAAGGAGGGACAGGGCTCTGCTCATCCCAAAAATCTTCATCTCCTTCCTCAACCACAGTCGTGTCAGTCAGGTGGGAGCTAGGAGAGCAGCCCTAGAGGTGTGTTTGGGCACGGGCCAAGCTGCAGTGTGAGGAGGTAAAAAGAATAGCTCCACTCACCATTGAGTTGTTCTTTATTCCTAAAAATCCCTCACCTGACAAGGTACCTCACAGCTCTTGATACAGCATTTCTTCCTTGTAAAGAAGGTCATTTCAGTTATTGAAGTGAGGACACTTTTCTCACCCTGGCACCATTTTAAGCCAAATGGTGTCAAAGAATATCCACAACTTGAAGCAGTGGATCTGCAACTTCCATCTTAATCTATGAAAGCTGAGAAATGACCTACAGGAATTCATTCTAAAAGCAACTATTTCAGGAAAGTACTGAGCATTAGGTGGAATTCATTTCTAGTATGACCAGGATCTCTCAAGTCAGCTATAAAAGATAAACAGAAGAATCTGAAGAAGTGAAGAGACTGGAAGAGTGAAGCCTGCTGAGGTGGGCAGCTGCAGAGAAGGTGTAAGGGAAGAGCATACAAACCCTTTCATCCATCACCAGATACAGCAGGGAAGCTGAAGATGCCTTGAAGCTGTGCCAAGGACAACTGGTGGAGATCTTTACCTGAAATGAGAGTTAATTGCATGGGGAGGGTGAATATTCATGCTTTATGTAGCAGCTTATGGCCTGTGAAGAAAACTGTTTATTAAACTACTACTACTTTTTTTTTCTTTTAAACATTTGAATCTGAAAAATACACATCACTGTGTTTGCTGGAGCAAACTCACCCTGAGCACAGGGTATTGATTAGTGCTGCATTTAATTAGAATAATTGTATTTTTGTAGTGGTCTGCAAGCACTCATTACTAGGAAATATGATCATGCCAATTTTACTAATGTCTCATACAGTATTTATAGTCTGTATTGACCAAGACCTGTTTCCAGTAGCAACTCAAATAATGGCTGAGAAAATATTTTACATTTTAGGAGCTACATTTGTAAAAATATTTTTCCATGTTTCCACTTTCTTCCTGATTCTTTTTTCCTTCAAGTAGGTCCCATTTTTCTTGTTGCTCCTCTGAGTTCAGCAAACTCACTGATGTTTCATGTAGATGAGCTGTGACTGCCCTACCAAACTTCCCCTGATGTGGTTCTGTTATTTCCAGCAGGCTGAAGGTGGCTGAAGATGACCTGATGGATCAAGAAGAAGTAAAGGCCCTTAAATAGTTCAGCTAAACTGCCTGGTAGAGAGAATAAAGTGTTTCTTGGCCTCAGGAAAGAAAAATACCCAGCTGTCAGAACTGTGATGCTTTGGACTTCAAGGCAAGGGATTTTCTTAAAATAATTAATCTCCTCTTTTAAAACTCCAGGTAGTGTTCCTGAGCAGGAACTGGGGCTCTTGAAGATCTTGTGTGTGTCTGTCATGGTGCTCTGCCCCTTTCTGCAACCTGCGAAAAGCTTTTGGAGTTTGAGCCATTCAAAATGTTAGCTGGAGGGTCAGTGATCCCGGAACCAGGTGCGCAGCAGCTTCCTGACCTCCAGGAAGCAGGCTCAGCATTTATGGATGCGGGAAACAAAAGTCCCCGGGCTCTATTTGGAGTTTCTTAGCTGCACATCTGTGTGGGCTCAGCCCGTGTTTGCAGGGGCTGCGGGTGCGGTTTTTACCGCGCACAGGGCGCGGTGGGTGCTGAGCTCTCCTGCCCTCCCCCCTGGCCTCTGCCGGGGGACTGGGAAGTTCCACAGCTGGAAGGAACAGGCTCGGGGGGTGATGTGCGCGCAGGCTGGGCAGGGGGACCAGCAGCGAACAGCGCAACAACCAGGAGAGCTGC
>NW_009953204.1:533760-544977 GCF_000747805.2 Chaetura pelagica | reverse complement strand
CGGGCTCTGTGTGTGTGCCCTGCCCGGGCTGTGTGTGTGTGTGTGTGCCCTGCCCGGGCTGTGTGTGCCCTGCCCGGGCTGTGTGTGCCCTGCCCGGATGCTCCTCTCCTGACTCCCCAGTGGCACCTCGTCCTGCCCTGGGGACACCTCGGATCCTCCGACCTGTGTGGGATCTCCCTGCGCTCTCGGTCAGGACGGGGACTCGCTGATCTCTAGTTCTATTTTCCTCTTCCAAAAGGAATCCCTTCTGCTCCCCCTGCTGCATTTCTGCTTCGGTTCTTGGAATTTCCAAGGCTGCCCTGGCTAACAGAGCTGCTTTTGTCACCCGCCCCAGCCCGGCTCAGTTTGCAGTCAGCACTGGGTTGTCTTCCTCTGCCAAAGTCTCTTCTGGTTATCGGCCTGTCCTGGCTTTGTGCAAAGGAATGTCCCATCCCTGCAAGTGCTCAAGGGCAGTTGGATGAGGCTTGTGCAGCCTGGTCTGGTGGGAGGTGTTCCTGCTCATGGCAGGGGGGTTGGAACCTGATGATTTTTAAGGTCCCTTCCAACCTTCACCATTCCATGATTCTCTGATTCTGGAGGGTCAGCACAAAGCCTGAGCACTGGCACCATGAAACACTCACCTTGTTCTAGCCTCAGGCAGATAATTTCCTGATATCTATAAATACATTTTTAATCCTGCCATGCTCTTGTCTTCCATCGTGGGATTGAGTTAGAGGGCCCAGCTGCCAGCTGTGGGGTTGGAGATGGGGTTCTTTTCATGAATCTGGTACTTCTCAGTAAAAGAGACTCATCCACAGCCTCACATTACCAAGGCTCATTGAAAGCAGCAGCTTTTCAGGCAGATCCCATGAGGGCAATGAGGAGATACAGGGAAAACATGAGGAACTCTTTCAGCATCAGTTAAGAGCTACATATCCAGTTGCCCTCTGTTGCCTAAACTGTATTTGGAAACCTAACTAGGTCTAGACAGTAGAAATTCCTCCTCAGCTGAAAGCAGTGGTGAGTTTGGCTGCCAAGACAAAGATCTTCTGCCAGTTCATGGAGGGGGGGAAAGTGTTTGTGGATCAGAAAAAAAACCACCAAGTGCAGTTTGTGTCACTATTTCTAGACATTTGCTGCATTTTTTAATAACAATGTGCCATCTGTGTTTTACTTATGCCTGTCACCACAGCAGTGGACATCTCCCTCAGAAGAGGTAAGGTTCTTTGTCTTTTATACCAGGCCCCCAGGAGGGTTAAGATACCAAGAGAAACACAGTTCATACCCAAAGATTTTTAAATACTGGTTTTTTTAGTGCTGCCAGTTTTGTTTTCTGTGTAAAATGTTGCCAGGCTCTGTGATCCTGAGCACTTTTCAAAAATTTCCATGACAAAAGGTGCTTAAATTCCTGCTCTTAGAGTGGCAAGTGTACAAGAATAAAGAACAGGCAGCATTTATAATGACCTGTCCCACGTCCCATTTGTCCTGAGTACCTGACTAATGTTGCTAAATGCTTTTTCTTCTGTAAAAACACACAGCTGAGCAGACAGTGCCTGTTGTCTGGTTGGAAAGAAATATTTACTGAGTAAAACAAAACTGTTTGTTTCCACAGTCTAAATATTGGGACTCTTCTGCTGAGAAATACACAAGTTTAGATTATGTATCTTTTCACTTTGATCCTTACTTTCCTTGTAATCAAAATAAGCTGGGCTGCTTCATGCATGAGAAAGTCCTTGGCTTGTGAGAGTCTGAAAACAGACATTGTTTATTTCCTGGGCAGACAGCACCAAAACAGTGCAGAGCTGTGCTTGTATCGGGGCTGTGTGAACACATCTTGCTGCTCTGCAGTCTCTGCTCCATCGAGCCCAGAAGATAAATGTTTATCTCTGATTGTGTAAGGGGATCTCTTCATTTTAGCCATTTGAGTTCCTGAAAATTAATAATGGTTTTCAAAAGCCTCCTGGAACTCGTGCAAAGGAACACTCAAAAAGGCCAGCTTGCTCACCACAGCTGCTTTGTGAGGAGCTCCCAGGTTCTCCAACTGCAGAAAATTCATCAGGGAGCTGAGAAAATCGGGACATGAAAAAACAGAGCTGAGCAGATCAAGCCAAACTGTCCAGAAACGTCCAGAGATGCCGTTTGCCAGTCCAGTAGTAATAAAGGATTGCGTTTTCCACGCAGCTCAAAACCCAAAAGCACTGGTTTCTCTAACAGGTTTCTCTCCTTTCCGCAGGACAGACGGTGTGCCGGGGTGGGACACAGCAGCCCTGCTACAAAGTAGTTTATTTTCATGATGCCTCACGCAGGATCAGCTATGAAGAAGCACACCTGGCCTGCAAAGCTGACGGGGGACACCTGGTCAGCATTGGGACAGAAGCAGAGCAAAGGCTGATTGAAAAATTCATTCAGAGCCTCTTGGCTTCTGATGGAGATTTTTGGATTGGGCTTAGGAGGAAAAAGGAGGAGGTGGACAACAGTACAGAGTGTCAGAACCTCTACTCCTGGTCAGATGGCAGCTCCTCCAGGTTCCGGTGGGTACCCAGGAGAGTGGGAAGCAGCCTGGTCAGGGACTGACACCTGCCCTTGGCTGTCAGAAAGGATTCTTTCAAAAGAATCAAGCAGTGTTATCCCTGTGGCCCTCCTGCAGTGGCTGAAGAGTGGCAGCATCTCCAGAGAGGCACTCCTCCCATCCTGATGGAAGGGGGAGACAAGTCACCCCTCTAGACACCCTGTTCTCTCTATGTAAGACCCCTACAGTGTCTAGCTTGGGCTAGATGGGTAATTCCTGATGCCCAAAAGGAAGTGGAAGAACAAGCAATCTGTTTTTTTTAAAAAAAAACACAACAAAACAGTAGACAGGTGATTTTACACAGGCCTAAAATTGTGTAGGCAAAGTCCAAGTTCTCCTAAGCTTTTACTTGTTTCAGGCAGTGGGGTGAGATGGGGCATCCTGCTGCATGACCCAGCCCTTCACTCCCTGCTATTTGCTGAACACCTTGCTCTCTGAGTTTTCTTTGAAAATTAGTAATTCCAGAAAGAAAAATACACTATAAATAATGGTACAGTTATTGGTCCTGCTTTTACAGAGTGGAAGCAGGGGCTGGAGGTTGGGTGGGATGTGCTGAGCTGGAATCCTCTCTGATTCTGCCCTCTCTGGTGTCCTGAAAGCTGCAATCTGAGCTTCTGCAGAGCTGTGGAAGGTGACATCCAGTCTTCCTTGCCATGTCTGTTGTATTTTCTCAGGAACTGGTATGCAGATGAGCCATCCTGTGGGAGTGAGATCTGTGTTGTGATGTACCACCAGCCATCTGCCCCACCAGGTGTCGGGGGTCCTTACATGTTTCAGTGGAACGATGACAGATGCAACATGAAAAATAACTTCATTTGCAAATATTCTCTGGGTAATGAGTCATTCTGCAGCTTTAAAAACCAACCCTCTCCCAGTCCCCAAGAGGAGACTGCAGTCACAGATAGGGAAATGCTCTCCTAGCTTCCCTGGAAAGAGCTGGTGGGAGACAAATCTTTCAACTTATACAAAATGTGGGGAAAACAATCTCAGTGTCTGGTATCTGTAGCTACTTGCCTTGTGAATTACATGAATTCTCAGAGGATTTTTATAAAGGATTTGAGATGTCAAATGGAGCCTGAGAGAACACTAAAGAAATGTTATTAAACTGTATTCAGTACCCTTGGTCTCCCTGCTCAAACTTCTGAGGAAAATGTGCCTTTTTTTTTTTTTTCTTTTAGAGAAGCCAACGAAAGCACCAATAGAGAATTCTCAGAGAGGTGAGTTACAGGTATTTGTTTGGGGCTTTTTTTAATGGGCTGCTAACTTGCAGTAGAAATACTCTGTTAGATTCATAGAATCATAGACTGGTTTGGATTTGAAAGGATCTGCAAGATCATCCAGTCCCACCCCTGCATGGGCAGGGACACCTCCCAGCAGCCCAGGCTGCTCCAAGCCCCATCCAACCTGCCCTTCAACACTGCCAGGGATGGGGCAGCCACAGCTTCCCTGGGCAACCTGGGCCAGGCTCTCACCACCCTCACACTCCACAATTCCCTCCTCATCTCTCACCTCAATCTCCCTCTTCCAGTTTTCATCCCTCCATTTGAGATCTCAAATGGAGCCTGAGAGAACACTAAAGAAATGTTATTAAACTGTATTCAGTACCCTTGGTCTCCCTGCTCAAACTTCTGAGGAAAATGTGCCTTTTTTTTTTTTTTCTTTTAGAGAAGCCAACGAAAGCACCAATAGAGAATTCTCAGAGAGGTGAGTTACAGGTATTTGTTTGGGGCTTTTTTTAATGGGCTGCTAACTTGCAGTAGAAATACTCTGTTAGATTCATAGAATCATAGACTGGTTTGGATTTGAAAGGATCTGCAAGATCATCCAGTCCCACCCCTGCATGGGCAGGGACACCTCCCAGCAGCCCAGGCTGCTCCAAGCCCCATCCAACCTGCCCTTCAACACTGCCAGGGATGGGGCAGCCACAGCTTCCCTGGGCAACCTGGGCCAGGCTCTCACCACCCTCACACTCCACAGTTCCCTCCTCATGTCTCACCTCAACCTCCCCTCTTCCAGTTTTCATCCCTTCCCCCTTGTCCTCTCCCTCCCTGCCCTTGTCCCAAGTCCCTCCCCAGCTTTCCTGGAGCCCCCTTAGGTGCCAGAATTCATTTGGGATTCATTTTTAAGGACACTCACAGACTGAAAACTTGCAGAGCAAGAAGCTTCCCTCCAGTTTGCCCTTTCCTTGTGCTGCTCCAGGATCTGTTCTGCAGGAGCCCAGTCCTGCTGGTGGTGATGCAGGCTCTGGGACTGCTACTGGTCACGCTGCAGAAATCTAACCCAAAGAAGACCACTACCCCTCCCACATCTTTGCAGCTGGCTGTCTCTTCAATCTCCTCTCAACCTCACTTTTTATGATTCTTAAAATCTTTCAAACAATGTATTAATGAAGCTGCTTCTTTCCAGATGTGACAGAGGCCTTGATCCCAGTATTCCCAGGAGAACGCCAGAAGAAAGATGCCAACTTAACAACTGTAGAAGCCAAAGGTATGCTGTGCATCCAAGAGCTGGCCTGAGCTCTCTCTGCAGGCTCACACTTCCCACATGAGGCTGCAAACAGTCAGCATTCCAGTTTGAAGTGTTTGACCCAAAATGCAGAAGCCAAGTTCAGGCAACTGCATCTGAAACACAACTCCCCTCAAATCTTTCCCAGTACAAACCTAAGCTGATTGCTTTGGCTTTAAATCTAAAGCTGTGCAAAGTATTTGGGGTCTGAAAAAGGTCCTGTGAATTTATTGTGTCTCTTCTGAATGTTTAAATTGTTCATGTTTTGTTTGTAAGTCTGTTATTAACTACGAAAAAACTTTCAGCTGCTTCTTACCAGACTGACTTCACCTCTGCAGATTCACAGATAATAAAAGACATTTTAATCTCTGAAACCTTTTGGCTGGGGATTCCTCAGGCTTTAAAAGGCAGCAGATCTCAGTAACTTGCACTATCATTGCCCTCTTCCAGTGAGAGACTGAGAGGTTTGGTTCCTCACCTTGAAGATTTGAGCTTATTTTACTCTAATCTGTTTAACTAGAGGATCAGACTCTGTTAGACTTGCTGCCTTTGAGAGGAACTGGATCCGACTGGATTATGAACCAGACTAGAAGCCCACTGAGGTGGGATGCTGCTGCTTTTGGCAGCTCTTAGTTTTTCTATGAAGTTCTGTGCATATCAAACTTGATTGAGTAAAAGCTGGAATCTCAATTTTCCCCCTAGAACCTGTTCAGAGTCTTGCCTACATCCTCATTCCCAGCATTCCAGTGCTGCTCCTCCTGCTGGTCCTTGCAGCCATCCTCTGTTTTTGGCTTTTTGTGAAGAGGTAAGTGACAATTTTGTGTGACAAGTGAACCTGTGGTGCCTTGTCCTGGCAATCATTTTCCAGCTAGCATCAGCATCCTGTGGGATGCTCTGGAGAGGGCTACTTTCAGCCAGACATGTGTTTAAAAAGTGACCTGGATGCTCCAGGCTGAGTTACTTGTGAAGTAAGATTTGAAGTAAATTATATGATGCCATTTCATGATGTTTACA
Organism: Chaetura pelagica; assembly: GCF_000747805.2. Lineage (NCBI taxonomy): Eukaryota > Metazoa > Chordata > Aves > Apodiformes > Apodidae > Chaetura > Chaetura pelagica. The sequence goes on along the minus strand of NW_009953204.1, from coordinate 538,910 downwards.
GGAGTTAGGGAACAGTGTAAAGCTACAGGAAAGCTGGGGAGGGACTTGGGACAAGGGCAGGGAGGGAGAGGACAAGGGGGAAGGGATGAAAACTGGAAGAGGGGAGGTTGAGGTGAGACATGAGGAGGGAACTGTGGAGTGTGAGGGTGGTGAGAGCCTGGCCCAGGTTGCCCAGGGAAGCTGTGGCTGCCCCATCCCTGGCAGTGTTGAAGGGCAGGTTGGATGGGGCTTGGAGCAGCCTGGGCTGGTGGGAGGTGTCCCTGCCCATGCAGGGGGTGGGACTGGATGATCTTTCAGGTCCCTTCCGACCCAAACCAGTCTGGGATTCTGTGATTCTAAAATGAGATGATGATTTTGAAGCATTAGCACTTAAGTTTACTTTCTCAAGAAAAGTTTTGAATTGTCAGAAAACTCCTTTCAAAAGTTCAAAACATGGTGATAGAAATAAAAGGATATAGATTTGGAGCAAAATACTGTAAGAGAGCTGGGGTGTTGTTTTGTATTTGCCTCTGTGAAAAAGCAGGTTGTGACTTGTCCCCTTTCCTCCATCCTCTAGGAAACGGGAGCAAATAGATGCAAGCCCAAAGGAGGAGGATGCTTGGCTGTCTCACCTCAGGAGGAACAGCCCAAACCTGGACATTTACAAAGTGATCAAGAAGCAATCAGAAGCAGATCTGGCTGGAACCAGGCCTGGCACTAAGAACTCTTCCTTCCGTACACAGGAGGACAAGGTGCTGGGCAGCCCCTCCAGGGATTATGACGAGGTGGCCATGAACACATCAACCAGTGGCTTTGTCACCCTGACCAGTACTGAAAGTGGCTTTGTCACCAACGATATCTATGAGCTGTGTGGAGATCATGTGGGGAGGAGCAAGGAATCAGCCTGGGTGGAGAATGAGATTTATGGATATTAAGGAAATGGACAAAAAAAAGCCTGGAATACAGCCAGCAGAGCAGTGGCAGGCTGGCCTTGCCCTGCCTCACTGACACTGAGGGTCTCAGCCCTGTGTGAAAAACAGAAATCACAGCATTTCACAGGCTTCCAGGACTCTGCAAATGAGTGACTCTGAAGTGCTTTTGAAACTACAATAATGAGGCCTTGCAACTGACAAAGTTTTCATGTTGTCATCCAGCAGAGCTGCGCAGCAATCCTGAAGCATGTCTGTCCCAAGTCATGGTGTGTAAGAATTGTATTTGATTAAAGATCTGGTTTGGTTGAGCAGTCCTAGTGCTGTGTATAGAAGGTAATCTTTTTTACTTTCTCAGATCCTGTTTGACCTTTTCACAAGCCAAATAAAACTAGTACCTGCCTGTTTATCTATCTGTCTATGTATAAAAAAAGCCCCACAGCCCTCCCAGGTTTTGCCAATCTTGTATTGGTTGCAATTACATCAACTTTTCAAGAAAGCTTTTGTCCACAGACCCCATCCAAGCACAGCACCTCTGACCACAGGAGTATTTGCTACAACAGGACCTGCTGCTCACTGAAGTTAGTCCCTAGTGTTATGATTTAAACAGCCAAGGGAAAGTTTTAAGCTTTATAGTCCTGTCCAGACTTCTTAAATCCTTGCTTCAGATTTACTTAATGGAGTCTCAAGGAGTCTTGAAGATTGTAACTCTCAGTCACTTCTCACTCAATCACCCCCATGTAATTACCCCATGTGGCAGGGAAAGATTTCTGTTCATCTTCTCATTAGGAGTATTTACTTTCCTTGGGATGTCTTGTGGACACTGTTGGACAGAAATGTGATGTGGGAGTGAGGTGCCAGCCTTCTGCTGGGTGAGTTTTGCCTGAAGGCAGGCAAGGTGTCCTGCAGAGCTGAAGGGAAGATGCAGGTTGAGGCAACCTTGAGTCTGTAAACTGCATTACTGAAGCCAGAACTCTTCAGAACACATTGTTAAAATCACAAAAGCTTTTTAAAAAGCATCAAACTATCTGCTTGGGCTGGCTGTGCACGAGGGATTTGCTAAACTCCAGCTTTTGGATCCATGTGGGGTTTGGGTTTGTTTGTTGGGTTTTTTTTCTTCTTTGATCAGAAAACAAGGTAATGGAGGGAGAATGACCAAGCAGACAAAGCAAGCCAAGCAGGAACACAAATACCACTCACCTACTGCTCTGCAGGTGAGTATCTCTAGCTCCAGGAGAGCAACATTTTGCTGCCAAACAAGTCTGTCTATGAAGCATCCAAAATTGTTTTAGCTCTTGACAGGGTTCCCTAAAAGTTTACTCTTCTCCATTGCATGGAAATAAATAAAGAGGAAAATGAAGCAAAAGCCATCTGCAGAAGCCACCAGGAAACACAAGTGTGCCAAAGACTTTGGCAGGAGGTGTTTAATGTGGGATTGAAACAACCTAAATGAGTGCACGGCATGGCCAGGGGTGTGCTCTGCCAAGGCAAACACACGGGCAGATGTGTCTGGATCTGTGTGCTCTTGCATTGTAAACATGGAAACATGTGGGTCAGTTGCCACAGCTGCTGCTCTCCCTTCCTCAGTGGCAGAGGTGAGGTTGATGTGCACCGTGGCAGGTCTGCAGGGCCACAGAGTGTCTGCCAAGCTTGCACTGTTCCCCCATCAGACAGTGCTGAAAGAAGTAATCCCCTTAAAATAAATAAATAAAATAAAAAATATATCTTCCACTGGTTTTGAAAATAAGACCCAGTTAGCAACCATTTCTCCTGAAAAGGAACATCCCAGTAGAGGAGAACAGTCATTGCTGGGGGCTTGTCCTGGGTTTCTAATTCCTGTTCTTTTAACAAACAGTTGTTCCCATCCACTTTTACTCTTGCATCATAGGTCACTTCCCTGTTGTCTTGTTTGTTTGTTTTTTGCCGTTTGGCAGGCACCAGGCACCTTTTAGGAACTGAAAAACAGGAAATGAGAGGGGAAATCTCAATCCAGATGTTGGCACTTAGGTGTGAACACACGAAAACCCATCTTTTGGTAGCAAAGTGTGTGCCCTGCTCTTCTGAACTTGCTTATTGAACTCAAGGTCATGTGCTCAGCGTCTCTGGAAGTGATTAGAAAGAGAAGGGATTTGATAACCTCTTTTTCTTTGCCATTTCCTTTAGGAGAGCAGCCCAGCTGGAGCGTTCCGTGCGGGAATATCGACCACGAGAGGGCATGTGTGTTCCACAGCTCCTGTCCTTCCAGAGGGTTGGAGATGGCCTGGAAGGGGGGGGTTCTTCTGTCCTCGGGAGCTTCAGTCCCTCTCCTTGGAGCACAGCAACAGTAAAGGGCAGGTTTGTGGCTGCAGTTCTTCTTCACAGCGTTATCAGCTTTTGTAACCTGAACTTTTCAAGCCCAAAAAAAAAAAGGCATCGTGGTGTGCAGGGCAGGAAAGTTTCCACAGAAGTTGTTGGTTGGTTGGTTTTTATTGCAGATGCAAAATCTGACTTAATAATTGATTTTGCATCAGTTTTGGTGAGATTCTACGTGGGTGAAAGAGGGCAGGAAGCAAACATTTTATTGCTGAAAAAATGTAATTGTAAGACAGTGAGTGAGAATGAATATTCAGCAGTGTAGGAAAAGTGCCTTAACATACCAAGCTTCCTGGATTCATTTTTTGGTCAGTGTTTCAGATTTCTGAAAAAAAAATAAATTAAAAATTAAGCCCCCTAGAAGGTGAAACAGGAGAGAAATTTCCCAAGCAGCAGTTTGGGATGACACCACGTTCTCCTCAAGCAGGATTGTGGTGAGCTTGCTCACACACCTCTCAAGCATTTAAGAGGGTGGATGTCTGACTAACTCCAGTCATCAGTTAGTCACTGCCAGAACTTCTTCAGGGGATAAATAGAACAGTAGGAGCACAGTTATTATCCCTAGCAGTCTAAATCAGCAGCCTCATCTCAAAATGTCATTCCTGAGAGGAATCTCAGGAGCTGCAAGTGCAGTGAAGGCCAAGCTCTGCCTTTTCACACAGGCCTTCAGTCCCCTTTGCAGAACAGTCATTGCTGACTGACACGTAACAAGTTTTATCAATTTCCCACAGGTGTGGGCAGCTTTACACGTAAGACGTGTACAGCAAGGGCAAGCAAGCAACTGCTGTTTATTTCTTACGTTCTCCCACTTGCTCGTTGTGGCCACACTCTGTTTTGGAGCCCAGTTTTGCACCCACTGCAGCCTGTGCTCAGGAAAGGTCCGTGACGGCTGCTGAACACGCAGCTGATTCAACAGACACGTGTGCTGTGGTGCCAGCAGCTTTTGGCCGTGCCCTTTGCAGCCGGTGGAACCGAGCAAAGGCTGCAGGGCTGATTCCTGGCACCCAAATGTCAGAAGGTACCAGTTCTCCAGCGTGGGATGGGCCAGGGGAGAGGGAGAGAGACAGAAAGGAGAGGCACGGGCAGGGAAAGGCTGCTGCAGAGCTGGCACTTGTTAAAATGAAAGCAAGCTAAGAGTGTGAGTGCAAACATCAATAAGGCCAGGTAGACTTGGTACTGGAAAGGAAATGTGGCATAACAAGCCTTAACCCTTTTCACACTGCCACTGTCACGCTGCCAGCTCTGCTGCCAGCTGAGCAGCCCCAGCTCTCCCAGCCTTTCCTCACAGGCAGATGCTCCAGCCCCTCCAGCATCTCAGTGCCCTGTGCCCAAGTAGCTCCTTGAACTGGAGAGCCCAGAACTGCCATGTCACACGGACTGAAAAACTCCCTGAATCTGCCTTTCCAGGTGTGTGGGAAATCGGGACAGAGCAGCTGGAAGGGATGAACAATCATCCCCCAGTCCCACTGCCCGATCCCACCAGGGCTGGAAGTTAAACCTGCCATTCCGGGCACTGTCCCTATCCCTGATCCAGGCGGAGCAGCCCAAGCTCCCCCTGCGCCCTGGGGGTCCTGGAGACCCCAGCTCAGGGCTGGAGGGAGAAACAACTGGGACAGAGTCCTGGTTCCTCCCGGCCTTGAAGGAGCAGCACCCGGTGGTCTCTGCAGGGCCCGCAGGTCTGGGCTGCCCAGCCCCAGAGGGACAAGGAGCTGCTGGAGAGCCCAGCACAGGGCTCTGAGGTGATGGAGGGGCTGGAGCATCTGCCTGTGAGGAAAGGCTGGGAGAGCTGGGGCTGCTCAGCTGGAGAGAAGGAGGCTGAGGGGGGATCTGATCAGAGCTGATCAATATCTGCAGGGGGTGGCAGGAGGATGGGCCAGACTCTTCCCAGTG
>NW_009953204.1:486640-532927 GCF_000747805.2 Chaetura pelagica | reverse complement strand
CTTCTCCAGCACTTTCTGCTCAGGGGGGGAAGGAAGGTTCACACCTGGTGTCTGCTTTCACACCCGGGGTGTTGGGGGGTTTCCTCACCTGGCCAGTCCTCCCAGTCCTTCCACCTCGGGGATCTGGAACTTCTGTGTGTGTGTGTGTGTGTGTGTGTGTGTGTGTGTGTCCCGAATTCCTCAATACATCGCCCTGCCAGTGAAACAAATTGTTAGTCTCCATTTTTAGTCTCTTTGTTTAACTGCCCTCCCTCCCCCCGTGTGTGTGTTACCTGCTGGTGACTTTGCCTGTACATTGTTGAGATGCTTTACCTGAAACAAAAATGACTCTTAAGTCTGCGTGGGTAAAATGCAGTCTTTAAAAAAGTAGTATCTGAGGAGAGTAATGGCTTTCAGAGATCACCTTCCTCTTACATGTGTCTTCTTTTGGTAGTTACAGTGACTGCCCGTCGAGGTGAGCTCTTTGTAAGGCTCTGTTGTGGTTGCTGTCATTGTTTACTGAAGAAGAACTAACTGTGCTGCTCTGTGCCAGGCAAAATTAAATTAAATATTGTCTGAAGCACAAGGTAAGGAAACTGAAAAGACATTCAGTGACTCCAGCCTTGTGTGGCAAAACCATTCCTTGCAGGAAAGAAAAATGCCCTTAGCATAGTTAAAGAAAATAAACCTGCAGTGCTGATTGATAGATGAGCTTTATGTCCATTATTACCTTATTTCTCAAGTTCCATAATAAACAGGTAGTTATTTTAAAATCCTTCCTTGCTGTTACTGAAGAGCCAAGGGAAAACCTGGCAGTGTTAGTGCTCTGTTCCCATGCTGGAAGCCAAACTTCCAAACATTTCACTTGAGGATAGTAAGTTTTCATTTACTTTTTAGTTCTCATTCCTTTGGCAGACTTTGTTATGGAGATGAAAATGCAAACGTTTATTTTTTTCCTTTTAGAAAGGATATTTGTTTAGTATTGTTGAAAATAACAAACAGAACCTGACAGCTCCCCACCTCTGGTAGGACTTTGCTGTCTTGTGTCCCAAGAAACTGCTGAATTCCATTGCTTTCTAATACAGTCTGGAATTATTTTTAAGCAGCTTTCTTTTTCTGAGGAGTCTCAAGTCCAGACTCTGAAGCCTTTTTATCTTCTGTGTGATTCTTACAGCAGATTTGCTGGTGTTGGAATTGTGTGTCTTGGATTTCTCAGTACAGCTCCACTGACTTTCTGCAGGAAGAGATGCAGGAATGTTTATCTGGAGCTTCATTGCTGAGTTAGTTACTGGAAGTATTTACATGGTCTTTGAGGAAGATGAACCCTGTTAAGATCAGTTGTAGTGATGTCAGGGGAAATTAACTCTAGCTAAATACTACTTGGAATAAGCACTTCAAGTTTGGGCCAGTTCAACTGATTCTGTTAGTTCACTCTGCACGTGAAGTGGAAGTCCTGCTTACTGATGCTTCTAGGTGGAAGATGTTCATATTTCACACTTGTGCTAAACTGTGGCTTAAATTTCTTGAGTTGCTGATTTCTCACATTGATCTGGGCCTTTAATAAACTTCCAAGGGAAGAATATTCAGCTGTACCTCTGTGCCATCAGGTCTGCACTGTGATAAGGTCTGTGCAGAAAGACCTTTTAGAAAAGAACAATTTCCTTCTGAGTTTCTCCTGAATCTCCCTCTTTGAACCCTTTAACTTCAGAACCTGTTTGTTGTTAGGGTTTTTCAGCATTGGTTCTTGGAAATTGTATTACATGGCTTTGACCTATAAAAATATTTTCCTTTTTTAACATAACCAACTCAGCAATAACTATAAAATTAAAAGATCTTATTACCTTGCAAGGTCAGCATTTATGGGTGATGTACAGAATCCATTCTTTTTTATGGAACACTTACATCTCAGAATATAAAATGGTGCTTTGAACTGAAAAGAGTAAATATAGTTGCCCTAATTTGATAGCAAAGTGTAGGTGAAAACAAAACAAAAGCAGGTGGGAAGCAGAGGGTGCTGGTAAGACAAGGTAGTAAATAGTGTGTGCAAACAAACTCCAAAATCATAACTTGAGTCCTGTATTCATGCAGCACTAAAACTGCATGACTAAGGAAGCAGGAAGAGGCATGAAAGTTATGAAAAAAGGGGGAAATAATATGTATTTTTAGTAATAGAGATAGTGCATGACCCTTTTTAATGACAGCCCATAGAGGGTTGAATGGCTGAATTGTGACCTTTGCTTTTCTCCTTGTTTTTGTGTTTGTTGCCATTCAAGTTCCTGACACGTGCCTCCCTGCCTTGCTGATTTATCCTGTTGCAGAGAAATCCTGTGATCTCAGGGTAACTTCTCTTAACGAGGCACTCACAAGTAAGCTGCATTTCTCCTCAGGAGGAGACCAAGCTAAGAGAACAAAAGTAATTGGAAGCATCAAGTTCTAGAAAGATGGATCTTGGCTTCTAGTGAAATAGGATGATGTGTGAAATAGTGAACTGTAAGAAACTGCTCTGGGAATACTACTAGGGAAAAAGCCATGTGTTCTGAGGATGAAGGAAAGTCTTTATGAACAGGTTATGTGAGAGAGTCGTGTTCCCCACCCGTCCCCAAGGCTCTGTAACTAATCCCCCCTGAGGATTCACCATCCACACAAGAACACCAGCCATTGCTCTGCAGATGACAGTAAAACTCTTCTGTCTAGATGTCCTTACAGTTCAGTTAGGCTTTAGCTCTCTGGGATGACACGGGTGGTTTGCACCCTCCTCTGAAAATTACCAGCTCCTGGTACAAGATGTGATGTTAGTTAGATTAGTTTAGGTGTTTGTTAGGTGCGTGCACAAGTGGGTGATACCAGTGGACACAGCAGCTCCCTGGGCTGTAGGACACAGAATTTGGGGCATGGGAGTAATTCAGTGGGAAAATGACACTTCCCTCTCTTTTTCTTGTATTTTGAAGGATGTAGTAATACTAGATGATGATGTTTGGTTAGGATAGTTTGTTTGTTTTTTGGTTATTATAAAAAAGCCAGAGCTAGAGTTGCAAAACTGTGTGCAGTCAGTGTGCACTGCCTTCTAAAGAGTAGTGATTTTCCAACACCTCTGCAAGATGCTGGTAATTGTTGGCAAGCTGGATATTCAGGAACAAACCACTTTTCAGATAGGACACTGTTCCCTATCTTGAAGCAGCTTCTCCACCTCTAAAAATTACTTCCCTTTTTCCTGTCATCATGACACAGCTGAGACTCTGGACAAAAGTCAGCTGCTGCTGCTGAATGCCCTGTTCCTTCTCACATCATTATGGAGAAGTTGCTGGATTTTAAGTATTTCCAAGTGTTGTGGTTTTTTTTCTCCATATCTTCTATGGCCGTGGCAAGATGCTTGAAAACTGAAGATGCAGAATAGATGAAGATCCCTAATCTGCATTTGCAGTGGTGCCACCTGCCTCTCTGCTGCTTCTCCTATAGAAGGGTGAACGTGTCTGTTACACACCCTGAGAGTTGTACAAGGATTGCAAAGAGCAACTTCTTTTCCTTCAGGCAAGCACATGCCTCTAGTCCTTGTTCAAAAGCAACCACTTAATAGTACCAAACAACTGCACATTGTAAGAAGAAATGTGGTTTGATGTAATGTGTTGGGTTTTTTAAATCAAAAAATTATTTAAGCTGGAAATATAGCTTGTTCTTCCTTAGTTTGCATCTCTTCCTCTTGCATCTCAAAATATTCATAAGTAATGTAGAGCTGTGCTTAGAATTGCTTAAAATACCTTCCAGTGCAGGGGGGTTGGATCTAGATGATTTTTAAGGTCCTTTCCAACCCAAACCATTCTGTGAGACCAAGCTCAACACACACTTAGGAATATGCAACCTGGTCTAGTGGGAGGGTTCTCTGCTCATGGCAGGGGGGTTGGAACTTGATCTTTAAGGTCCCTTCCAACCTGAATGATTGTATGATTCTGTGATAATATATTAGTGATCACTGTCAGTTGAGTGATCTGAATGAAGCCTTCTTGGTCTTTTTTGAACAGATTATGGATGTAGCAGCACAAAATGCATCTCTTACAGAAGTTCCAAACAGCATCCTGAGACAGGGGCTCATTCTGGAGCACTCAAAACAATTTGTTTTCCAGCCTTTGCCAAATCACCTATAAACATAATTTTTCTAGCTCTGTAGTTGCTGCAGGAGTTCAGTATTGTCTGGCTTAATAAAGAGCATTTTATTAGTGCTGTCATTATTATCTGGTGATATCTTAATGAAAAGATTTTGGTGGGAGTATTCCTCCAGCTCCTAGATGCACTGTTTTGTTTACACACTGGGCATTCAGGTACATCTTTTCAGACTCAAAAGCTGTAAAGGCAGAACATTTTCATCAGTGATATGTTCATGTTATAATTTTGAGGGCAGGTGGGTGATTGTATAGACAATGTAGAATGTTCCTCTGGGCTTTGCAGTGTTAACCTTCTGTGACTTGTTCTAAATCTGTGATTCCTTTCTGCTTGTGGTCTGGACAGGTAAGGAACTGTATCAAAACTATTGAAAGAATTTTTCTGCCCCAAGAAATATGTGACTTGAAGATTTGTTTTCATGCTCCCAACCTTTCAGAAGAAGGATTTGGGTTTGATCTTTGAGAATTATATTTCTAAATGTGTGCAGGAGATATGATAGGAAACTTCTGGAAAAGGAAGAAAGTAGGGAACATTGGAACATGAAGCACTTCTGTTGGCCAGAAAGTGTGGTGAAGGTTTAGCAGGATTTGTAGCCCTCCTTCCCAAAATTATACCACCCCTTCTTTTTTATGTTTCTTTTTTAATGCTCCTTTTCTCTAATGAAATGTTACTGGTTGCTGCTCAAGAAAGTAAGATCTGTCCAAGGATTTTAACCATGTCAAGATGAAAAATGGCTTTTCCACATTTTTACTTCATATAAAATTACTTTTTAGCAACTGAAGTGATTATATAGTTGCACAGTCTGATTATCCTTGGGAAACATAACTACAGTAGGCACTGACGATTAAGAAACTGAAGTAGGAATGGAAGTATTTAATCTTTGAAGCCATTCAAAGGAGTTATCCAGGCTTTTCTAGGGAAATGGATATTTCTGTTATCTTTTCATGGATTTGGAAGTAAGAAATAGTGGGCTCCACTTCCCTTAAATCTGGAAGTCATCCAAATAACTGGTTATAGACTGGGCTGGAGGTGGAGAACGAGGGAGAAACCAGCTTGTGTTTCTGGTTGATTCCAGAGAGACAGCACAAAATTAGAGGAAGTGGAGAAATGTGACACATGGCTTGTTTCTAACAATAACAATAAATATTTCCTGCTGTATGTTTAAGAATTTGGTCTGGCTTTAGTGGCTTGGTTTGATTATACTGACATTTTGTAACTTTCTAGCCAAGTGATTTCTTCTTAGGCAAATAAACTGTGCCTGCAAAAAAACCCAAACAATAAAGTTATTTTACTAGATGTGGTCTTAAATTGGGCCAGGGAGCCTTAAAGGTATGGGTTTTGTGGGGTGTTATTCCTGAACCGGCATGAGTGATTGTTTGCATCCTCCACGTGGCACAAAATCAGCCCAAACAAGGAGGCATCTTGCTGTGCAGAGAGATGCTGTGTAAGCAGGGAAAGGGACCTGCAGAGAGAGTGAGGGGGCAAGTCAAGACCGAGTGGGAAGCGTGTGCATCTGGATTTCCCAGTCCCATGATGTTGCTGTTCTTCTCTTGCCCTTCCCTTCTTCATCTTGTTCCCTCATGGCTGTAGAGATTGATACTCCTTGAACTGTGCATTGGGTTTTGCCCAAACATCTGGTTTTAGTGAGTTCTAGTTAACTAGACATTGGTTAAAAACAAACAAACAAACAAACACACCTAGCTGTTGAAAAATGGTTTTTAAATTGTTTGTTTTGGACAAATAGTCTTGTTCTGCTTCTCTGTACAAGTGCATCCTGCAGCTTGGAAACAGAACCCAGCTCTCCACTGATTGCAAGGCCAGATCAGTTTGTTCATTCACAGCAGAATCTTATTGTTCTGGTGGCTGGGAAAGACGAGGGACTGTTGAAGGGGGTATCTAGCAAAAGCATCCTGGAGTGAAGGTGATAAATAGGTAAATCTGAATTCAGGGGGCTTCATAGTCAGTCTGACTGGAGATAATGAGGCTCACCTCCTGTGGGTTTTTGTCTCCTGCACAGCAGCTGTCTCCTACAGTTCAATAGTTTGTGAAATGCAATTATAATTGGAAACATTTCTGTGACTTATATTGTTTGCTCCTGCTTCTGCACTATTAATGTGATATTCAGGGTGAATAACCACCATTTAGATATTCAATACTCTTTAGGGTATTATCCTTTGCATTGTTTTATAGCAGCTATATTTTTCTTTCTTGGTTGGAGTTTGAAAATCTCTTTCTTTTTGACATTTTTAGTCTAAGCATGTGTAGTTATCTGAGCTTCACTTTGCAGGTAATGGTTAAAAAGGTCAGTAGGACCAAGATCAGTTTTCTAAACTGAGATCTGTTTGCAAGGTTTGATAAACAGTTTGCACTGGGTTTTTTTTCCCAAGCAGATAAATTGCAGGTGTCTTTATGTAGTGGCATGTTCATTACAGTTAAAATAAGTATGGAACAGTTGAAACTGCACAAATCTGCCCTGTTTTAATTATTTGTGGTAAGCCAACAGATTTTTTTGAAATAATTTTCCATTCAAATCAGCTCAGGAAATAGGTTATCACTGGTCTTTTAAAGAATATTTTTGTCTTTACAACTGTGTTCCCTGGGGAGTCCTTGGTTGTTCCCACTGCTACTGGTGTAAGAGCATTCTGCACTGGGCTCACTGGAGCACTGGGCTCACTGGAGCACTGGCCTCTAGCACCTCTTCTAGGCTTCCATTTCTTGTAAGACTTTCTTTCTGACATTCAGCTGTAGGTGAGTCTTGCAGCTACTTGATGGGACCACTGACATATTTAATGTTGAGCTGCTGTATTTTGAAGTGTGGGATGTGAATTCCTGAGCTGGAAGAAAGCTCCCAGTTAACTGGGGTTTTAGTATTCCCTTTCTCTAAGAGGATCAATTAACCAGGAAAATATTGAGGAGTTTTTATCTCATTTTTGCTGTTTGTCTGCAGGTGGCAATAAAAATCATTGACAAATCTCAGCTAGATGCTGTGAATCTGGAGAAGATCTACCGAGAGGTGCAGATAATGAAGATGCTTGATCACCCACACATTATAAAGCTCTACCAGGTATGGTAAGAAGTGTGGGATGTTTTCCCTTTCCCTTCTCTCTTTTGCTCTTGTGTGAAGAGTTTGCACCAGAGACTTCTGGTAGATCACCAGTCTGTGACAAACTCAGCTTTTTTGGGATTGATTTGCCTTGATAAGTGTTTAACTTTTTGAAAGTTGTGGTCCTTTTCATTCTATGGTACCAATTGAGCTGGGTTAGAGACTCAAGTGTGCCTGAAATCTGCATAAAATATTCAAAGGTTGTAAAATCTGTTAAAGATGAGTTGGGAAATGCTGGTGTTAGTAGACAAGGTCCATATCAGCTCAAGCAGGGCAGGAATATTCAGCATAATGTGTCTGCAGGGAGGATCTGTGTGGATATAGTGGGTTTCTTCAGTTGGATCTTGGCTCAGTGCAGAATGAGGAGCACTTCCAGTCTCTTTTTACATATTCAAAGATGATAAGACACAAGAATTTGTACATTCAGGTTCTGCAGATGTGCCTGTGATGAGGATGCATACACCAGGTAGGGACTTGCCAAACACATTACCTGGAAGTGCATTTTCTAGGAGACTGACTAGTTCTTGGGGTTCATTTTTATTGGAATTTTGCATTTCACTTCTGTTGTGGACATGGACAAATGGATAATTAATCCTAAAATGAATTATATTGTGGAATTGAATGCATCCCTTTATAACAAATGACTAATAATTATAATGCAACAATGTGCACTTACACAGAGTGACCTGGACTTGTGATAACACAGTTGCAGACAATGAAAACTTCTGCAGGTTTTTACTGGTGACTCTTTTAGTCTGAATGGTTGATGTAGTAAAATATAGGTTTGTTTTGTAATTTCTCTTCTGTTTCATCTTCTGTTCATGCTAATAGGGTAAAATGTTTGAGGCTGCTGACATTTCTGCTTCAGTTAACTCTTGCTTTTGAGGCCTGCCTGAGAGTATCCCCTTTGGGGTCAGTTCTGTTTAACACATCACATGGTGCTTCTGAGATGTTCTTGCTTGTTTCAGATAAAGCCAGCTCAACAAATGAAGATTTGTGCATGCTAAAACCAAACTTTGAATTCAAGTTCAATTGTCTGTAAAGGCAACCTGAGCACAGGGACTTGGACCAGTGCTGGTGTCCTACTGAAGAAAGGGGAAGATCCCAGTTTTGAGTTGTTTAGCTTTAATTTCCTTGTGTGGGAGGGACACTGGCACTTCCTCTTTAAAATACTGATTCACCAAGGAAGAGGTGGACCTCAGGGAGTTACAATTCTGACTAGTTTGAGGAATATCTGCCACAGTTCCTTCTGAAGAAATGACAACACACAGAAATGTTAGACCAGAGCTTGGCAGAGTCTGAGAACAGTTAAATAAAGTCTGGAGATGATCAAGTTCAATTGAAGACAAGGGTAATTGTTACATAGTGGTTACCCTTTTATTAGTAAGGGATTGATTGGCTTGTTAGGAATGCAATTGGTAGATAAGTAAGTTTATATTTTCAATAGCCTTCAACCAAACTGTCTCACTAGTTGCTTGTATAAAGTGCCCATCACTGTTCTGTGTCCACAGCACGAGTTTCTGGATTGTGGAAGCCCCACAATTCACCCACAAGTCCATCCATGTGGATGCTTGTTTCCTTTTTGCTCTTCCTGCAAACAATCTCATCTGTGATTTCTCATTGTGGAAGCCCCACAATTCACCCACAAGTCTCCATGTGTATTCGTGTTTCCTTTTTGCTCTTCTGCAAACAATCTCATCTGTGATTTCTGTCTCAACAGGTGATGGAGACCAAGAGCATGTTGTACCTTGTGACAGAATTTGCCAAAAATGGAGAAATTTTTGGTAAGCCAAAGAATATTTTCATGTTCAGCATTTGAATGTTAACTTCTGAAGTTTGTCAGTTTTATTTCTCCTGCCCAAGGATCCCTCTTCTGTAGCTAATAATGAACAGTGGCCCAAACAGTATTTTGGGTAAGTGAAGAATCTGTTTCATGTGCAGTTAGGTACTGGTTATACAGACATGATTATTTAATATTTCAGGAAGAATATGGATGGGCAGGAGGGAGTGTCAGGGTGACTTAGAGTAACACTCATCATCAAAATGTTAGGCTGCCACTTGACCTGCATGGTCAAATTCACATTAATTGTTCCTTGGCTCAAACTTGTGACTCAAGCAGGACTTAAATTTGTGTGAAATTCAGTATTTGTTGTAATCCTGCAGGATGAAAATCTCCTGTTTGTCATTGCTGTGCCATGGTTGGTTCTCTGGGGCATTTTGTTCCCCATGACTGTACCTTGTACATGTGTCCCCAGTTCTTCTTAAAGATTTTTCTAAGCTACTGAGGCTAGAGGAGCACTGAAGTCCTCTCAAGGAGGGACAGGCTGATTTTTTTCCCCAGAATTGGCTATAAATAGTAGTACTTCCTTGTAGGCCACAAAGAAACATGAAATATCACAGTAAGTAGTTAAAAGCTTTTAATTTTGACCTGTGTTCGTGCCTTGAACTTCAAAATGTGCATTAGTGATCAAAGTAAAAATGTTTCCTCACTAAACTAATTAAGGAATCTTTCTGGGGCCATTATTGGAGACTTTCTCTACAGGTTTTTTTCTAAATCTTTTTTTTGGCCTTATTGAGATCATTTCTCAGAGTGCCTTTTGTACTTAGGGATGAGATATTCTGCTGTGTATCTGTCACTGTCAGATATGTTTTTGGAGGAGGAAGCAGAAACAAGGTAACAGCAGAAACAGAATTTCAGAGGGTAAAAGAAGCTCCTGGTTTTTCTGTGAGCTCTCCAAGTGCCCTGCTCAAACCAGGACCCAACGAGTGCCAGGTAAAGAGCAAATGGTCCAGCAAAGCAGTGTTTTGGTATTCAGGACAATGAGTTTATTTTCCATGACTTAGTCTAACCATGTCTAGTAGAGTAAAAGAGGAAAGGAACAGAAAAATTGCAGAGGAATGGGAATATCCTCAAAGGTAAAATCTTTTCAGCTGTTTAATACATAGCAGGTCCTGTTGCTTTGCTTAGGAATTGGACTGAGGTGTTCAAGTAACAACCTTTCTTGACTACTGAAAGCTAATGTAATGAGTTTTATGCTTGATACCCAGGCACTTAGAGCTTTCAACATGCATTTGAGTTGCAGTGCCAGAACTGGACTTGCAGGATGAACTGAGGGCAATGGAATAGAGTTCATCCTGGTGATGGGAGTGCAGAAGAGGTGGAGCCTGGCTGAGCTGGGTCTTTTTTACACTGCAGGGGCAGGGGGATGGGTTTCATGGAAACAGAACTCAAATATTCAAAGTTCCTTCTTGTTGTCTGGGTTATTCTGTAATTTTTTCCCCCCACCTCTAAGGCCTATTATTGTGCTAATACTCCTGCTCTTACACGGAATCTATCTGCTCTGCTGGGGAGAACTGTAAGATTGCTCAGAGATTTTCAAAAGCATTCACAATGGAAACAAAATGTTGGTTTCCTACCAACCAGAACATCCACCACCCTATTTTTTAAATTACTTTTGTGGAATGCACAGAAATGCAAAATAGGCTCCTTTATTCAGTTCTCTCTTGGGACTTAAGCCTGTTTCTGGAAGAGGCTGTTGATCATTCCCAGTGTCTGCCCAGTGGTTGTACAGAAGGTTGATCAGCCCAGACACTCTGGTGGGTCTCATCTTCCACACATGCATAGTCAAGAGAAGTAAATCTGACTTTGGAATAGCAAAGCACTGAACTTGCAGAGAGGCTGGTAAATATTTGAAGAAAGCATTTCTTACAGAAACCAGCAGGTAGAAGTGAAGGCAGGTCTACATTGAGTACCTCCAGCAGCCAGTCATGCCAAGTGTGCTGTGGTTTAACAGTGCTGCTCCAGCTTTCCTGACATTCTTCCAAGTGTCTGTCTTGGAAACATGTAGTAACCTAGGCACAGTTTAACCAAAGTGACCTAAATTCTCTATTGGATCTTGTTCTACTCAATGGGGAAGCCAAAGTAGTGTTCTTTACTCCTCAGACTGAATTTTACTGAGAACAAGATTCTCTCATAACTAGTCCTTTGGATTTTTGCAGTGTCCCAGCACAGCTGATACAGAAGACATAAGTTTTCTGGAGTATTTCAGGATAAATACTAAGCCTTTAGGAGACATGTATGATAGTGCACAGGACTCTGTGCTTACAACATCAGCTTCTCAGCATCTTATGTCTGTTTAACTGAAGAATAAGTGTAAAGTGACTCCAGAAAAGCTTCCACAGGAAGGGGACATTCAGATATCTCTGATTCATTAGAGTATTAATAGTTAATTCTGTCTGTACCTGTAGGAGCCTAGTCTTACCTGGCACTTGGTCCTGGATGATTCCATAAGTGTTTTCAGCAGAGATGATGGAAGCTGAACTGGGATGGGGCTGAGCAGCATTCTGATGTCCCAACCATGGTGCAGGATCAGCTGTATCATTCTTGGAAATATCCCTAGAGAGAGAGAGATATTCAGTAACCTTTCTAGACAAAGTATTAAGGATCTGTTTGTTGTTTTGGTTTTTTTTTATTCTAATTATAAAGATTCTTACTAATGTTTAAAGCAGATTTCCTTAGTTGAACTTCTGATTATTACTGCTTCTGTTGATAGGCATTCGTAAGGTTACAAACACAGTGTGTCCCCTAATCAAGGATTATTTTTCCTTACTAAATTGGAACCAGCTGAGTGATGTCCTGAGTGGCTTACACTGAACCCAGATCACAGAAGGGTTGGTTGGAAGGCATTTGTAGAGAATGTCTAGCCTGGCCCTGTGGCTTAGAGCAGGGTCAGCCAAGAGCAGGTTGCTCAGGACCATGGATGGAGACTACAGTCTCTAGCCAACCTCTGCCAGCATTCTACCCCCTGCAAAAAAACCCCAACAAACAACAAACCCAACCCTTTTCCTTAGGTTTAAATTGAATTTCCTATGTTTTGCCCTTTGTCCCTTTGCTGAGAGGAGTCTGGCTTTGTCATCTTCCCCCTGTCAAGTATGGATGCAAACAGTAAGATTTCCATCTGCACCTTGTTTCCCCCATGCTGAACACCCACAGCTCTCTCAGCCTCCCCTTGCAGGTTAAGGCTCCAGTCCCTTCATCATCTCCATGACCCTTCAGTGTATTCCCTGTGGTGTGTATGTGCCTCTTTCACAGAGCCTTAACATAACAAATTTAACATGTGTACAACTCTCCGCATAAAAGGAGGACTGTATTTGACATGAAAAGCACTGGCTTTGTCAGACAGTATCTCAGAGTCATATTTTGAAGCAAATACCATCTTAACCTTTCAATTGTCCAGTAAAATCAACTTTGGAGTACTGAAAAGGCTGGATAGAAAGCTGCCTTGTGAAAAAATTCCTGCTCTTTTCTGCTGTGGAGCCAGCTGAGTCTAAGAGAGCTTCTGGTTTCTCTTTTATTAAAGAAAAATGAAAAAAAACCCCACCACCCTAAAAACATGTAGCCAGAGGGTAGGATGTGCCAAAGGATAGGTTTATTAAAGCTTCACTATTTCAGTAAACCAGGTTGATTTGATCCAGGTATGTGCAGTAAAAGCTGAAGAGTCATAGTTCTTAGCTCCAGAGGTTAGTACACAAACAATCAAACTGCCCAGATTCTTGCTATGGAGGCAGAACATCTCTAGCAACTTCCAGCTGTACCCCTGGGGCTGGCACACTGCCTGGGTCCCAGCCTTTCTTCTCTGCAAGGGAGTTCATTCCCAAACAGAATCCTTGCACCTGCCATCATCTCTTGAGACAGCCCATGGCACGTTCTGCTTCTGCAGACTTGAGAATAAATAACCTGTTCCGTGCAGACTGCTAGGCTTGGTGAAGCACTTCAGGCCAAGGTGGTTTGGAATCTTTAAAAAACAGCCCTGACAGGCTAGAGCCATAAAAGCAAATGACAGCTTAGATTCATTAACTTGTTTGCTGCATTGCTAACAAATGATGGATTAGCAGCTTAAAGGGCTGGCTTGTGTTCAGCGTGATTTAGTTCGTGCCTTTGATATCTGACTTCACCTTTATCATATGATTTGTCAGTCACTTTGTGCCTGAATGATATTTAGCTTGCAAATAATACGATCTCCCCTTGCTGCCAGGCTTCTGTTTATTCTTGTGCTTTGCCAAGTTAAACCAGCAGAAAGTGTATGAAGGCTGAGGTAGGTTAGAAACTCTGAGTAGAGTTTTGAGAGTTGCGTATTCCGGAGATTGGATCTAACGTGCTTTGCTTAAAAATGTTTTGGTTAGTTCTTTGAGGGGCAGCCACAGCTTCCCTGGGCAGCCTGGGCCAGGGTCTCACCACCCTCACAGCAAACGATTTCCTTCTCATGTCTCACCTCAATCTCCCTCTTTCAGTTTTCATCCATCCCCCCTTGTCCTCTCCCTCCCTGCCCTTGTCCCAAGTCCCTCCCCAGCTTTCCTGGAGCCCCTTCAGGCCCTGGAAGCTGCTCTGAGGTCTCCCTGGAGCCTTCTTTTCTCCAGGCTGAAAAATCCTAACTCACTCAGCCTGTCCTCTTAGGAGAGGTGCTCCAGCCCTTGGATATTGCAAGCATTTACAAAACCCATAAACAATATTTTATTTAAAAAAACCCCAAACAAACCAGAACCCATCAAAGCTAGGTGTGCTCTGCCCTTGCTTTGGGCAAGATGACTGGGTTGGGATCACTGAGATGATGTGACTAGCTCAGGAGATACCCTTACTCATTTTACTTAGGGATTTTGTCAGGGAGATTCTCATAAATAAAGAGAAGTAGGTTCAACACCTCCATTACATAATGTGCACTTTCTAACTTGCAAAAGCAGCTGTTTTAACCTGCTAACTGAATTCAGGCAGAAATGGTTGTGTCAGCTGGTGTGTAAAGAACAATTCCTGGGCACATGACTTCCTCTATACATGAAAATTAGGAGGGGCTGGTGGCAGCTCCAGCAGTTTAGTTCTTGCTCACTGTTTTTTGCTTAACTTCACTACTAGTTGTGAGGCAGCAAGGTGCTGGAGATTGCTGCATGTGTGTGTTTATGCCATGATCACTGGGTATCATATCTATGTATGTTTGCTGTACCTTGGCCATTAACTCCATCCTTTGCAGGATGTTGGAGGCAATTCTGAAACCATTCAAACAGCTGATTCTCTGATTTTATGCCTCGTGAGAGAAGGAATAGAATTAGCTGTAGAAGCTGTTTCTGTCAAGACTCACTCAGTTGCTGCTTCACTTGTTTTTGTTCCTGAGGATAAATGAAGTTTTCTGTTGCAGGGCAATCTTTGGTTTCAGGGCTAACGTTGAGGTTTTTACAGCACAATTAAATATGAAAACAAAATGTTCTTTCTGCTTGTCATGCAGTGAAGACAAAGAGAGCTCAGGATGGGTACCTGATGGGTATTTGTTTTAATTCCAGGAAAAAAAAATAGTTTCAGCCACTCCACAGCCTTTCTTGAGGCTTCAGAGGGAGAAGTGTGGCCTGAAGCTTGCATGAACTGCTAAGAGACTAAAGCTTGAAGTACCTCATGGTGAAGCCAGTTACTCCCAAGTATTCCCCACTCCACAGGAGCTGTGTTATATGAAAGTATTTACTAGAATAGTCAACTAGAAGAGAAGAAACAGAGAGTAGAGTTTCATTACACATTTTTCTTACTCCTTTGTCCATATTTTTGCATGGAAGGATGCAAGAATAAAGGGTTGGAAACTGCGACTGGCTGAAAGACTTTAGAGATCTTCCATGTGCTCATTATTTTGAGGGAAAATCATGTGGTTTCAGGGTTGTTGTTTGCTGTCTCATCCACTGAAATACTCTTTATTTCAACAGATTACCTGGCCAGCCACGGCCGCCTGAGTGAGTCGGAGGCCCGGCGCAAGTTCTGGCAGATCCTCTCAGCAGTGGAGTACTGCCATGGCAGGAAGGTTGTGCACAGGGACCTGAAGGCTGAAAACCTTCTGCTTGACAGCAACATGAACATCAAGATAGCAGGTACTCAGAGTGATGGTCAGTGACACCTGATTTTGATGAAGCCCGTTGCAGTAATTCAGCTGCCCCAGATCCCCTGCTGTGTGTGAGGTGCAGAGACTCCACGTGGTAGCAAACACATAGTGGTTTTGTATTATCACAGTACATACAGCTAAAATAATTCCTGGATTAGCTCTGTTATACTTTCAGGAGAAAGGAAATCACTCTCAGAGTTCTAGCCACTTTTTGGGGGTGTCATAACATGGCTGTAGCATGGCCAGATGTTCAGGTTGAAACAGAGTTAATCAAATAACTTCTTTCAACGTTAGGAAAACTCAGAATAGAAGCTTATTGATTTTTTGGGTTTGCATGCATGATTTCTTTTTAATTATAAATTTAGATGGAGCAGATGTTGCTGGCAATGGAAATGATTTTGTTGGTTGTCAACTCATCACAGTTGCACAAAACCTTGCATACTGACTTTAGTGACACTTGAAATGGGAAACATCTTGATTTGGAGGGATTATTAAACTTCAGTTGTCAATAACATGAGAAGAGGAAAGGAAGGCTGTGAGAAGCTGGTTTGTACAGGAGTCAGCTTGCAAGGTTGGAGAAGGAAGTTCAAAGAGCCAGTCAGGCTAAGAAAGGTGAAGTAATAAAACCTTTCAGAGTGGTAGATCCCTGCTGTTCCAGCCTTGAATTTCCTCCCTGAAATGGATAAACTGAAAATGTGGCTTGATCTCTAATGCCCTCTGTAAGGATAAAATTGCAGTAAAGTGTTAAATGTGGCAGGAGCTCTCTAAAAGATGCACTCCTTCTGTCCCTGGAGTGTAAGGACAGAGTCCTTAAAGATTTTAAATGTAAAGTTAACACCTATTTAACTGCTTAGCATCTTGGTCACAAAGATTCACCCCTTTCTCTCCAACACTACAGCAAATCCTGGGAGAAACTTGGTTGAGCTTTAATCTAGCAGGTTCATCAAAACTACCATTTGTGAAATGTTCTTACTTTTCTCATTTCTGACTTCAGACTTGCAGTTGTTTCTAGCAGCTGCTGACAGTCATAGCACCTGATGACTTATGACTGACATGCCACTGTATATAGTGTGTCTGAGGGCTTCAAGTCACAGGGACCCCACTTACAATGAGAAACTGAGCTAAATATGAGGGAATTTTTTGGAGATATTCATCTGAGATTGTATTCCTCTCCTGGATGAAGGGGGGCCTACAGGAAAGCTGGGGAGGGACTTGGGACAAGGGCAGGGAGGGAGAGGACAAGGGGGAAGGGATGAAAACTGGAAGAGGGAGATTGAGGTGAGACATGAGGAGGAAATTGTTTGGTGTGAGGGTGGTGAGACCCTGGCCCAGGTTGCCCAGGGAAGCTGTGGCTGCCCCATCCCTGGCAGTGTTGAAGGGCAGGTTGGATGGGGCTTGGAGCAACCTGGGCTGGTAGGAGGTGTCCCTGCCCATGCAGGGGGTTGGATCTACATGATCTTGAAGGTCCCTTCCAACCCAAACCATTCCATGGTTCCATGATTCCATCTCCTTAGCAGTGTGGGGAGGCAAGTTCCCCTCTCCCTGAGCTCTGCAGTGCAGGCAATGACACAGTCACCAAACACTCCTTCAGAGGCATCTCAGGAGACCCATTAACCAAGGAAAGGTCAGAGACCTGAACTGTTCTGTCGCAGGGAATTTCAAGGCACAGGCTCTTCATGGACACCAATAAAAGTACTGACAAATGGTAGTTAACTGGATTCCACCAGCTGCTCTTTCCTCCTCTTAGCACCTCTTGTGCTCTACCTCTGTTTTACAGAAAGTTAATTATGTGTGGTCTGTATGTAAATGATCCCATTAAGTGGCAGGGGTTCATATGGTCTGATTCTTCTATGTATCTCTGCCAAGCTTTATCAAATTGCTCATAATTCCCATCTCCCTTTTTGGTGATGAAGTAGCTGGAGGGAAGTTGTAGCAGGTAGAAACTTTGTGGTGATTTGTGCTGAGTCAGTTGTTTTATTTCTCTCTGTAAAGGACATAAATGATGAATTCCACCGGGTGGTTTATCCGTGATTTTGGAGTTATCTGGTGCTGTGCAGATCCCTGGGAACTGTCTCTTCCAGTGGCTCATATCCTTCATGGCTCATTTATCAAACTGGGGAAGAACAAAGGGCAGCCAGGATCCCAACTCTGATAGCAAGAATTACTCTGTGATTTGAATTAATCTGGCAATTGAAAAACAACACAGTAACTGAGGAGTTCTTTTGATAGAAAGCTCTGCAGTGCCAGGCCTTGCATGGGGCTGCCCTTGCTGATCACTCCAGGCAGCTTTGACATCCACATAGATACTTGTGGCCATTCCAGGCTCTTCCTAACTTCCAGTGGACCTTTTTGATTCATTCTGATGCTTCTAAGACTTCTACTGAGTCTTCTACTCTTTAAGAATAAAACTGGTTTTAGTCAAATACAGAAATGTGCATAAGTTGAGTCTGGATTTCAGCTACCAGGAGAACAAACTAAGGTTCAAAAGTGTCCCTAAAACATGTGAGCTGATAAGACTGCTCCCTTTTATGCTTAAACAAGGAAATTGGACTGAAATTTAATAGCTTTGTGTTAATATTGCTCTAAAAGGAAGAGGATAAATAGAATTCAAAGGATCTTGCTTTCCAGCCCTAGTAACTGACAAGATCTTGAGGTGAGAGCTTTGCTAGACTGCTGTGTTCTAGAAGATACTGGATAGTTGGGAGCCTTAAATTTTGGCATAAGTAACACAGAAGAAGGTATTAATCAGATGAAATGTCCACTGAGAAGGTTGTGGCAGAAGAATGCCATGCCAGGCAGTCTCAGTCAGGTTTGAGATCAAATCTGGTTTTAGCACTGGCAAGATAAACCCGCCTTGTTCTTCTCAAAGTTGTAGCTGACTGGATTGTCCACAAATCTGGTTTTAGCACTGGCAAGATAAACCTGCCTTGTTCTTCTCAAAGGTGTAGCTGACTGGGTTGCACCCTTCACATGTAGGGGTATTTGAAGGGATTGCAGGGACTGGATTTCAGTTCCTGTCATCAAATAAAACTTGCTTCTTGTCTGTATAGTGGAATGTGTGCATTGGTGAAAATTAAATCCACTTCTAATGAGGATGGACTAGTCAGCCTGTCTCTGTATACTGCCAGCCCCACAAAACTGCCAGATTGAGCTAGAACTCTGCAGAAATCCTGCTGTCTGGCTGGTAGAGGTGCTTGAAGCAGATCAGGTAGAAGAGACTGTTATTTTGAAGCAGGTTGTAGTGCTGGTTTGTCCTGGTGGACAGTAAAATCTGCATTGACGTCAGCAGGGCTGCTCAGCATTCAGCCCATGAAGTGGGTCAGGTTTGCTCCTCACACACTCCTACCTTCCCTTTATCAGCACCTCTCCCCCATTATCTCCTTCCTTCATATTATCACAAAAGATCCACGTGGCTCCCTGAAGCCAGGCAGAGTGAATTCTGTTTGTCATGAATACATGAATACAGCTCTGAAGCTATCAAAGGATTTGTGGAGGTACCAATCAGAGACAACCTCAGAGCAGAAGTTGCAGGGGCTCTGGCAGGGATTCTCAGATTGCTCACAGGTCTGAACTCTCAGGCTGTTTCCATATTTAACAGGAAAACAGATTCCATTCAAATGATGTGTCACTTCAAAAAAATGATACCTTTGTAAATTCAAGATCATTCTAAAAGGGGGTAATGAGATTGAGAAACAAAATCCTGCAAATGTGGAGAGCCAATATTTGCAGATTGCACAAACACAGAGTGGATTCAGCTGAACACAATGCTGCAAATGATGGTATTTTTTAATGTGCAGATTCAGGCAAATGTTAAAAAGATCACCCCATTATATAATCTCAGTCCTCTGGTAATGAGTCCAATTTCAGCTCTTTCAGAGTTCTGTGGCTGGCATATGGGTGGTTTTTTTGAGGTCTGGCACATTTTTCCCCTTAAACATCAGTAATGTTCTTAAAATCCATTTCTCTGGAATGAGAAACCTTAATAGTGTCCTTGGGTTAAAAACTATTCCTT
The DNA here is from genome assembly GCF_000747805.2 of Chaetura pelagica. NCBI lineage: Eukaryota > Metazoa > Chordata > Aves > Apodiformes > Apodidae > Chaetura > Chaetura pelagica. The sequence continues at coordinate 513,768 of NW_009953204.1, read as the reverse complement.
TTGATCCAGATGATGATGGTAGATCAGTGATTGCAAAGCAGAAACAAGGAGGAGGGTAGGAGAGAGATAATGGGACACTAGTGATTGTTTTGTGCTTAATTGGATCCTGGCCATTTTAACACTCCAAAAAGTGGGACAACTAAACTGACAATTCAAAACTGAGGAAGCCCAATGGACCAAGCACCCAGGATCCTTTCTAAATCCTGAACTTTTCCTTTGAAATGGTTTTCTAGGATGCTGTTCCTTCTTGAGAAATGGTTTAACATCATTTGCAGACCCAAGTGTAGAAAGCATCATGGAAACTAAAAAAGGCACCATCATAATTTATATACCCTAACAAATAATGCTGGTCTCCCTGCCCAGGTAATTATTTTGCCTAACAATAGGATATAATTTGGTTTCTTTAGATAAGAACAGATTGCTGAAATATACAACATTGGTTTTGAGTCCTGTGGGACATGGAAAAGTCCAGTATGAATCAGTAGGTATCTGGCTTTTTCCTGTGCTTCATGTTGTCAGGACATGCTGGTTTTGCAGCATTTATTCCTGACTGGAGGGAACTGGTGTGCCTTGCCTATGAAAAAGGGAAGAACTTGAAGTTTTAGAACTGCCAATCAGAGACAGAACGATGGAAGCATCTTCCACATTTATAAGACACTCCTAGACAAGATGCACAGATTCCTAAGGAATTCCATACTGGGTCGGATTCCTCTGGCAGTGACAGGGACAGTGCACCAGGCTGGTCTTTTCCTGCAGCCTGTCCCCCCTGTGCTTGTCCCATCCCCCAGCCCCAGCAGCCAGTGTGGTTGGATTAGTGCCTGCACAGAGTGAGAACTTGTCTGCTCCTCCCATATCAATTTACAGACCTTTCATTCAGGGATTTGCCTAATAAAACTCCAGAGTTTGTGCTGTCCCAGACCCATCAGCTGGGAGCTAGAAGCCAATTGCTGCTGCTCCACAGTCAAGCTCTGTCTCCACAACCCAAGTTCTGTAGTTCTGCTGCTCAGAGGTGACAGCCTTGCTAGGATCATGCCACTCAGATCCAAGATGTCCTTGCTCTTGAGCTACTTTAGGAACCATAAATAAATCCTTTATGTCTTCTGCAATTAAGCATGTAGAGATAACAGTCAAAAACATATATAATCCTATTTGTAACACAAACATGAAGCTCCTCTAATATTGATCACTCATACTTAAGGACCATGTTCTGTCTTTTGCTGTTCAAATTTGAGGTTTTTTGGGGCTTCCACTTGTTCCCATTCACCAGATAACTAACTTTGAATCCAGTCTGGATAGGCAAAGAGCTTCATTTTCTTAGGAACTGGCATCTTGTGCATTGCCAAGCAGGTTAGACTTTATATAGCTGTGCTTACAAATACACACATACATGTACTTGTGAATCTGATGTGAAGATTTATGAGGGTGGCACCTGAGTAGGAGCAGCAGTTCAGAGCTGAAGATTGATATTTATCTGCAGTACCAAGAGGATGCTGAATATCTGACAAATGCAAGATAAGTGAAGAGAGAGATCAGATTTAATGACACCTACACAGATGGCAAGATGCTTCTGAGGGATGAAATTGCTTCATGTCTCCTGAAGTATTGTCAAGGTTGCCAAGCCAATTATGTGTGAAGAAAAATCTCAAAGAGAATTAAAAAAAAACTCCACAACAAAAGCCTGGCAGTGATAGGAAGAAAGGCAGGTGAGAGACAGGGAAGTTTTGGTAGAAGGTTTTGCTGTTTCCCCTTCCGTTTTTACAGCTGCAGTTGCAGATATTTCAGAACTGAAGGGGGATATAAAAAGGAAGGGCAGAGTGAGTGTTCTGGGCAGTGTTTCCCGTGGAGGTTTGGAATGTGAGCTGACCTCAGAGTGGTGACATGCCCGGGTGCCACTGCGTCACTGCTCACGCCACCCGCACCCGCTGCTGACACTGCTGGGATCTCACTGGTGACCTTCAGGCAGTGGTTGTGGCACTGCAGGCTCCTCTCTGGGCAGCTGGGCAGGGCTGGGATTAGGGACAAGCCTCAAAAGTTCATTGCTCTGAGATTGGGTATCTGGTTTTCTCAGTTTGAGCTACTGCAGTGACCTTGGGCTGGTGTTGGGAGTTTTAACCTCTTCAGGGTTCCACCTGTGCCAGGTGCTTACAGCAGTGGAAGCTGTTCTCTTGTAGCAAAGCATGTGGATTGTCTGCAATACAGTGTTAATTTAGGGACGTTGGGTTAAAAGGGTAGAATGAAGCTTAAAGACTTGTCTATCTTTTCAGTTTCCAGGCTGATGTCAATGCAAAAATAACTGAGGGGTGAGAGTTCTCCCAGAAAAGGGAGCTCCTCACGAGCAGTCAGCACAGACACACAGACCTCTGAGGAGCTGGAGGGATTGTCCATCTGTACATGAAAGGTGGCAGAAAGTTGACAGCAGAATCCCAGCATTCCATTTCAGACTGTGGAAATGCTGAGGCAAAAGTTTTCAGCAGAGAGCAACTGGTTTCTGTTTGCTGTTCAGCAGAGACCAGACCCTTCAGTTCTGCTTGGCCCTGGCCTGGGTCAGTCACTGATTTGTCACTTGAATTTGGGCTCATCTTAACTTCTCATTTCCAGTGTCCCTACCTGCAAAAGCTGGTGTGTTGTTTCACACCCTGAAACCCCTGCTAAGGGAGACAAATTCCATCATCAATACCTTGAACTCCCTAAATACAAAGAGCTGCTTTATGCATGTTGCAAAATGTTTTAAAGATGCATTTTTTGAGGCAAAACAATAGTCAAGGTTACAAGTGAACTTTAGAAAAAGGAAGAATAAAACAAGGAGAGAATGACCTGGATTATGTGTCTATAACTGAGGCTGATCTAGTTACCAGTTGCTCACCTGACTCAACCACCAACACAAGGTGCATAAAATTTTGTTGTTAAAAATTGTTGTGTATTCAAGGCTTAGAGACCACCTAGAAAAACCTGAGGAAACCTCATCCCCCAGTACTGAGTTTCAGATATCTCTTGGCAAGTAAAGAACTCGTATGTGAGCATGACTGGCAGTTTGTTGAATTTTAGTGGGAGCTGTTTGTAAACTTGGATTTAAAAAACTGGTAGAAGTTTACTCAGAACTCCTCCAGGTTGTGAAGTTTTACAGGGTTTTAATAATGACAGAGTTGTGATGAAAATAGCAGTGTAGGACACCCAGCATCCCAGTAAACACTTGCAGTGGGAGTACTGCTGAAAGGATTTGTGATAGAGGCTGTCATGGAACCAAAAGGAGCTTTCAGGCCTAGCCCATGCATATAATTATTCTTTATCAAGCAGCTGGAGTTTGGAGTGACTTTCTCCTTCATTTTTCAACAGATTTTGGATTTGGGAATTTCTATAAGAGCGGGGAGCCTCTGACAACATGGTGTGGAAGCCCACCTTATGCAGCCCCAGAAGTCTTTGAAGGACAGCAGTATGAAGGACCCCAGCTGGATATCTGGGTATCATTACTCTTTTTTTAAACTGAATTCAAGTAAACTTCTAGGAAGCTGGAACAAAGGAATCACCTTTGATATTTTTTTCTTGAGCTGCTGTTCCTCTTCAGCTTTATGTCTTGAGTGTCTTGAAATGCCTCTTGGCACTGAGTGGAAGGCAGTTCCCTATCCAGGGGCCATGGCATGTGCACTGTAGGTGTTTGTTAGCCCACTAGGGGAAGACCTCCAGAAGCAGCTCCTCCAGAAGCTCTCCTGACTTGAGTTGGGTTTATTTCAGTGCATTTAGTACCTTCTGTTTTAATTGGGAATGGAACTAGTAAGGCTGGAAGTTCTTGGTGAGGTTGAAGGGATTCTGAGCCACTGAAAGGAGAGGTGGCAACTGCTCTTTTAGCTGCAAACCAGCACGTTTGTGCCACAAGCATTTCTGCTGCAGGCAGCTGCCTGTTCTGGAGTCAGTGTCTCCATGCACTGCACTGGAAGAGGACAGAGCCCAGCCCATCTTAAGCAAGGGGAGAGAGACCAAAATGAACACAAGTTCTGTGTACATTTTCAGAGACCACTTTTCATTCCTCATTTGGTTTTGTTTCAGGTTTTTTTGTTTGCCTGCTTTTTAATTTTAGCATTCTGGTGCTTCCAATAATCAATTCATGTTCTGAAGATATGAATGTTGCTATTGTGCAGCAGAGACAGTACAGTGTGGTGGTCTCTGGCATCAGGTCAGTAGTTATAATACACAGCAGAACAACAGGGACATGGACATTTTGGTCAGAGTCTGTTACACAAACAGGACAGTTCATGGAAAGTCACCTTTCAGCTGCTGAGCTAATTTCAATTAATTGTGTTAGCAAATAAAAATGGAGCTTTTAGATACATATATTTGTGTGTATGCATCTATCTCTAGATACATACATAAACATGGAGCTAGACAGATGTTTTTAAAAAAAGCCTGCAGCCTTTCTGAGCTTTAAGTGAGTGGTAAATAACTGCAGAGCTGACCTCAGCTGTGCTTGCTGTTTCAAGGAGCACAGGCACTGGCTGCATGTCAGAAGTGAATCACTGAACTTTGGTAAATGTTCTTGAAAAATCTAAGAACCTCAATGATTAACAGAATCTGCCTGCCCACAAAGAGAAGCACACATGTTGGTATGTCATATCAATTCCTTGTCTTCACTTCTTCTCTGAGCTAAGGATTCTGTGTCTCCCTGCAACACCCACTCCCAGAGTGGAGCTGCTGGAGGGGCTGGGCTGCAGGAGGGATGCAACAGGCCACACTTCAGGTTTTGGCAGGTGAAGGAGGGAAGGAAGTGCCTTTTTTTAAAATATGTATTTAATTTTAAAATCTCTGCATACTTAGAGAGCTTTAAGGTGAATGTTGAACCCCTGGTTTTTGCCCCTGAAGCCCAGGGCTGTGCCTTTCCTTCCCAGCTGCTTGGCATGAGGGGCTGCTGTGGTTATTTCATCCAGCGTGGAGCTATTTTTTTGGCATATCCTTCAGGAGTATTTCCACTTGCAGTGCCAATTCACTTGCATACTTTAAAAAATGAGTCTGGCAGTTGGGGAAGAGCTCTTGCCCAGATTGTCTGCTTTTGCTCATATTGAATAACCCCTGGTGCTTAGCACTGCACACAGCAGAGCAGAATTGTTTCATTGGTGTCCCCCTGCTCATCAAGTGTGCCTCTCCTCCAGGCTCCTGCAGATTGGTACACTTAGGTTACACTTTCTTCTTTTGAGCAAGGTTTGGTTTTGTTTGAGCAACGTTGAGATTAATAAAAAAGTCTCTCTAATTAATTCTCACCTGAAGTTGGGGCTCACTTTTCAGGTATCATTCAGTCACCTGCGTGGAGCTTCCTGCTAGCAGCCAGAGTCTCTAACCCATTACACTTCAGCTTACCTGCCTGTCAGCACAAGGTACTGCAAGCCTAGCCATTCTGGGTTAGCTGAGTGTTCTTAATGTTCAGGGATCTTCAGAACTCCTGTTTTGTTTTTTGTTATAATTTCCCTGTTTCTGCAGAACATGACTCTATAATTGTTTCTGTGGCAGGACTTGGCCAGCCAACCTCAAGGGACTCTGCGTGGAGCTTGAAAAATGAAACCAGTCTTCTCTTTCTTGCAGAGCATGGGTGTAGTTCTCTATGTTTTGGTCTGTGGAGCTTTACCTTTTGATGGACCAACACTCCCCATACTGAGGCAACGAGTCCTTGAGGGAAGGTTCAGGATCCCTTATTTTATGTCAGAAGGTAAGGTTGGTGGTGGCACTAGAACAACACAAGCAGCTTCAAAGATATTACTATTACCCTCCTGTGCAGGAGGAATGTCACTGAGTGCACTGTGCATTTGAACAAGTGGGAAATTAGTTCTTCTTAATATGACTTCTAATCTTGTTTTGAGGGGTGGTTTTAGCCTGCAGGAAGTGTGTTTAGCCCAGAAGTCAGGTAGAAACAAAGCAGTGTCCTGTTATCACCCTCTGCATTGGTCACTCTCAGGTGAATATATGGTTTGTGGTTTGTTGTTGTTTTTTTTCCCTCAACAGAGTGTGAACATCTGATTAGAAGAATGTTGGTCCTAGACCCATCCAAACGGTTAACTATTGCTCAGATTAAGGAGCACAAGTGGATGCTCATAGAGGTTCCTGCACAGAGACCTGTTCTTTATCCACCAGGAGAAGAGAACCAGCCTTCCCTCGGGGAGTACAACGAGCAGGTCTTGCGGCTAATGCACAGCCTGGGAATAGACCAGCAGAAAACCATTGAGGTAAAAACACTCACATTTTATATCACAATCATTTCCTTCAGGATGGGTGATACTTTAAACCACCGTGGAGGTTGGCAGCTCTGCTTTGCCAAGGCTCAGTTCTCCATGGCTCGGAAAAGCAAATATATCGAGGAGGACCTGGAGCACATTCCCTTCTCCAGGCTTACCCGCACTTCTGTGCTTCTCTTTTTCAGTCTCTGCAGAACAAGAGTTACAACCACTTTGCTGCCATCTACTACCTGTTAGTGGAAAGGCTCAAATCCCACCGGAGTAGCTTCCCTGTGGAGCAGAGACTGGACTCTCGGCAGCGCCGGCCGAGCACCATCGCTGAGCAGACAGTGGCCAAGGTCAGTGTCCTTCCTAGCAGCAGGACATTCTTCTCTTTCAAAATGCTGTTTCTGCATAGATTCCCTTCAAATCCATTGCTTTTTTCTGATTTCTGGAGTATGCAGACTTGGAGCATCATTTTGGAAAGCCAGTTTTGGAGTTGCCTCCTGTCACAACTGTCAGTTGGAGAAGCTTTAGATGAGAAAGGGGAGGTGACTTTGTTCCAAAGCCCAGAGTGCAAACAGTGCTTTTGTCTTTAATGGGTTTCCCTGGTTTAGCCTGAACTCCCAGTTAAAGGGAAAGTGCTGTGCTTCTGCTGTCATTGTAACTCTTCCCTTTAGCTGGGAAGTCACGGGTTAAAATGTTAGAGAAATCCCATTTCTGGAGACTGTGCAACATTTGGAGTGTCTTGCATGTGCCTGACAAATGAGCTGCTGAATTTATGGAGAGCTGTGCTAGCATGGGGGCTGAAAGCAGGCAGGAGCCACTCAGTGTTAACAGTCACTCCAAAGGGATCTTTCTCCCCTGCTGCTCTCTGGATAGGCTTCCTGTCTCCCATGAAATGAAGCATGGAAGATAACAGTAAAGGGGTACCCAAAAGAAAATACTGTCAGGCTAATATGCCAATTCAGTGTGATATCTTAGGTCCCCAAAAAAATATCATTGTCATGAAACTCTTAATAGCTCAGGACTCAAGAGATGTGTTCCTAAATAATGTCATTTAAAATTTGCACCACTTTTCCTCCTGTGACCCAGCAAGAGTCCAGTTTCATGGACACTTTGGAGCAGGGTTGCCAAACCTCTGTGCACAGAGCCAACCTGCTGACTGACTGACTGATTGGAGTCCTAGGGGTGTCATGTGTATTTTATCAAGAGCAATTTTGGGTGCTCCTTCTATCTGGTGCCAGCCCTTCCACTTAGTGTCCACTCTAATTACACTGCCTGACTCAGCCCTGGCTCTTAGGCTATTCAGGCTCTACTAGTAATTTTCTTTAGAAAGAAAGGTCATCTACAGGTCATTGTGTCTTTTTCCAATAATTCTCAAATTATATTTTTACATGTTCTTTTGTTTCATTAAGAGGCACAGATGTTGTACAGCTTTTATAGAATCATTACAGTTGGAAAAGACCTCTAAGATCATCAAGTCCAACTGTATTTTGATTTCTATTAATGCATAACTGGAAACATGAAAGACTTGGCCTAAGATGACTCAGATTGATCATGGTCTCAAGTAAATATTCTCCCAAGTTCACAGCCTCCTGAGTACTTTACTGCTGCTGTGTAGAACAAGTGCCCACAAGAAAGAGCAACCAAGCTGCTCTTTTTTCACTTGAGGCAGCAAGACACTGGTTTTAGATCCTGTTGAAATAAAAGCCAAATCACTTCAGCTAGAAAAATGGGGGTCCAGGAATAATGTGGCTGGCAGAGATTAAAACCAGCTATTTTCTTAAATAAGTAGTTCTAATGATAGAAAGACACAGTATTCTAAAGCAGGTTATTAATGATAAGATGTATTAAAAGCAGATGGAGATGAATGAACAAGGAAGAAGAAGAAAACCTCCTAGAAGGTAGTTCCTCACTGTGCAAAGTCCCTGCACTTGACAGCCACGTTCCCACCTTCTCCTCAGGGCTGCAGGCAGCCTTGCAGTTATCCTGAGTAACAAGATCATTTGTTTTCACACATGGTGGCACCACAGGCTCCTCTATAAGACTGCTTGGACAGGCAAGATGTGTGGATACTGCACTTGAGAAAATGAGGGTTAAGAAACAGGGAAAGCCACTATTTTCCTACTTGTGCCATGCTTGCCTTCCCTGAGGGACACGTCTCCCTCTGCTCAGCCTGGGGATCCTGCCTGCTCTGTTCTCTCATTCTTTTTCCTGCAGGAATCAATGCCTGTTAGGAAAGTCACTGCAACTGGCCCTGTGCCTCATGGCAATGTGAAGGGGTTTTCTACTGAATCTAACAAGGAATTCTGGCATGTCAGAAGTTGGAGGGCACCAAGGGTCCCAAACACTGACTTTACTGCACTAAGTGCTCAGCTTCATGAAGTAGAGAGTTTAATGACATCTGTGGTTTGGGGGTGTGTGCTTTTCTGAAGACTAAAACTGCAGTTCATCAAGAATGAGGAAATAAATCTTAGCTTGCTTTGGAAATGGAGGAAGGTACTGGTTGGTTTTATTTTCTATGTTGTTTTCTACCTAAAATTCTTAACATCTTTTTTTTAGGCACAAGCTGTTGTTCCCTCAGTTAACCTGCATTCACAAAATGCAAGGTTGTTGCAGTCTCCAGGTCTTCCCTCAGCTTCAGGAGCAGAAGCCTTTTCCTTCCCTCCATCCAGGTGTCAGGGAGAGGCAGCATTTATGGAGGAAGAAAGAGTTGAGACACCAAAGGTACAGCTTAAAATCACTCTACTGTTTTGTCAAAAATCACGGAGGCTAAAAAGAGATTGTTGCCTTTTCAATTACTGCCTGATAAAAGCACAGTTGGTGGTTGGAACTGCAGCTCTTCACTAATTAACTGAAGATCAGTTCCTTCTGACAGGGTAGGGTGCATCAGGGCCAGAGCATTTGCTGATCTAGACTAATGTCACTTCACTGACTTTAGCAGACCTCCTGTGTCTGGATGTGGGCTGAGCTGGAAAACCCCCCTGCTTCTCTCTGCTTTTATTAGCATTTTCCTCAAAGACCCAGTGTTCTCAGGCTCCAGGTGCTTGTGCATAAGTTGTCCCCAGAACTCTGGTTTCCAGCAAGTTCTCATTCCTGGGTACCTCTCAGCAAGTCCATTACAAGTAGTAGTAGTTCTTGTACAAAACACCTTGTGCCTGTTTTCCTAAATGGAAGGATTCTCTAAGCATCAGAGTTCTAGGTATTCCAGATTCTCTTTCCACTTCTCTCTTGCATCCCTTCCAACAGCTGTGTCTTCTTTTTTTGGATCACTCACCTGCCTCTCTTGTTCTTTGCTTACATCCCAATCTTCATAGAATCATAGAATCATAGAATCATAGAATCTTAGGGGCTGGAAGGGACCTCGAGAGATCATCTAGTCCAACCCCCCTGCCAGAGCAGGGTCACCTAGAGTACATCACACAGGAACTCATCCAGGTGGGTTTTGAATGTCTCCAGTGACGGAGACTCCACAACCTCCCTGGGCAGTCTGTTCCAGTGCTCTGTCACTCTCACAGTAAAAAAATTTTTTCGGATATTCACCTTGAACCTCCTATGCTCCAATTTACACCCATTACCCCTTGTCCTATCACTGGTCATCACCGAGAAAAGCCTAACTCCGTCCCCCTGACACTCACCCCTTACATATTTGTAAACATTGATGAGGTCACCCCTCAGTCTCCTTTTCTCCAAGCTAAAGAGACCCAGCTCCCTCAGCCTTTCCTCATAAGGGAGATGTTCCACTCCCCTAATCATCTTCGTAGCTCTGCGCTGGACTCTTTCAAGCAGTTCCCTGTCCTTCTTGAACTGAGGGGCCCAGAACTGGACACAATACTCCAGATGTGGCCTCACCAATGCAGAATAGAGGGGGAGGAGAACCTCTCTTGACCTACTAACCACACCCTTTCTAATGCACCCCAGGATGCCATTGGCCTTCTTGGCCACAAGGGCACATTGCTGGCTCATGGTCATCCTCCTGTCTACCAGGACCCCCAGGTCTCTTTCACCTACACTACTCTCCAGCAGTTCAGCCCCCAACCTGTACTGGGACATGGTGTTGTTCTTCCCCAAATGTAAAACTCTGCACTTCCCCTTGTTGAATTTCATCATGTTTCTCCCCGCCCAACTCTCCAACCTATCTAAGTCTCTCTGAATGGCAGCACAGCCTTCTGGTGTGTCAGCCACTCCTCCCAGCTTAGTGTCATCAGCAAACTTGCTGAGGGTACATTCTATACCCTCATCCAGGTCGTTGATGAAGATGTTGAACAACACCGGTCCCAGCACCGACCCTTGTGGGACTCCACTAGTAACACACCTCCAACCAGATTCTACCCCATTGACTACAACTCTCTGACTCCTTCCTTTCAACCAGTTCCTAATCCACCTCACTTCCTGGTCACCAAACCCATACCTGATCTCTCCAGCCTGTCTAAGTCTCTCTGAATGGCAGCACAGCCTTCTGGTGTGTCAGCCACTCCTCCCCGCTTAGTGTCATCAGCAAACTTGCTGAGGGTACATTCTATACCCTCATCCAGGTCGTTGATGAAGATGTTGAACAACACCGGTCCCAGTACCGACCCCTGTGGGACTCCACTAGTCACACACCTCCAATCAGATTCTGCCCCATTGACTACAACTCTCTGACTCCTTCCTTTCAACCAGTTCCTAATCCACCTCACTTCCTGACCACCCTCTCTTTTGTAAAGGAAAAACCAACCTACAAAAGTGGGTTTTTTTTTCTTCTTCATCTCAAATACATGTAAGAGCCCTGAAGACTCCTCATCCAGAGCTTCTGATGCAAAGGGCTCACTGCTGAGTATCTAGGGGAACCCACTCAGCTCCTCATCCAAAAATTCAGACAAGTGAGAAGGTTTAATGGCACCTTAACCATAAGCTTCCATTTCCAGATAAAGGCATTAAAACATCATGCACTTAAAGCACCACAATGTCTCTGCCAGTTTCACAGTGAGCCAGCCAAGAGACCTACATCTTTGTTAATTTTTTGCAGAAGGGTAAATAGTCAGCAGGACCTTCTGGCTGCCAAACCCTGTTGGAGCTGCAGCATCTCAGCCTGCAGCCATTCCTGTAACGAGGAACGACTGTAACACCTTCACTGGAGCCCATGGGAAGCTGCAGCTCCATCCCATGGGGTTTGTTTCCTGTAATCAGACTGGAGGGCTCTGATTTCCACACCTAATATTCCTACAGTCAACTCATTTCTACTTTTCAACAGTGAGGAAGGGGAAATAGCTTGAAATTACTAGATTTATGAAGTATATTATGATTTTCATGAAGCTTTTGTTGTTCTCTGTCATATCACACCACATTATAGCTTTAATTTCAGCATGTTTCATTTTGCCTAGTGCCTGCTAAGGGCTTGATTTCACACTTGCCATTTTGGAGCTTTTATTGCTCACTTACTGGTTAGTTACCAACACTAAGAGTGGGGCCCTGGTTCTCATCACTGTTTTAAGTAACTCCTTGTGTGGTCTCTTAGAGCTGGGAAGCCAAAAAGCAGCTCAAAAACATTTGGAAAATACCATTTCAAACTTTATTTTGCATCCCTCTTGGCTTTTATAGATGCAGTTTGGCCAGAGTAGAACAACAAATACTGTCAAGTCACAACTGACTTGGGAGTATTCAGTGCCTTAAGTATAGAATATATCCACTGAAGAATTCCAGGCTCTGAACTATGTGCCATGGTAAAGTGTAGAGAGCAGCTGCCCACATGGTACTGGTTCTATTGGTTCTCTCTTTTCCTTTCCAGCAGTTCACTAAATAGTCTTTCCAGGGCTTTTGCTGCCAGATCAGTAGAAGGCATTTGAATGGGAAAGTCACAAATGGAAAAAGGTGTGCAAGAAATTAATCTTAAAGATAGAATAGTCCATTAAATTAAAATAGAGGCAGCAGATCCAGAATATTCCTGTGCAAGCATCATCATTTTACTGATGCTCAAAATATTTCTAGCTATTTCTAGCTTCATATGGCAGAGAATCAGATAAGGTACAGAAGGATTCAGGACAAACTGATTTGGAGTAGAAAAGCAGATTTTAAACCCTAGGAGTATTTTAGGTTGAAAAGGTACCTCTAAATGCCCTCTAGTCCAACCTCAAAGTCTTAACTTCAAAGCTAGAGGAGGTTATCAAGTTGAGGGAATCCAGGGAAGGGGATTCCACAGCCTCTCTAGGCAGAGGAGCACCAGGAATCAAATGGGCTTGTGCTGGAAAGGCTGCACTTTATGTCTCATCCCTGAGCACATCTCTGCAGGATGAAATACAGGTGAGTTTTCAGGTGATGCTCTGTGCACATCCCTGAAACCTGTCCTCCTTCCCGGGCCATCCAGGTGAACGGCTGCCTGCTGGATCCTGTCCCCCCTGTGGTGATTCGGAAGGGATGCCAGTCCCTGCCCAGCAGCATGATGGAGACTTCTATTGATGAAGGAATAGAGACAGAAGGTGAAGCAGAAGATGATCCTGCCCAGGCCTTTGCAGCCCTCCAGGCAGCTCGCTGCGGGAAGAGGCGTCACACCCTGGCAGAAGTCACCAACCAGCTGGTGATGGTGCCAGGCACAGGTAACACAGATGTCTCAGAGCTCATGCCCTGTTCTCAGCACTCGATCCAAAACCACCAGGCTTAGCAGTAACAAGCTCTAAAAAAAAGAGTTTATTGGTTTTGTTCCTGCTGGGCTTCCCTTTTATGCTGGCTTTTGGTTTTTGTCCCAGGGAAAGTCTATTCCTTGGATGAAAACTCATCTCTGGGCAGCATTGATGCCGAGTACGACATGGGATCTGTGCAGAGAGATATGAAATTCCTGGAAAACACCCCTTCCTTGAAGGAAATGGTGTTGACTAACCAACAGGCACCCAGAATGACACCACCCTTCATAGGCCTGAGACCTGCCAACCCAGCCATGCAGGCCCTGTCCTCCCAGAAGCGGGAGACCCACAACCGCTCCCCCGTCAGCTTCCGAGAGGGGCGAAGAGCTTCTGACACCTCCCTCACACAAGGTAACCCCCACCCCTCCTGTGACACGTTGTGTGCATGGCAGGACATGCATTCCATGCACAGAAGCACCAAGCCACCTTTGGACTTGGTTGTTCCTCAGCTCATCCCGTATTTGTTCTGCTAAGTCCGAGATGAACGAGCTGGTTTTCTGACCAGGGCTTTGCTCAACTCTCCTCCAGGAATTGTAGCATTTCGACAGCACCTCCAGAATCTGGCACGAACCAAAGGAATCCTGGAACTGAACAAAGTCCAGTTGCTCTATGAGCAGATGGGATCAGAAGAAGAACCTTCTCTGACATCCACTGCCACCCAGTTACAGGACCTCATTAATAACCCTCCACAGGTACATAAACCAGAAATTAAGCTCCATCTTTCAGGTGTTAAGTACATAAACCAGAAATTAAGCTCCATCTTTCCATCTTCTGCTTTGGGAATATAAGGGTAAGGTGGAATTGTAAGAAGTGCAAAAGTGATGCCTGATTAGCATAGTGAAATGCTAAATAGCTACTATCAGCTCCCTAGTTACTTGTTTCAAATGGAACAGGTCAAAGCAAACAGGAATAATAAGTTTCTGTTCAACCCCAGCAATAAAAGGAGTAAGAAGTTCACAGGCAGCATCAGCACCTGATGTCCCAGATGAAGCTCCAGCTGTTACTTTGACTGCTGGAAAACTTCAGTTCTGACCACCACAAAGTGGTAATGATTCCACAGGGTTCTCTCACTGGATGTCAACACACTGCAGTGCTCATCATGGTGCTCTCATGGCAACAACTCCCTCCCCAAACAAGTCAGTACTTTGCAACTTGCTAGAGATGCCAACTCCATGCATCCATAGGAAAGCTTTTTGCCTTCTGTGTTATGAGAGCTGCAGAGAACTGCAGACATTTTGGATCATTTTCTCACCCTATACAATTACAATTTCAGAGGGCAGGTAAAAAAAAATGCATTTATATCCCATCATTGTAGTTAGAGGTGTCAGCCCTTGCCAGTTTGCAGCACAGGCAGCTCAAAGCTGTGTCACTTACACTCCTCACCAGGCCATGACACTGCTGAGTGCCACCAAACACCAACCATGAAACCTCTGTCAGGGGCAAATCCTGCAGGAAAGGGTTGAAGCAGAAAAGCCTTTTTTCTGGGGATGAAACTTGTTCCTGTTCTCTCTGCAGGAGGAAGCACCTCAGCAGCAGGAAGCAGCACCTGCTTTCCCCAAGGGTGCACATCATCCCAGAAGGCAGAGCTTAGAAACACAGCACCTACAGCACAGGCTCCAGGTACCACACCTCCCTGCCCCAACCAGCCTGCCCTGCTGGGTCTTCCTGCTCGGGGAAAAAGCAGAGACCAAATGTCTCTCTAGAAGGAGAGAAGCTGAATTGGAAAAATTGGAAATGACCCTGTTATTTTTCTTTTGTCAGACACTGCCCCTCATTATGCAAAACCACCCTATATAACCACTCTCTAACTGCTGTTGCCCTGCTCAGTCTGTTACTGTACAGTGTTATTAAAGCAATTTGAAGTTAGCTGGTGGATACCTGTTCTCTGTGTTGCTCCCCATTAAGGTCAGGCCATGTCCACCCCCCAGGCTTACTGTTTCTTCCCTTCCTTTTTTTTTTTGTTGTTGTTTAAATCAATTTTCACATAGCTGTAGCTTATTAAAAACCTTTTTTTTTCCCCACCTTGCAGCTTCTCTTTCACTTTCTGTGCATTTTTATGGTACAATCCTGCAAAGAAACTCTTAGCAGCCAGTAAGCAGTGGTGCTGTGGTTTTAGACAGTAGCTCAGCTTCTGAAAAGGGAGATGGGCAGTGACACAGGAGGGCAATTTTCTTTCACTTGCTTTCTGCACTAATAGATTAAATCAGATGCAACTGAAAACACTGCTTTTCTTGCAGAAACCCACTCTGCTATCCAAAGCTCAGAACACTTGCCAGCTGTACTGTAAAGAGTTGCCTCGTAGTCTGGAGCAGCAGCTACAGGAGCACAGGTAAGAGGCTTTTCAAACTGTGCAGTTATTTTATTCTTAATCCAGAGTAATAAAAGAACTGGAACAAGCTTTGTCCATTTAGAAATTCTTTGAAAATGGAAAGCTTCACTTTTAAGATTTCTTTCAAAAGAAGGACAACAGCCCTGCCCTGTGGTCACAAGTTCCTGAGCTCTGTACCAGCCCACACTGCCAGGGGAAACTACACAGACCTGCCTCCTGAAACAGTTGCTCTCTGACCTGATGACCATGTCCCAGTGAAACCAGGACAACCCTCATGCTTCATTTAGTGCTAATTAATGGGCACACAGAAGCACAGGGGGAAGCTACCCTACTATTTACATCGCTGGGCTTCATTTCACTCTCATCCTCCCAAACAGCCACTCTTTATAACCCACATATCACACTCTTTATCATAAGTCAGAACATGGATCATGTATTTCTGCCTGCTGGAAAGTCCTGCAGTCATTTAGGTGTTTCCTGTCTCATTCCCATAACCCAATCACTTGACAGTAAATAAACTCCTTGTCATACAAGATCAGTTTAGAAGTGATATTCCTCAGTGAATAGATGTAGAGTATTCCCTTATAACTGTTTTATAGCAGACAAGATCTTCATTGCCAGGTCAAAGGACTGGAGGCTCTTCATGAGCTCATCACTGGGCAATCATCACAGAGTAAGCAGGGTAAGATGCTCAGGACAGTTACCACCCCTAAGCTTTGCAGAGGAATCACAGAAAGGAAAACAACAAACCAGCTACATGCTGCCTAGAACAAAAAGACTGAGGAACAGGTATAAAAATACTCCTGGATTCCAAGAAAGCCTTGAACCTGTTGCTACTTTGTAGCTTATGGCCACTCCTGACAACTGTAGAGTTGATTAATCCTAATCAAGAACTTAACTACCAGTACTGAGAGCAGCTTGGTGGTGTTCTTGGAGAACAGGAGGTTTGAGGTGCATTTTCTGAGCTCTGCCAGCTCATGTTAGTAGGAGCTCCCCATGTCTGCATGCTTTGGGAACTGGCTGGCAGAGACCTTTCCTTTGTCAAAGGTAGCTGTGACCTTGTGTTGTCAGTTCCTAGTGTTTGTAAAAGTGAAAACCCTGGAGTTTCATAAAAGTTCACAGTGCAGTTCAGAGAGAAAGTGCATGGGGGGAGGAGACTTTATTAATTATCATTAGTAGCCAGGGACAGTCAAATCTTCAGCTCCTAAGCTCCACAGAGCAGTGAAGAGCAGGCCTAAAATACAGGAACAGTGCATCTTCTTGGCAGACAAAATGAATCAGTGCATGGGGGAGACTGAGCTGCACAGGGAGGATTCACTAGGTGATCAGACACCTCAGCCTGTAACCTCAGCCTCGTGTGCTGAAGATTCTGGGCTGCTGTAACATTTCATACACAAGAGCTTCCAGTTCTGTACTTCACTCTGACTGGCAGGGCTCCTGCTAGCACCTCAGCAGGCAGGAATAATGGTTGTTTGTGTCCTGCCCAGGCTGCAGCAGAAGCGCCTCTTCCTGCAGAAGCAGTCCCAGCTGCAGGCCTATTTCAACCAGATGCAAATAGCCGAGAGCTCCTACCCGAGGTCAACTCAACTGCCACTGCCGTGCCAGGAGGAGCAGCAGCAGCAGCCAGCAGCCCAGTTCAGCCTGCAGCAGCCCCTGAGCCCTGTGCTGGAGCCTTCCTCAGAACACATGCAATACGACCCCTTCCTCAGCCCGTTCCAGAAGGTGCAGCTGGACCCTCTGCCACCCTCCCCCATCACCAGCTCCTCGCGCTTGTCGCCCCCCGTTCAGGTGCAGCAGCCACCACAGCCCTTACAATATTCCTACCAGACTTGTGAATTGCCTGTTGTCACCTCTTCTGAGCCAGACTACCCCGACCAGTGCCAGTATTCCATGGACCCAGCACAACAGAGCAGTGTAGCATTGCCTGAGAGCCAGAGCAGCTCAGCACCACCCCCCGACTCCCAGCCCAGCTACGACACCTTAACCCTCTCAGAATTGCCTGGACTCTTTGATTGTGAAATGATGGAGACTGTAGATCCCCAACACAGTGGGTATGTCCTGGTGAATTAACACCCTGGGATGACTTAACGTGGGAGAAGACAGGACAAATGGGTGAAGCATGTGAATTTTTGGGGTTGGTGTTGTGTTTGGGTTTGGTTTTTTTTTTTGTTCCTGCCCCAAAGTTCATGGTTATTTTTTCAACTCTTGAATTAACAGGGGGGACTGAAAATCCACCTGACTAGAAAAAAACAACATGCAGGAGGTGGAGAGAAGTGTTTGGCCACTAACTGGTGGCAGGGGCTAGAGAACAGAATGTGCAGTTTCATCCCTAGTTTGCATAGGAGGCCAAAAAAGTGAATTTTAGAGGAAGGAAATAGCCCCCTCTAAAAAAAACTGGGGAGTTTGCTGGCATTCATCTAACATTCCCTTGGAGAAGGGAGAGGGAGTGCACATTGCATTGTACTTCTTGACAATAAAAGCAATAGTTTTCATTGAAATTCAGGGTAGATTTGGCAACTGTATTACTCTGGAAACAGTAGAGTGAGGTGGAGTTAAAGGAAAGTTGCACTTTGGTGTCCAATTGCTGGTTAATTCACTGATCTGGAACTACTACCTGGTAAGTGTCTGAGCTCACCAAGCATCTCAGGCAGCCTCCACTTCCTGCTGGGAAGTAACCAGGATTTCCCAAACCTGCCAAGAACTCTTTAATTGTCCACTAAGGGAAGCTTCTGGATCTCTGCTAAGTGGTATCTTGACTTAAGTCAAGAGAGACCTGGATCTGAGGGCACCACAGTGGTTTGTAGAGACTTCTGGGTGGGGGTCAGAACACTTCAGGATAAAGGATTAGAAACCCTGGAGGTGTTCAAGGCCAGAGTGGTCTGGTGGGAGGTGTCCCTGCTCATAGCAGGGAGGTTGGAACCTGATCACCTTCCAACCTTCACCATTCTGTGATTTGCTAACAGAGAGACAGAAGTACCAGGAGAGAAAGCAGGAGCTGCAGCCCATGGCATTTAAAAGAAAGTAAATACAAAATAATCCACCTGGGTGGCTTTGAACTCAGCCCTCCTGCAGGCAGGCCCTGGTGGGTGCTGTCCAGGAGGAGTTCAGATCACTGGAAAGGATCCATCTGTTCTTCTGTTGCATTTTTAAAAACAAGCAAACCAACTGTGTTTTGAATTTGCAGTCTGTGTTGCTGGTGGTTTATTGAGCTTTGTATATTCGGACAATTATTTAGGGTTGTAGAACTTAAGGATAAAAACAATGAGCTTAAAAAAAAAAACAACAAACACCCCTGTGAAGTGATAGTGCTGTGCCTTTTTCAGTTCTTTATCAGCCTATGTGCTTTTTTTCTGAAAAAAAAGAGTAGACAATACCCCATTTATATCCTTGCTACAGCCAAAGTCCCTTCAGAGCACACGTTCCACCATGTGGGACATAAATGTTTCACTTTCTTAAGTGTTTTGATTGTTCCTGTGTATATAACCTTGCAAGTATTACAGCAATATTTAGCATCACCAACTGTTGAGGTATCAACCATTTCAAGAAACACTAAATTCAACAAGCATTTGTGTCTCCAGTCATGACATGCAGGTCCTGGGAGGATTGTTGAGGAAACTGCAGATAGTTTAGATCTCCAGTTGGGGTTTTGTCTCTAGACTGGAAGTATTGTGGGACATCACAGGCTGAGGGGGCTCAGAGTTCAGCCCCTTTCTGGGCAAACGTGAAGCACAATTGCAGGCTCATTAAAGCACAAAGAACAGCAGAGAAACTGTGCTGATCACACCTGCAGGAAACACCAGTTTGCTGGGAGGTTCTGGTGAGCTCAGGCCATTGACCCCTCAACTGATGAGGGGGTGGGAAGGTGGATCATCAGCATTTACAGCAATAAGACCACGCTGAAACGTGGAACAGCAGGACCTTAGTCACTGCCTTGTGTGAGGGAGGGAAAGGTTTAAGAACAAGAAGGCACCTGGTTTTCCTGGATACTGCAACTGGAGAGGCAGCTTGTGATCCTGGCCTAGCTGTGCAGCTGGACCCAGCCCAACAGTGCTCAGCTCTACCTCGCTACCCAGGGGCTCTCAAGGCTTCAAGAACAGGGGGCACATCCACACCCTGCTGAAGGGATGCAAGGGAGGGGGGACTAGGAAGCTCTGCTTTCCACAGCTGAGATAGAAAGGGGTTCATTCTGTGGCTTCCCTTCAAAAGGAAACTTGTCTGACAGTCAGGAGTGGTGGGACACGGGAGCCCCCGTGACACTGGCAGTGACTGACAAAGGGAAGGGAACCAGCCTGGAAATCCTGCAGCAGAGCAGGGCAGGCATTTCACTGCTGCAGGCAGAGAAAGGGAGGCCACAGAGTCTCCCTGTCCTGCTTCCCTACCCCACAGCACAATAAACACTCTCTGGAATTTTTCATGTCTAACCCAAGCAGGCAAGGAGCTCAGCAGGGAAAGCTGCAGAGGGGACAGGCAGCAGCTGTGGAGCCAGGCCCAGGGCTGCTCCAGGAGCTGGGTCACTGCCAGGACTGGAACCACTTCCTTCCCCATCCAGCTCCAGGATCCTGGACATTTCAGGACTCAAAAAATAATCCTGTTCTCGAGTTGTGATTCATTGATCAGGACGTGCCAACTCATCTAAGCCCATCCAAGCTTTGCAGAGCTGGGGAGGGAGAAGCTCCAGTGGTTCCTAGTGTCATCTGGGCTGACTTTTCCCCTCCACCAAAACATATTTAACATTTCATGTCATTTCCTTTAAGCCAATTAGAATAAGAGGCCTCAGATGCCTTCTGACACAGCAGAGTGCCCACTGGGCACCACTTCCTACTCCTTTGAAGTGGCTTTTTTGTTCAAATCTGTTCTAACATGAGAGAAGTGTGTACACTACTGTCAGAGTCATTATTAGCTTTATTACCTTCTATTACAGACTCCTTTGAAGAGACTTTGGTGGGATGTATATGGGGTAAAAATTTCATATGGAGAAAAGTGCAATACGTGTGTGTGTGGTACGTTCTTTAATGTATTTTTTTAAGGAGTTAGAGGTTTAGTCTCTGCTTTGGGATAAATGCACTAGTTTTGTGAGCTCCAGTTTGGCAAGTTCATCTGTAGTATTTACATGCAACTGATATGCTGGACTCTGTAAAGCAATTACAGTGTATTAATACAAAATAAAGAATATGTCATTTCATTTTTAACTTAGCTAGTGAGCTGAAGCAGCCCCTGCCACCCCTGTGTTCTTTGCTGCCTCTTCATGTATTTATTATATTGAGGTTATTTTCTCTCTGGGGCACCAGCTACAAATGACAAGGAGAGCAAATGAACGTCTGCTGCCAAGGCTGGATTTTAAGTTTGCTTCCTGTCATTTTGACATGCAGGGGTTGATACCACTGACTTCTGAAGGCAAAAATGAATGGAGACCAGCTCAACACATGCACCTTCTCTCTGGTGGCTGCTTCCCCAGGCACCCTGCTCCTCTGCTGACTCCTCCTGCTCCTGGTGCAGCCTCCAGGGGAGGCAGGTGAGGTGCTGTGGGTCTGACACCAGCCTTTTTGGGGGGTTGGGTGCCGGGTGAAAAGTTTTTGATGCCAAAAGGGTGAGTTTGGGTGCCATTGGAGTGTGTTTTAATGTATTTTTTTAAGGAGTTAGAGGTTTAGTCTCTGCTTTGGGATAAATGCACTAGTTTTGTGAGCTCCAGTTTGGCAAGTTCATCTGTAGTATTTACATGCAACTGATATGCTGGACTCTGTAAAGCAATTACAGTGTATTAATACAAAATAAAGAATATGTCATTTCATTTTTAACTTAGCTAGTGAGCTGAAGCAGCCCCTGCCACCCCTGTGTTCTTTGCTGCCTCTTCATGTATTTATTATATTGAGGTTATTTTCTCTCTGGGGCACCAGCTACAAATGACAAGGAGAGCAAATGAACGTCTGCTGCCAAGGCTGGATTTTAAGTTTGCTTCCTGTCATTTTGACATGCAGGGGTTGATACCACTGACTTCTGAAGGCAAAAATGAATGGAGACCAGCTCAACACATGCACCTTCTCTCTGGTGGCTGCTTCCCCAGGCACCCTGCTCCTCTGCTGACTCCTCCTGCTCCTGGTGCAGCCTCCAGGGGAGGCAGGTGAGGTGCTGTGGGTCTGACACCAGCCAGAGCTGCCAGGGTGACTCAGGCTGCACAGGGACTGTTGGTCACTGGTTCCCCAACAGCAAGAGGCTCCACACAGGACAGAAAGCTCACACACCCTTCCCCATACGTGGCTGCTTATCACTCTCATCACTGCCTCATCACAGGCAACACCAGAGAAGGCCACACCTGGCAGGGCTACCTCAGCTCACCTTACAATCCCCTCTCTTCCACCCCCAAAATGCTAAACCCTCCTCATCCCCGTGGAGCAAGGAGAAAGTCCTCCCCCTCACTGGGATAAATCCTGACTTGCAGCCTGGGTCAGAGCCTTTAAATCCCTTGCAGAGTTGCAGAGCACAGCATTTCTCCTCTGGGCCCCAGGCCAGCAGAGCTTTCCTTTTCAGTCCTGTCTGGCTGACAGTGCTGGTCTCAGCCCCTGGCAGATGGCTCAGCAGCCACAGGGACACAACCCACACCCGTGTGCAAGCAGAACACACACATCTCTGCTGCTGCTGAGGCTCTGCAGTCTCAGTGTACCTTTAAAAATTAATTCAGTGTCTATAACCTCTGTGGGTTTGAGCTGCAGCCCCTGCTCACCTCTGAGAGTCCTAAACACGGTCAGGATAAGCCCTGAAAAGCTTCACCCCCGAGTCTTTGAGGCAGAAAGCAAAGCAAAGGTGGGAGGAGATGAGTTGAGGGAAGAGCAGAAAGGCCATGACAGAACTGGTGCATTAAAAGAGGGAAAGGGTGAGTGTCCAGGCAGGGGTTCAGGAATAAACAGCCCCAGAAAGCAAATACTCTTGAGCTGCTTAAATAAAGAGTTGACACTCAAGTCAGATGTGCCCATCCTGAAAGGCAGGGAAATGATCTGTAAGATCTGAAAAGCCTCAACCAACTTTGAACATACACAATAAAAATGGCAGGGAAGGACACAGATCATTTATCCCCGGGGTGGACACAGTGGGTGACCTCTTTCAAAGCCCTTAAAGGATGTTTCTGCAGGAGCTGATCCAAAAGGGAGACTAAAGTGCTAGAACAGTTTCAGACATTCAAACCCACCCGTGAGGCACGTTCTAGAACACCCTACACGTGAAGCAGAAGAGAGAACACAACAGAAAATCACAGCAGAAATTAATTCCCCCCTTCTCCCTTTCCCCTCCACTCCTGGACATTCAAAATGCAAAACTGGAAAATGGTGCATAAATTCTGATCCCAGTGGGGACAAAACACCAGGAACGTTGCCAAGCAGGTCAGAGAATGGCAAGTTGAGGCAACAGAAGTGTGATTTTTTTGCTGATTCAGATGATTTTCCAGTGGGAATATGCTATTGCAGGTTTAAGGTGGAGGCCAGATGGCAGAAAGCTCATTTTAAATAGGATTAAAAGCAACTTCAAATTGGGTGAATCTCACAGGGAATCGACTGCGAATGAGGAACCCAAAACCTCAGGAGAATCAGGAAAATGAAAGGAGAAATAAGGCAGATTTAGCTGCTGAAGCAGCAGCCAGCCTGGGGCACGTGGGGCAAGGAATGATGGCTGTTTTTTTGGCACAGCAGAAACAACAAGACTGAAGAGACAGGAAAAAAAAAGGAAGTGATAAACTGATGTCCTAACATTTTACATGGTAACTGGAAAAAGCAGCAGTGTGGAACAGCATAAACAGGCTGCAAGAGATTGGATCCAAAACTGGAACGTGCAGAAGAGCAAGACCAAGCCAGAGTCCCACCCCTGGGCTGCCCCACCAGGCTGCCAGCCTCTCTGCACACATATTTTCTATAGAAGTGGACAAAACCAGCAGCAATTCCTTTTCCAAAGGGGTTCCAGAGCCTCCCAGTATTCATATGTGAGAAGCAGGAGACTCTGTTGTGTGTTTTTAAATTACACCCAAACCCCCACAACCTACAGGCTACACGGGAAGGTGCTTTTGTAAAGACAAACCTCTGAGGCTCCAGCATGTGACTCAAAGAACCCTCCTTACAATCAGGTGCCACTGGGGGAGGAAGACAAGAAAGACACTAGAGCAGGATGAGCAGCAGGGTGGTAAAAACATGTAGGGAGAGAGGGGTTGTCTCCCTGGAAGCAGAGAGTACAGCACCACTGCTCAGGGCATCTATCAAGGGCAAAATCTCTCAGAAAGGACCACATGCAGCCCCTCCTTGCTCCAGGACAGACTGTTCCATCTGGAATCAGCAGCTCCCACCTCACTCAGAGAGGCCACTTTGCTGCTGGTCTGGGGAAACAGGAGATTGCATGTCCACAAAGCTCCTTTTCATGGCTCTGCAAGGCCTGGGGTCTTCTCCCTCACCAAGCCAGCCCCCCAAGTCTGGTCTGCATGAGGGGCTCACAGCAACCACAGGGAACTGGCAGCAAACACTGCCAGGGGCTCAGACCACAGCACCCAGGGAAGGTGCAGTGACAGCAGGTCCTGCAGGCAGGTAACTCTTTCAATACCAATCCAGGCAGAATCCCCCCCCACCTCCATCCAGGAAAACAGAGCCAAGGCTGCAGAGTGAGTGCACAGCACCCCCAAATCCAGCCCAGCAGCCCCCAAACCCAGCCCAGCAGCCCCCAAACCCAGCCCAGCACCCCAACCACTCAGACCACACTTCTCCAGCAAGCTGGCTCTGCTGCTTTCAGAGCAGGCAGAAAAGGTACTAAAGGCAGTGGTCCTGCCTGCTCCCCCAGCCTGTTCCCAGCCTTGCAGCCTGTGCTGAGTGTTATCATTCTGCCTGGGGTGAAGAGGGGGGCAACTGGCACCAGCAGGCAGAAGACCTGGCTTTGCCTTCCTTCCCAGGGTAGAACTGCTATGAGCAGAAGCAGGATGACATGATGATGAAGGCAGCACATCAGAGGCTGGGCCCTGGCAGCACTAAGGTCACTGCAGCTGCTCTGGGGCTGCTGGAGACACCTCTGAATTATTCACACTCCTGGGGCACTGACAGGACCCAGGGGCACATCCAGGGCAGGGGCTGCAGTTCCCTGCCTGCACTACCTTCTCACCACTGGAGAGCAGCTGCTCTCCTTCCTTGGCAAGGTTTCTTTTGAGCTGTTGCCATGCCAACACATCTATGGAGCCCATCCTGCTTGTCAGAAGTTCAAGGTAGCTGAGGACAGAAAGCCCAGGAAGGTTCTGAGGTGCTTTAACACTTCTCATCATGCACTGTGCAAACACCTCCCCTGGGTGATGGCAAACCAGAGGGGATTTGCAGAGCTGCTGATGGACATGGAAACACATAAAACACACACAAAAAACCACCCTTGATGCCTCCAGACAAGCCTGGCTGAAGCACTGGGTCAGGCCAAGTCAAACCAAGCACTGGTTGGTTGCTCCTGAACCAAACACACTGCACAGGGGACCCTGCTCCTCCCTGGACCTGCTGGGGAGACTCACAGCCCTGAAGAGGCTCCAACAGGCTGAACAGGACAGGATAAGTTAACCCTGTGTGTTTGCAGCATTGTCTGTCAGAAGAAAAGTCAAACCCACCTGCTTTTTCCCCAGAAAGTCTCTAATAAGAGCAAGAGAGACCCAGCCAAGGCACCACAAAGCCAAGAGGCTGTTTGTCTCTTCCACACCTCATGTTGCCACACACCCCTCTGATCCCCAGCAACAATAAATACATGATAAATAAGCAAGACCTCAACCTCCTCCTACAGCCACATGGTTTCAAACTTCAGCCTTTCTGGTTTATCCCAGGCCCTTAAACCTCTTAGCTCCAAAGACCCTCTCGTGGCTCCAGTCACTCCACCCGGTTTTATCAAGGTTCATTTCAAGTCATCACGTATTTGGAGAGGCCAGAGCTCTGGTTCAGAACTGCCAGTCTGGAAAGATGAGATGTTTCCCAGGTCCACAGAACAATTTAGCCTAAATATTGATGGATGACAATGAACTGGTACATGTGGGAGGTGTCCCTGCCCAGGCAGGGGAGTGGATCTAGATGATCCTTAAGGTCCCTTCCAACCCCAACCATTCCATGATTCCATCATTTAACACTCCACAAAGTAAGATGGATTTAGAAAGCAAACTCTGGGTGCCACTCACTCCATTTCAGCACAAGCAGTTACAACAGCAGCAGGAACTTTGGGGCAGGCTTTCCAAAAAATACTACCACCCTCAGGAGAGCTCACAAACCAGTCTCCTCCCTGAGCATCTCTGGAGCTCCAAGAAGCCCTGATGCCTCCCTCTGACCTGTCCAGGTGTCATGGTATGATCAAGAGAAACACCAACACAGCAACAGCAGAAACCAAACCAAAACAGAAGCAGCTCAGACGTGGATCACCCTGGGCTCCCAACTGGAGCCTGAGGAACAGGCACAGAGTGCAAGGAGCCCCTGTGCAGTTGGGCTTTATTTTGAACATGTTGCCTGGAGCCCTAGCATGACATGGTCAGATTTTTGTCTTCCCCTTGGGTATACACCACAGAATACCAGCCTTTAAAAGGGATGGTTTTTACATCAACAGTTCTTAGAAGCCACCCTGGCAATTTTTCTTAATTTTTTTTCTTTTTTTTTTTTTTTCTCCCAAAGAATTAATTGCAAACTGCCTAAAAATAAGCCTGGAAAAGCAACGTCAGCTCCTGGCAGCTGTTCCACAACATTCCCTGTGCTGTGGGGCCTCCATTGTTCCCAGCTGGGTCACTGGGGGATGAGGGAAATCTGCTTTCCCAGCCAAGAGCCCTCCTGGAGACACTCAGAGCAACCAAGAAGGGAAACATCCCCACATCTCACCTGGGGACCAGAAGCATTTCTATCTAGTGGCTGCTTTTCCACAGCCACCCTCACCTCTGAAATCAACTCATCTATATAAACAAGGGCCAACTATGTGCCCTGAGCTGAGGGGCAGCAGCTGTTGGCATCTGGTTTGCAGGAACCACCTCCTAGGGAAGCCCCCCCACTCTGCCCAAGAGAGACACAGGAACAAAGAGGGTACAGAACAGGTTGGGGTCATGAGGAGCCCCCATCCCTCCCACCAAGCACAGACCCTTGCAAGACCCCTACGGACCCCCTCCAGCCACCCAGGGACCTTCCTCCTCCCACCACCCCCCAGATCAGACCCTCCTCACCCCTCCAGTCCTACCTCCATGTCCCCAGACACCAGCAGAGCCCCTCAGCACATGGTCACCATGTCCTCTGCCTGCATCCACCCCAGCACAAAGCACCCAAGGCCTGCTAATTAGGCTCATTAGCAGCAGCTGGGCAGGCTCAGGTGCTCCCAGGCACAGGATGAGTGCCCTGGAGGGGCAGGGGGCCAGGCTGTGCATGACTGGCTGCTGCACACCTGCAACCATCTGCATCCTTGTTCACTAGAAAAACAAAATAAAAGACCAGTCCACGTTTTGCCACCAACTATTGCAGCACAGAGACATTCCTAGGAAGGGAGGAAATGGCCTCAAGTTGTGCCAGGGGAGGTTTAGGTTGGGTACTAGGAAGGAAACACTGGCTGAAGGAGTGTTCAAGCACTGAAACAGGCTGCCTGGGGAAGTGGTGGAGTCACCATCCCTGGGGGTGTTCAAACAAACGTGTAGATGTGGCACCTGGGGTGGTGGTTTAAGTGGCCGTGGTGGATGGTTGGAGTTGATGGTCTGGGAGGTCTTTTCCAACCTTAATGATTCTCAGGTTCAGTGTCCTAGGGGTGTCTTGGTGCAAAAGCCCCTGGGGTGAGGGTGACAGGACCCAACCAGCAGCTGCAGCACAGAGAGCTCTGGGAACAGGGAGTGTAACACACATAAAAACCTCTCCTATGGCCACAGGCCCTGCTCTGTGCAGGGCATCCCCCAGGGATTGGGTCACAAAACAGGAAAAACGTCCCTTACAGGCACAATTCCTAGGGAAA
>NW_009953204.1:478606-486610 GCF_000747805.2 Chaetura pelagica | reverse complement strand
GCTGGGTTTCCCAGAGGGCTCCAGGCAGGGCACACACTCCTCCAGCTCTCTAGAAAACAGCATTTATTTCTTCCTGGAGTGAAGGGAGCAGGTGAGGGGGCAGAGACCCAGGCTGTGCCTGGACAGCAACGTGGCCAGAAGGTCTCTGAAGAGGTGAGGCAGCTGCTGGGCTGGAGCATCTGATCTCCTGCTGCCCCCAGGGAGTTTGGAGCCAGGATCAACTGCTGCTTTTTTTTATTCCAGTCGTGCCCTTCTCCCTGTTTTTCAAGCAGGTCCAGGTCACAAGGGAGGTTAAAAGGTTTCCTGGGAGGGGGTTGCTCAGTCAGAGGGCATTTTGGAGACACCATCACCAAGTTTGCAGTCTCCAGAGACAGAAATTCTCAGTAAAGTAAAAATGTGGTTGTTTGTTTTCTTCTAAAAAAACCCAAACAGAAAGCAACACTCCTTGGTTTAGAACAAAAGAAAACAGTCCAGGCTTCAACACCAGCTCTGAGTGGTTTTAAAAATGCAACTGGGAAGAGTTTTCTCAGCAGACTGTGAGGGTCAGGCTGTCCTGGAGTGACAGTTGGTGGGTCTGCAGCTCAGGGCTTGCAGGACCAACTGCTCAGTTCCCAGCAAAGAGAAACTGCTGCTAGCTGAAGGGCAAGGCTTTCCTGGGCATTTCTGGAAAGCTGCAGTGCCCTGTGCTGGATGGATCCCCTGGGCAATAATGCCCTTAGCTTGCTGAACAAGTCTCTGCAGAGGGAAGCAGTGACCTGCCTGCAGGGATGTTGCTGGAGCCAACAGGCTCCAAGCCTGTTCCTTAGGGAACACAGACAGGAACAATGCACCAGTTGGGAAGAGCAACCCAAAAGGATAAACCCCAGAAAACAGGTTTTCCAGCTCTGGAAAGGAAGTTACCTGCCTGCTCTGCCCATAGGCAGAGGGAAGCTTAAAACTTCTCAGCCTTGATTCATTTGCTTCTCAAATGGTGTTTGTAAGAAAGGTCCATTCCCACCACACAGGCTGCTCCACCAGCCCTTGCTCTGGGAATGACATCCCTGCCCAGCAGCAGAGGCAGCTCCATGTTGGCACAAATCTCACACACTGAGACCAAGGGTGGCCTGGGCAGGATTTATTCACTAATTAACCAAAGGAGTTGCTCCCTCCCCAGAAATATCAGTCAAGCCCTACTGAATTATAGAGCAACCTTTGCCATCTATAATTAAATATTAATAAATATTATAATAGGGTTTTTAATTATAGCATCTGTACATACTTAAATCCACTATTACATGTATATCTACTTGTAATTGCTCATTAATCACACACCAAGTCAACCCAGAATCACCTGAAAAAATCCACTTGAGCTCTGTAAATGATCATAGGTGAAAGGATTGTGACCATCCCAGAGTCTGCCTCCAGGAGAGATGTGCCCAGGGTTTCTTAGGGCATGAACTGACCCTAAAGACACTTGAAAGAGCTGGAGAATCCATGTCTCTCCAACCAAACTGACCTGCCCTGTGTTGCCAGAGAAGCTGGAGGGAACCAGGTGTTGGGGGCTGATTTTCCAGCTTGTGAAATGGCTGCACTGTGGTACCCGAGCTCTCTGGAATGAAGCAGAAGTTGTGCAAGAGGAGAACTCTGCACTCCACAGCTGCACAAACAAGGCCCCTGCCACTTTGCCCCACAGCTGCTGCCAGTGGGTCCCCATCGTGTTCCCAAACTCAGCCTAACTGGGGCTTTCATTCCCTGACAGGTTTAGGGAAACACATTCTTGTTTTAGGGGAATTTATTCTTGTTTAGGGAAACATATTCCCACTTGTACAACTGAAAGAAGAAACCACAACAGCCCAGCTTGGGGGCTGGATGAGTTTTAATCCACTCCCTTCCCTGCAGGGTTAGAAGCAGAACCTGAAAAGGCTCCATGATTTCCCACACAGTTTCTAAGACTCTTTTCAGGGCTCCCCAGGATTCATTCTCCCCACTCTCCTATTTGTGGGGCTTGTGCTTCTGACTCCACCAGTGAAGGGTAAGAATCGGTGAAACTGGGATTTCAAATAAGCTTCTCAAAGCAGTGAAAAGAGCAAAGGACAGCATGGCAGAACAGGAGCTGAAGTCATGCAAACTCAAATGTGCAGGAATTGAGCAGTTACCAACAAGAGAGATGAACCTGGAACCCACAGGGACCAGCAAAGTGAGCACCATGTTTTCAGGGATGCTGCTTCCTTTGCCAGCCCTGAGGCTGGGGGGTTGCAGACCTGCCAGCCCCACACAGGCACAGAATGAAGGTGCTGTTGGCCTGAGCTCACTTCCTGAGGCCACAGCTTGTGTCCAGGCACAGTGAGTGTGGGCACAGGATGAGGAGCCCTGCAGGGCAGGTTCCTGGACCTGAAGGCATTGGGGAGGTTGAGGACAGAATGGGAGGTGACTGAAGTGAGTGCAGAGGACAGGCTGGGGAGTCCACTGGGGCTGAAATGATCAGGGAGGCTGAAATGTCTCAGGACAGGCTTTCAGACTCCACCACAGGATCATCCATGGCCATGAACATCCAGACTGGTGGGAGGTGACACTTCCCCTTGCAACCAGTAACACAGCAGGGAAAGCTGCATCTTCAGCTCTAGCCCTGAGTGAGTTTAGTGCCTTTAATCACAAGCCAGGGCTGGTATCTGACCACCAGCACAAAGATCCTGGGTATGGCTTCCAGAGCTGTCCAGCAGGCTCTTCCTTTCTCACTACAACTCTTTCCATTCTTGCCTACCTGGATCTTTCAACAAAGATGCAAATCACCCTTCAAACCAACGTGGGTCTCCCCTGCACACAAGAGCTTTAAATCTTCCCCATCAATCCAACTACCCCAGTGGTTATAAATGGCAGAAGGGACAAGCTCTTGGGAACAGGCTCACCCAGGGAGGAGCTGCAAAGCACCAGGGACCCGTGGGGGGTGTTTTATTTGACTTCAGCTCCAAGGGCATCAAGACAGATTTCACTTGGCTAAGCTGCAGGATGCAAGTAAGGACCAGGCTGCCTTCCTCTGCTGGTGGAGGAGGAAAGGTTCTCACTGGAGCCAAGTAACTTTGATAAACTAAATGATTTCCACAGTGGAGAACTTCAGGGACAGCAGCAAGGGCACCAAAAGGCAGGGCAGCCAAGGTGATTCCTCTCTGAAAAAATGCATGAGGGTTATAGGAAATTGCAGTAATAAGGAAATTAAGTGTCAAAATAATTGAAAAGAAAGAGAGAGGGCTGCTGGACCATCACTGTCCTGAAGGACAGAGGAAACAGGACTTGCCCCTGACACAGGGACTGTTTTATATGTGTTCTGTCATGGTCTCAGGGAGCTGCTTTGGGGGTGCAGGGGAACACTAGGGCTACAGCCCCAGGATGGAGTGGTACAGCACCAAAAGGCAGGCAGAAAACAAGGGAGATGGGAACTGCCAAAAGAAGACCTGGGATGTGTTTGTCCTGATATGAGAGGATGCAAATCAACTCCACTCAGCAGGGGTTTTCTCATGGATGATTGCACCTTGGGATTGGATAAATGATACTGGGGCTTTCTCTTCCCCAACTCCAGCCTTGCTTGAAGCAGATGGGCTGAAACACACTCCACACTCCAAAAAGAAAATGAAAACATGACCTGGCAACCATTGGAAGGCTCCCACAACCTTGTCTTTTATGAACACCCACATGTCAGTGCTACACAAACAAGAGCTGCCAGTGTGGGAGACTTTGGGGCAATATTCCAGCAAGGCAGGAGAAACAAATACCAAAACAAGAGAGCAACAGCATTTTAACAGCTTGCTTGGAAGAGTAAATATTGACTGGTTAACTGGAAAAAGCCAGCTCATCCTCCTTTTTTGGTGAGGGCAGTTCTGGCACCAAGGAGGAGCCATCAGAATTCAGCCAGCACACGGGGCGTGCAAAACACTGAAGTGTCTTAGCAAATGTGGTCCTGGAGAGCTGACCTGCACAAAGGCTCTGTTCATGAGCAGAGCCATCCCAGAGCCTGCTGCAGCCTCTGGAGAGGAAGGCAAAAACACACAAGGAATTCCCAGGACACTGAGGGCTGGGCTCCCCACACACCTCCCTGTCCCAGTCGAGAAGAGCCAGGAGCTGGAACAGATTGCCAGGAACAGCAACTGCTCCAGCAGAGCAGGAAACTAAAACCAGCTCCTCCTGGACACTCTTTTGTCAAGGAGTCCTTTTGAGAGGTTGAACAAGTCAGGTTTTTTGCCTGACCCAGCTTTCCTGCCCAAGCATCACTAGCCTTCCAGTCAACTGATGGAGAACTGGTCAAAGCCATTTAGGGCATGAGCACCAAGCACATCAACGAGTTCCAGCACCCACTGCCAGACCCACAAAGTCCACAGAAATGCTCCTGTGAGCTCACCAGTAAAAACCAGTGAAATGCACAGCCCTTTACTGGTGCAACAGGAGTGCCCTGCATGGTAAGAAGGCTTTTAGGGGTTGTAACACAGCTCTAGAATCATCTGACTCTGACAGACTTCACAGCCACTCTCCCAGTGACAGCCCAGACACACACACTGCTCCTCCTGCCACTCATTCATGCAGAAGGCATCTGAGACCCTAACTGACACCTGAGAGGCAGTCCCAGCAGCCCTGAGGGTGCTGCCCAGCCCCCTCTCAGCTTTTTTCCCCCCTGTGTTTAGAACAAAATACCTCCCTGCCTGAATATGCTGTGGAATACACACTGTGGCCAAAATTCCAGGGACTTTTTATGATGTCAGAGAAAAGAAAAAAAGGTCCCAGAGAGAGCAGGTCTGCCCTGTGCTCCACATACTCACAAAATGCAGAAGTCAAACCACCCATATCTCCCCTGCCTTAGTTGCTGCTGTTCCCTCTCACCTGTCTGGGGGCCAAAAAAGTGAAGGAGGATTCCATCTATTCCTTCCTTCTATCCCATCTCCAGGCTGCTGTAGCTGGGAAAGACAAGTACAGCCTTGGGTTCTGCACCATGAGGACAGTTATTTACTTTGGACTTCCAGAAAGACACTGTATTTGTTGGCAAATTCTGCAAGACAGAGGCCAGGGAGCCTAACTGAAGGGAAGCAATTCATGATTAGTTTTCCTTACAGACATGGATAATCTGTCAGTAAGTGTCAACTCTCTAAAGAAAATGAGATCCAGAATTCACCCCTATTAGGCAGGAAAGTTTTCTGGGGTGCTTTTAGAAAGGGAGGAGACTTGCTTTGCCAGAAGGCCCTGGTTCAGCTGATCATTTCTTATGCTCAGTAGAGCAAAGGGAGCATCAGCAACCCCTGAGCAAGGGAGAGGAAGAACAGCCTGCAGGGGTGGCATGAAGTTCCCTCATGCCTTGCCTGTTCAACACCTCCACCTCCCACCCTGCCTGGCTGAACTATCCAGCCTGTGTAGCTTTAAATGTCTGTAGAAATCTGGAAAGGGCGCCACACGCTCCAAGGATGAGAAATGTTTTTATGAGATTTCAGCTCTCAGCCCTCCCCACGCCCTTCCCAGCACCACCCCCTGGGGAGGAAGCTGGCCATGGCTTGCATTGTTTTAAAAATACCTCTTTTATCCCTTCTGCAGAATGTGCAGGCTGTCCTGGGCCTGCCCCATTTTATATAGAGGATGGCACAGGGGACAGTCTGAGCAACTGTGGGGCTTTTATCTCCAGCAGAGCATCACCTGAGCACTGCAGGTGAGAAGAAGAGCCCCAGGTTCTGAGAGAAAGCAGAACCCAGGTCCCTGGAGCAAACTGCAAGTGCACAGAAGACAGACTGAGCTTTGCCAGGGGAGACAAAGCTCCTACAGGTCCTCATGGCAAACAACTGAGAGAGGCAGAGGGAGCAGCAGCACAGGCAGGAGGGTCAGGGGCATCTGGGCAGGTTTGGCATGGAGAGAAGATCGCTGCTGCTTTGGGATGGGAAGGCTGAAGCCTGGAGACTGCAGGCTGTGCTACTGCCAGCTCACAGGGCAGTGCAGAGGCTGCTGCACAGCTGGTTGAAGCTGGCACTGCCTTTTGGAGAGCCTTAGAGCTGTCCCTGCTCAGCCAGGGCAGAGGAGGGAAGTGCTGTCATCCCTGCCTTGTGGGGGCTTCTCACAGTCACGCAGGGTGTTGTCGGAGCTCAGCTGGGACCTGGATAGAGAACTGTCCTGCTTTAACCACTAAAGCAGCTGCATTTCTGGTCCACCTCCAAAATAGCTGCTGTTGGCCACCCTGCTGACATTGGAGGGGATGTCTCATTAGCACAGCTAGAACCTGGAGGCTGGAGGAGCCAGGAGGATGAGCTCAGGTGGGAAGGAGCCACAGCAGCAGGGCCAGGCAGGTCCTGGAGAAGCAGAGATCCCTTCTTCTTGCCACCTTCCCCAGCAAAGAGCCAGAGAGAAAATAAGGGATATTTATAAGCAAACCTGTCTCTAAGGCAGCAGTTTCCAAAGTCTAATAATAGGGTTGGGAGTTGTTTATTGCAGGATGCAGGCAGCACTGCAGAAAGCTGATGGGAAGCTCCCAGGAGCATCTTCCTGAGCTGCTGTGAGTTAGAGGAGCTCAGCTGCAGGGGCTGGAGCCAGAAGGGTCCTGGCAGGGTCTGCCTCTCCAGGGCTGCAGCCAGAGCCAGCAGAGGTGCTGCAGCAAACTGGGCTGTGCTGAGGCAGAAAAGCCTCCTCCCAGGGAGAGGCAGCCACCCACTCTCTTTCTTGAAAAGGCAAGGGAAGAAGCCAAGGAGCCTGATCATTGTACCTCTTGCTTTGACCCTTTGGTTCCCCAGCACTGAGCAGGGTCCAGGGGTGCTGGTGAAATGCTCAGGAAGGTGGGAAGGGATGCAGAGATTTGGCAGCAGTGGAAGGAATGTCAGGGACGTGGGAAGCTGTTTGTGCCCCCAAATCAAGGCCAAAATCCAAGTCTGCAGATGCTTGTCTTGACCACTGATCTCAAACCAGACCTGGCAGAATGGGCAACTGCTTCTGCTTCCCCACAAGAACACACCCCAGTGGGGCTGTTGTTTGCTTCTTGCTGACTCAAGGTACAATGTGTTGAAAGTGCAGCTTCCCCAGCCAAGTAGAAGGGAAGGAATAAAAACAGGAAAGGTCAAAACAGCCTCCTCTTTGTATGAGGAAACAGGGCTGGGCTCAGCAGCACCTGGACAACATGTTCTGAGGCAGAGTGATCAGCTCTCCACCCTGCTCCTCACCAGACAGACTGTCTTTCCAACCAGCCCATTTCAACACAGGACAGAGGACACTTCCTTGCTCATGCCAGGCAGGACAAGAGATACAGCAATGTCATGAGGACTACTAGAAACCAGAGAAGGCCAGAGCACCCTCCTCTGTGCTGGGTGGAACACAGAACAGCTTGCTCTCTTCTAGAAAAGGTTGCTTGAAGCCTGTTTTGTCAATCAAGTTTAAACACTTAACCAACAACTGCCCTCCCAAGCAGGATTCAGGGAGTTCCAGGACAAGTGGCAGTGGTGCAGGAGAGCCCAGGCTCCTGGCTCTCACAGCAACAACATCAACACACAACCTGCTAACTCCACAGCTTTTGGTGGATGGGAAGTGGACTCAGCTACTAAGATAGTCCCTGCTTAGCACACGTAGCTGGGGAAGAGATGTTACCAGTAGGGCCACAACTAAGAACTAAGCATTAGGCTCAGGAGAGGAACCAGCAGTTGTTATTTGACACTGACCATCACTGTCCCAGGAGCCAAACTTTGGTCCAGTCCCTTCAGTGTCACTTGGAGGAGGTACAGCCTGCTTAGGAAATCATGTCCCCACACACAGTTCCCAGCAATCCCCTGTATGTTGGCAGAACAACATGCCAAGTGCAAGTGATTCCCTGTTCCTATGGAGAGAGGAGCTGTCAAACAGCTGCTGCTCTCTCTTCTGAGAGATCATGGAATCATACAGTACATGATTTCAAATCATTTTCCTGCAGAAAGGAGACCAAACCCAGCTTACACATGCACCTGCCTTTGGAGGCTGCAGCTGAAGCCCAGGAACAGGTAGAGAAAAGCAGGAGGAAAACTGAGATGAACTTGAATTCCTGCT
>NW_009953204.1:473352-478591 GCF_000747805.2 Chaetura pelagica | reverse complement strand
CCTGCTGCAGCAGAGAAGCAAGAAAACACAGTTCTGTGGAAACAGTGACTTTCCTCAGCCTGTTTTGGACAGTGTCAGTCTGTCTGACTGCTGCTGCTTCCTCAGGGACTCTGCACCTCAGTGCTTCTTGTTGCAAGGATGGGATGAGCTCAGACAAGATGGAATTTGCTGGGTGCCAGTATTTCACAGCAGCACTTGTCCCCCCTGCAGAGCCCTCCGCCTCAGGGTAAAGGTGGAGAAATGCTGCCAGCAAAGAGGAGGTGAGGAGTCCTGGGACCCCTCTCCCTTCTCTGACCAGCTGAGGGCCTTGCTCCACCTCTCAGCTTCATGGGAGACACCTCATGCAGCCACAGGTTGTGCCCATCTGTGGATCTGCCAAGACACCAGCTTCTGTCAGACCCTGCAGCACTGCAGGAAGCCACCTAGATACCATCTTTCCAAGCCACCTAGATACCATTTTTCCAAGCCACCTAGATACCATCTTTCCAAGCCACCTAGATACCATTTTTCCAAGCCACCTAGATACCATCTTTCCAAGCCATCTAGATACCATCTTTTCCAGAACCAGCCAGAATAACAGAAGAGCCCTTTCTCCAGAGACAGAAAGGATGACAAAGGTGGATTGCCTACACAACCCTGATGTGCTGCCCAACTGGTTTGGTCACAACACCCCTCTCTGCCCAAGGCAACTCTAGGCTGGGAATCCAGCTTAGGCAGATGAGCAATTTGTGGTTTGACTCTTTACCCACGAGCTCACAAACCACAAGACTTTATTCATTTTTTAATAGAGATAATAAATTAAATGTCCCTAGCCTGCTTCCTCACAACGTGATCATAATTTGCTTTAATTAGGGTGAAAGCAAAAAGAAAAGAAACATCAAGCTTGCTAACAAAACCAGAGAGGCAAACTACAAAATGCCTTTACAATTGTTTTGTCTTGGATGCAGCTCCACCTTTTGGTGCAAACCAATTTGCACCCACATCTGCATTCAAGAAGCAAGATCCTTCATCCAGCTAAACCTGAGCCAGGCAGGCAGTTCTTCCAGGCTCTTCCTCAGGCCCCAAGGCACATTCTCCATGGACCTGCACTGCTCACTCCATCGAGTCAGTTTATTTCCTAGCAATCTTCTCATTATTGACTTGGTGAGGTGATTCTTGGAGGTGATTCTGCCCCTCTACTCTGCTCTGGTGAGACCCCACCTGGAGAACTGTGTCCAGTTCTGGTGCCTCCATGGAGCTGTTGGAGGGGGTCCAGAGAAAGGCCACCAGGATCCCAGGGCTGGAGCAGCTCTGCTCTGGAGCCAGGCTGGGAGAGTTGGGATGTTCAGCCTGGAGAAGAGAAGGCTCCAGGGAGACCTTAGAGCAGCTTCCAGTGCCTGAAGGGGCTCCAGGAAAGCTGGGGAGGGGCTTTTCATCAGAGAAGGTAGTGACAGGACAAGGGGTGATGGTTTTAAACTGAGAGAGGGGAGATTTAGGTTAGATATTAGGAAGAAATTCTTCACTCTAAGGGTGATGAGGAGCTGGGATGGGTTGCCCAGGGAGGTTGTTGATGCCCCATCCCTGGAGGTTTTTAAGGCCAGGTTGGATGAGGTTTTGTCCAGCCTGGTCTGGTGTGAGGGTTCCCTAGTCATGGCAGGGGGGTTGGAACTTCGTGATCTTTGAGGTCCCTTCCAACCTGAATGATTCTACGATTCTATGACTTTTGGCTTAACCTCAGCACAGCAACAGTCCTGACATGTGAAGCATGAAGATATGAAGGGAACCTTAGCTTCTCCTGTCAGAATCTCACCTGTGGCTCAGTCTTTAGAACAGAAACACCATTAGCAGCAACTTCACCCTCTCATTCCCAGTGGTCTCAGCTGGGACCAACAGATTGGCCCTGTACTACATTCCAGCTGCCCAGCAGCACTTCCCATGCCAACAATCAGGCATTAGCAGGGACTAAAGATAGACCCTGGCTCCTTTACCTGCTGCCAGGAAAGCTTTTTCACTGCCAGAGACACTAAATGACTTGTAGCCAGACTCCATATGGGACTTCAAATGAGTTTCTGGGTCAAGATCTTTGCAGCACTGAGACTCCCAACTTCCCTCTGAAATCATCATTAAAATGTGACCTCTTCTTGTCATCAAAGAGAAAAACAACCCATCATTTCTCTAACTCATCTCTTTAACCTGAAAATTCTCCAGGTGGCAGGACTGACTCTGCAAACTGGAGTCCCTGCCTTGCTGGGAAACTCTCAATGCAAAGCTGTCCAACTGTCCAGTACCTGTAGCTGCACCTTCACCTTCTTTTCCTACCAGGAACCAAACCCTTGCTGCATTTCTCTGGAAAACACTGGTAACTCCTCATTGCTGTCAAGTCATCAGTCTCCTACCACCATCCCAGAGCAGGAATCAAGCTGGAGAGGAAGGTGGAGCAGCCACAGTCATTTAAAATGGAGATTTACTGTATTTTCACACTAAACATGAGGTGACAGGCTATGACAACATGGAACAGTCACAGAAACAACACCAGAGAGAAGTTCTTTTTTGCAGAAGGAGCTTCCTCTGCTCCATCCTCATGCCACCCCATCCCCAGAGTTCCAGGATGGGAGTGAAAACAACTCCCTTCATCCAGCTTGTGATACTGCATGTTTTAAAAATGAGGCTTGGCTCTGAAGCACCATGGATCAATGGAACACATCCTGCCTATTTTGGGAAACAGATTGCAAAAAAAATTACTATTTTTTCTTCTTCTGTCTGGATGTTTCCACAAATGTTGAGATATGAAAGTCTAGAATTCAAAGGATGTTGTGGGTAGCGTAAAAAATATGAATAGCAAACAACTTTGTTTCACTGATTAACAAAACCACTCCTGATCCCATTATAACAGATAGTTGGCTCAACTCCTACATTTGGGGTTTCTGCTCCCAAAAGCCCAGGTTTATGCTCCTGGACAGAGGCACTTGCTGTTCCTCTGGGGTTCCTGCTATTTCATTCCTTCAGACTGAGTGCATTTCAGTTACTTGCATCTCGGGTGTTCTCCTCTTTTCCCCTTCCTTGTTCTTTCAAAACAAAAACTTCCTAAACCTTGTTACCTGAAAAAAAATCCCCTGGGAGAAGGTCAGCACTACTGAAGCAGATGAGGGATGGGGGAGACAGGAGACAGAGATCTTCCCAGTGCCAGAGGGCAGCCTGGAGCAGGACCTCACACGGCGATTCCTTTTTACTTCCCATTTTTCTCTTCTCTGGTGCAACAGAGGGAGCAGCAGGGATAATACACTTGTAGGTGGCTGCTGGATTTTCAGATGGTTTCTCACCAATCTGTCCTGTGTAGGCAGAGCAGAGACCTGATGATGCACCCCTAGTGCAGCTGGAAGCTGGCAGAGCAAAATCACTTCATGGGAAATCTTTATTAGTGACTCTCACAAGCACAATCTTTCAAAAAAGAGAACTGAGGGTGGCTGAGGCCAAGAGTGCCAGCAGATGCTTTTGGTTTGGTTGCCCAGGTGTGTGACTAGCCTCCCATTTTTTTCCTGGCTTGCTTGGACCTCCGGGGTTTCAGGATGGTGTAGTTTGCATACCATGTGTGCTGCTCGGACAGGAACGGGACGTAGAACGCACGGAGCAGCCGTGAGGACCTGGAACCAGAGAGGAAAAACAAATCATCCTTAAAGTGTTCAGGAGCCACCCTGCTCAACCCCACACATGAGGCTTTGCAAAAGATTTGGGTTGCTGACATAAGGAGTGCTAATGGTTCAGGCATACGAAGCCCAGTCAGTGAGACCAAAGCTGGTTTGTGCCCAGCATCACCAGCATCACTTTTGCCCTCAACACAGGATGGATGTGGAGCTCTTGGAGCAAGTCCAGAGGAGGCCACAAAGATGACCCATGGGCTGGAGCAGCTCTGCTCTGGAGCCAGGCTGGGAGAGTTGGGGGGTTCAGCCTGGAGAAGAGAAGGCTCCAGGGAGACCTTAGAGCACCTTCCAGTGCCTGAAGGGGCTCCAGGAAAGCTGGGGAGGGACTTGGGACAAGGGCAGGGAGGGAGAGGACAAGGGGGAAGGGATGAAAACTGGAGGAGGGGAGATTTAGGAAAGACATGAGGAGGGAATTGTGGAGTGTGAGGGTGGTGAGAGCCTGGCCCAGGTTGCCCAGGGAAGCTGTGGCTGCCCCATCCCTGGCAGTGTTGAAGGGCAGGTTGGATGGGGCTTGGAGCAGCCTGGGCTGGTGGGAGGTGTCCCTGCCCATGCAGGGGGTTGGATCTGGATGATTTTTCAGGTCCCTTCCAACCCAAACCAGTCTGTGATTCTATGATAAAGAGCAGCATCTCCTGGCATCTCCTCTTCTCTATCCACTCTTTCTGGCTGCC
This sequence comes from Chaetura pelagica, assembly GCF_000747805.2. NCBI lineage: Eukaryota > Metazoa > Chordata > Aves > Apodiformes > Apodidae > Chaetura > Chaetura pelagica. Next base: position 474,243 of record NW_009953204.1, on the reverse strand, counting down.
CATCCCTCCACACGCCCTTGATGGGCACTGGCACTTGGCAGTGTCCCCTTGTGCTGGGTATTGAATTAAAGAGGGATGGGCTGCTCTGAAGCCTCCCAGGCAGTTCCCTGCAGGCTGCCAGCAGCCACTCCATGTCCTGCTGGTGCTGGGAGCTGGCAGTGCACTGCACTTGGCAACAACTGGACCAGTGGAGCACTCAAGCATGGAGGGTTTAATGGCTGCATCAAATTAGTACCTTTTGTTTGGTGGCTAATTGCTGGAGCTGAGCACATTGTAAATTGACTTATTCTTTTACTGAGCAAACTAAGAGTAAAAACCTGGTTTAAATGTGAAGTGGACAAATAAAATGCCTTGCAGCAGCAGCACTGGACCTTGCTAGAAGCTTCACAAATTTGAGCAACTTCTTGGAATCAGAGCTGGAGCAGAGTCTTGCTTCCTCTGCATTGAAGTTTATCTCTTTATGTCTTTAGGATCAGGTTGTTGCTAAACGACCAGCTCTGGAGAGACACAAGTCAAACTCCACAGAAAGGCTGGGAAAGCAGCAGCCCTCAGATCTGATCTGCAGCAGGCTGAGTGCTCAGGGCTGGCACACAGATCCAGCAGGTACCTGCTGGTCTCTGCAACTCTCTTTGCTGTTAATCCAAGGTTCTGGACATCCAATTCAAGTCATTTTTCCTGAAGAAAGAGGAATTGAGTTTTGTTTGCTTATTGTAAGGCAGCTCTGGATGGCTTTCAAAAATGCAGTCTGAAAAACAATGGCAGGAACTGCCTCTGTCAGCTCCATCTCCCCGGAGGCTCCTGGGGTTCTTAGACAGCTTCCCTGGAATTCATCTGAGAAGGAGCAGCTCCTGATCTCCTGCAACCTGGAGTCAAAGACCAGCCAGGGAAAGA
>NW_009953204.1:470809-473122 GCF_000747805.2 Chaetura pelagica | reverse complement strand
AAGAGTGGTGATCCCTGCTGGCACTGGCACAGCCCAGCCCAGCAGCAGGGCCCTGTCCCACAGGGTGCCATGCCGAGCAGTTTTCAGCTGAAATGTTCCCTCTTCACACAGGCAGGGTGACAAAGTCATATTCCTCCCACACCGCAGAGGGGAAACTGAGGCAGGAAGTGCTGCCTGCACTCAGAAAGGCTGAGCAAGTCTGAGCTCTGAATGGCTACAATTCACAAGTCTCACTTCTACCACTGAAACTCTGCCTCCTTTCAACATCCAGCACCGGGTAAACCTGCTGCTTTTTGCCAAGGCTCAGCTCGTGCTTTGGGGCATCAAACTGCTGATTGCTTCCCTTGGAAGAACAAAAAGCCCGGTGATAATGCTGAGGCCCTTTACAAATTGTAAAGCACCCAGCAAAGTTCCCAAATAAAAGAATCGCTGGAAATGGTTGCTCTTTGTGAATTCCTGAGGCGCTGGAATCGGGAACATGTTCAAAGCAGAATCTTTCAGCAGCAAATAACTAGGCAGAAGATGGTAATTTTGGTGTGTTCTGAACAAGGAACGATTTTTGCAGCTGTCATTTCCTTGAGCCTGGAAATGGGAGGTCAGCCCTCCCTCCAAGCACTGGAAGCAAAGGCATCCCTTTGAAAACAAGTGCTTGATTTTCCTCCTCCATCTCGTGTGGCTAATGAACATTATGTCGTTGCTGAGCTTATTCTGGCATCTCTTCTGAGCCTGACAACCCACCATGGCTGCTCTCCATGAATGGTGTTGGTTTCACTTCAATCTCCTTCAGCACAGAAAGAAAAACAAGGAAAAGCAAGGGTGTTCAAGAAGCTTGAGGTGCTGTTTAAAACAGGGGAAATGAAAAATCAAGGTGGAGCACCAGCTTGCTGCTACATTGTAAGGAAGGGCCAGAACTAGCTTAATTCCCCAGAGCTCAGGGTGTGAGCTTGGGTTAAGATGAAGTGATTTGTTGAGTTAGCCTTGTGTGGTTTAGGCAGCACCTTCAGCTGCTGGCTGAAGTCATCCTGAAGGAAATCATGATGGAGCTTTAAATTCAGACAAGGAACCTTCACCTCCTGTCACCTCACGTCGTCACCCTCAGACAACAAATGGCACATGGAAGGGGCTGGGATGACAGATGACAGTGAATATATATATAATGTTCTATTTGTTTCTGCTTCTAAATTTGTCCCCCAGAGGCTCTTCCAGTGGTGGCTCCAGGCAGGAGCCAGGCAAGAGGCAAATCAGCTCTTGCTGTGCTCCAGACATGGGATGTATCCCACATTCCAGGGGGAATCTGAATTCTTGTCCAGTTTTCTGGTCTCTTGGGAGTGCCTGCTGCAGCACCCAGAGCAGATCCCAGTTAGGACAGGGGTGCAGTCACCAGTAGGTTCAGTAGAGCTGGAACCCCAGTGCCCTGTGGTGCTAAGGGGTTTTCTGCAAATTACCTCTTGGGCTTCAGGAAACAGCAACTCAGCAGTCCTGTTCTACTAATTCCCTTCTGGAGTGGAAGCAAGGAGTGCTAAGTGAAGGTGTTCAAGACCTTCCCTCCCAGGCTTACAGACTGACATGGAATGGAAGCAGATCCATGAAGTGGTGGGAGGTTCTTCCTCACTGCATCCTGTAACCTGAATTGCCTGCCCCAGTGACAGCAGGATTCAGAAAGAAGCATGAGAAGGAAGAAGAGAAAGGAATGGCAGAAAGAAAAGGCAGCAGGAAGTTGAATCTCTGCCACATGGGCAGGACTTGGTACCTTCTAGCTCTGGACATACACAGGGAACTCATGATCAAAGCTCTCTGAAAGCCCATTCACCTTTGCACTTCCTCCAGGTGTTAAATTTTGTACCAACCACGCACCTAAGAAGTCATTTAGCTACTTGTAAAACAAAAGGAGGGAAAAGATTTCATGTAACATGGAGGAAAGCACCATTAAAGGGAATGAGAGAGTCTCCTACCAAAGCAGAGTAATGATATGCTACAACAAGGTGACCCAATCATTCATTTTGCACTAAGAATATTTATTTTGATGGAAAACCCAAGGAGACAACTCAGCCTAAAGAGCTGGGAAATATGTGCTCCTCAAGGGGAGCTGTAATATATTTCCCCTTTACTGTGCCAGATTCAGAGTACTCAGCCAATATAGAATTAAATGGACCTGGACAAAGCAGCTTCCTGAGGAGCATAATTAGCTGGTGGCTTGGAGTGCTCTCTAATTCAATTAGCAGCACCATTTATCAGAGCCAGCTGAGATTTACATTTGCACTTGCTGACGTCAATGTGAGACACAGTGGGTCCCAGAAGCCTCCAGTTCAGCAG
>NW_009953204.1:459352-470727 GCF_000747805.2 Chaetura pelagica | reverse complement strand
CAGCAGGAGTGAATTGAACTGCTGGTGTCATTTATTTTCAAAGAAGAAGAGCTGCAGTTTGGTTTTGGATGGGGAGGTGTTTGATGTGGTGCTTTTTGGTGTTTTTTTTTCCCCAAATGGTCCCTGCTGTGCAGCCACTGAGCTGCAGACCTGGCATCTACACTGGCAGCTCCCTCACAGCTCAGTTCACAGTGACACTTCTTCTGGTCCTCCTTCCCTTTTCTTAAAAAAAACCCCCACAACTCAATCTTCATAGTGTTTTTACACTTCCTTCATAGGTAGCAGGGGGCTTTTCCAAATCATTGTGTGGAAGCAGGTGCTGGATTTGAGAGATGTGTCACTCTGCTGAGCTGGGGAAGGTGCTTGCTCAGAAATGTGAGCAGCCTGGATCATTACAGGATGCTTCTTCACTGACTCTGCCCACAGACCTTGAGCATCTGACCCTGGGAAGAACTCTCCCCACAGACCTACTAGCTCTGGGATCCTTCAGCTCACCAGCACCCTGTTACAACTGTGTTCCTGCTGCTCCCTGGCAGCTCAGCTCCCCAGGATGATCAGTTTCTCAGCTCTAAGGGACACCACTGCCTAGGTTTGTTGTCTCAAATTCAAATGAAACAAAACCACAGAAGCATTTTTGCTGGGATTTCTCTGCCTTCTCAGCTATCAGGCCCCCCAACAACTTTCTGGACTAGAGAAGTACTTGTTGCATCCTGGAAACAATCTCAAGACATCACTGATGCCCTCAGAGAACATTCCTGACAGCTTTGAGAGGATCCCCAGCAAATTACATCCCAAGTGATTAACCCAAGGTGTCCTAAAGGCCCATTTGGGTTGGACTCAGTGCCTCTGATTCACTTCAAAAGACTTTAGATCAGGTCCAAACAATCAAAGCTTGGCTCTTCAGCAGAGGATGGTGAGACAAACCAGCTTTAAAAACACAAGAATGTGTCTTCAGAACATTCAGGGGTACATGCTCTGCACAAGGGGTCCTTCCCAAAGCCCTTCTGCAGATACTTGTTGCCTCATTAATAAGACTCATTAGCCATCTCATTCTCCCTTCCTAACGTCCTGCCCAAATGTCATAGCAGGTCTCTTGGAAAAACATAGTTCATGAAAAACCTTGCCAAGAAAACTTTTGTCAGCAAGCTGGAAACGTTAGAGCACCCCTGGGAGCTGCTCTAACATTACCACTCTTTCTCACTGCTCAGCTGCTTTTACCAGCCCCCTCCCTGGAGAGCCCTATTACTAGGAAGTAACAAGGACTCACACAGAAAATAGGAGGGCACTGAACTCTGGGTTAGTTTTTTACAGAGATTTTTCCAGGCAGCCTCTCTGCCCTGTTGGGACAGCTACATGTCCAGAGCTTGAAATGTCTAAGTAACCATCCCCTCACAGCTGAGAGTTTCTGTATTTGCAGGAAGGTATTAATGACATTCCCAGTTTGAAAACCCTGGTTCCACCCCGTGGTAGCCTGGAGGAGAGCAGTTTCACTCTGCTCCTCACAGAAATTCCTGTTCAGACACACAAGCCATTTGTTCAGTGAGCAGTAGAACTACTGAAGAACTGATTCTAACTGAGGCCTCTTCCATGGCTTCTCTGATGCCCAGAAAAGGTGTGACCTTGCTGACTTCTCACTGTGAGAATGTCTCCTCTCTCTGCCAGCTTTCATAAAACTTGTAAGAGCTCATGCTCTTTGAGACTGACTTACACCTCTCCTAAACTGGCTAAAACATGCCAGCAGGTTCAGAAGTCTGTTGGGAGGAGATGACATACACCTCATTTCTTTAGAATGCAAAACAAAAAACATGACTTCAACCAGAAGTGCCCAGGGAGCACTAATTTTAAAAATAAGCCTTCTTCACCCTCTAGAGCAACCCAGCTCATAAATATTGCAAGTACAACTTTAACAAATGTTCCACTGCAGCCAGCAAAGCTGCCTGTTCTGGAAACTGGATTTCCAGCTGGAATTTGCCAGTGTATCTTCCCTCCCTGTGTACAGATACTTTTGCAAGAGGATAATTGAACAGAATTAGTTCACAGACCTGCCAGAAACTTGCCTGTCAGCTGTGGAAAGCATACCTGGAAACATCTAGGAATGGCTTGTAGGCAATGGTTACCCACTCTTCTTTGTTGGAGGAATACCTTGGCTCCCTTGGGCTTTCAGCTGCTGTATCCAAGTCCACCAGATAGTGGCATTTGGAAATGTCAATCTGCAGAAAGACAGACATTCTTGTGGTTTATTTCCTGTGGGCTGCTAGTTGTATATGCTCATTTATACAGGCTGTGACTTAGCAATGAGAAGGGGGTTTATTTTTAGCAATAGGTGAAATGCCTCACACAGGATATATAGGAAAAGATTTTTAATGTCATCAAAGAAAAGCTTATGGGGGAATAAAAGCCACCACTACTGCCCTGGTCATAGCAGGAGAGTCCTAGAGTCCCCCTCTGAGAAGAACCACTGCTGGATGATTATGTCTTATTCCCTCTTACTCCCTCAGACTCTTCCTTGCAGGATCCCACATTTCAGTTTGCTCTCCCACAAAACGTCATTGCAAACTTCCTTGGACATGCTTGAATTCACTTTTTTGAAGCACCTTTGGGGTTTATTGTAACAACTGAGGCTGAAAACAATTTAATGAGGTGGATACCAGATGGCTCCATGGCATCACAACTGAGTGGCAAATGAAATTACACCAAGGGAAAAGCAGCTGAGGAGAATGTTGAATCCACTTCATGCACTGTATGAGAAGAACATTTCAGGCCCTGGGAGAGGTTCTGGCTCATTAGCAAAAAGATTCCCAAACCATCAACCAGGTTTTTCTGTAAGTGATGTAGAATCATCCAGAGAAAGACAAGATACTGCCTCAAGCACTAAGACTGATCTCACTTCCCTCACTCTAAACACTCCCCTAAAAAACACCTGGCACTTCCAGTGAATTATATGCCAGATGAAAGATTTCCCTTCTGCCATCCCAAGGATAATCCTCCTCCTGGTCAGAGTGCCAACACAGCACCTGTGCATTTATCTGGGGATGGACATAGAACTTTGGTGGTGCACAAACCTTGCAATGTTCCTTTGTAGAAAGAAGTCAGTGATCAGAGCTACAAGGAATTTCTAAATTCCATCCCATCCTCTTCTGCTCCCTCTCACTCTTTTTTTCCATTGGATGCAACTGCTGTGCCATGTGGTGCATGACATTTGATCCCATCCTGAAGAACAGGAGTGGGCACAGCAAAGTACAGAGGCACAGGATAGCCTGATGTGCCTCAGGATCTTACCCTGGCCACACAGGGCACAGCAGGAGCTTGTCTTGTTTGCCACAGATGAAGTTCAACTGTTTTGAGCAGAACCAGTGGTGTTTTCCTGATCACTCAAGTGCATACTTAAAAAAACAAGACCAAGCTTCAGGTGGTTCTTTTGGTTCAAAACAAAGGGAATTGGAAAAGGAGTGAAAACAAAAGTAGTTAAAAAAAACTTCCTCTGAAGTTGGGAGTTCTCAGAAGCTTCAGCCTGATCTACTGTTGCTGCTTGGATACATCTCTGTAAGAGATAATGCTCCTTATCTCTTTCTTAGCAGTTTCAGTGACAAATGCACCTCCCCAGCTGGACAAGTACAAGTTAAGTGCTGTTCAACATGATTAAGGAAGGAGGAATGGCAAAACAAGGAGATCAAATCACTCTTTTCCCCAGTGTCTCATAGCAACAGAAACAGATTCACTCTCCAATTTTCAGGCAGAGCAGTAATAGATACTTACACTTGAACAGAGAGATCAGGCCCATATCTGCAGCCACTAATTGGTTTTAAGCTGTCTGTGGCTCAGATAATCCTTTTGAACCATGTGTTTTCTCCCCTTTAAATGACCAACAGACTCATGCCTTTCAGATTTATTTGCTTTGATGGTCCTTCCCAGTGCTTGCTAACCTATTTTTTTTTTAAATCTGAGTATGCTTGCACTCACAAGCTCACTCAACTTGGGAAAAGATCTTGGTCTCTTGTTGTTATCAGCAGGTCAGAAGTAAGAAGTTTCAAAACTCCATTTAAAATTCACACTTAGCAGCTGATTCCTCATGTCCCAGGCCCTTCTGCTTGCATGAGAAATAAAAAAATGGCAGGGTGACATGAAGAAACAACCAGGGAACAGCAGTGTGTTTTGCTCCATTAGTCACAGGCTGTGCAGCAGCCAGCTGTCTGTGCTAAAAATATGAAATATGGCAGAGTTCAGGAGTGGGTAAATGAAATGCAATGCAGCAGAGAGCTGCTCTCAGGTGGGAACACCCCTCCTTCCCATTTCCAGTAACTGCACCATCAGGCTCAAAATAAGAAAGCTTCAAGCCAGGAGGCTGATCCTTGCTTTCACCCTGCCACTCCTGTGAGCAGATAGTACTGCAAAAAGTACTTATTCCACAGCTAAGATTTAACCTGCTCAATAATTCTAAAGATGTTGGCTGACAACAACCTTAAAATATTCATAGGTGTGCACTGTTTTTGTTTAGGTAACACAATTCAACAAGGAAGGGTAACATATTAACACCTTCTTTTAAGAGATTCCATTGAAATCACTCCTGCAAGTGAAGTTCCAGATTAAGTTCCTCCTCCTCAATTGCAAATATGATGAATACAATTATATTTAAAAAGAAAGTACAAAGGGAAATCTCAATCCCTGCCCAGTGACAAACATTTCCTGTGGGGGATTTCAAACTGCTCATTCAATCCACTTCCCTGTGACCACAGTAACACATTATACTGACTCCAACACTGCAATAACCAGGGATTATTATGATTATTGTTGTTGTATTTAAATACAAAAATAGGCAGATGAAATGCAAACAGACCAATCACATAAATGGGGAAATTTCCAAGTGCTGCAAAGAGCCCATGTTTGTTCTGTACCTTCTACCAACCCCAGGAAACAAAGTGGGGAGATCCAATCACAGGCTTAATATGAAGACAAATGATACAGTAAGGGAAGGAAAAGAAAGCAGGAATATAATCCTTACATATCGAGATGGCTCCTCCTTGTTTTGGTCATTCATGTCAGTGGGAATGATCCGTGTGGCCATTGGTCCCTTGGCAAATGGTTTTGGTAACTGGCCCCTGAATTCTGACAGGATGAACTGGAGCTGCCAACTGCAGAGAAGAGAGTCAGGAAGGTGCAGTGACATTTTGCGTGGTGAAAACCAAAGGCACAGCTAAGGACACTTCACCCCTGGGGACAGACAGCCCTGCTAGAGGAGCAGTCACACTGCAAATTTTGAGCAGCTTGTGGCCAGCACAACCTGCTGACAACTTCAGAATCTTCTGGTTTGGATGTCCTGGTGTCAACAGGGAAACGAGGTCTTCAAGGTTACTCCCACAAATACTTATAAGAAGTGCCCCTCCTTATGGATCTCAGCAAATTGTACCTTTTACATGAATCAGCTTACTTATCTGGCAGGAGAAAGCTGCTTGGGAACCTGTGCCACTCCTTTCCCACACAGACATTAACTGGTCTCCCCTCTGGCACAGTGTGAATACTTGGATCAGTAGCAATCCTGTGGAATTCTGGATACAGGTCCAGGGGCCCATGGTAGCCTATGGAAGGCAGAAAGTTGTAAATAAGTTATAGGTGATATTTACATGGTTACTTTGAAAGATTACAAGAAACTGATCTTTTTAACTGATAACTGCTTAAATGAATTGGTCTATGCTTGTAAGTGGCTGGATTCCAAAGCTCCCCCTCCTTTTAGGAGCACTTGCACCCTATCACCTTTATCCACATCCTCCTTCCCTGTCAATGACCATCAAGGAAGAAAATACTGATGAGGTGGAAGGTTCAATGTATGGCTCTGACTCATGAGAGTACTTAAGGACTATGTCTAATCCATCTCTGTTAAGGGCACATGCACCAAATTACAAGTTTTACATGGGAAAATGTTTTTTCCAGTGGGATCCTTTGACTGAAAGTTGAAGTATCTTGATTTAATATGAGACTGAGTACAGGTTTTGTATCAGTATAGTTGTGCTGGCTGAGGGGCAGCAGATTTTTAACTGATATAATTCCAGTGATACATACATGAATATATATGTTAATAGAATCATAGGATCATAGAACCATGGAATGGTTTGGGTTGGAAAGGACCTTCAAGATCATCTAGATCCAAGCCCCCTGCATGGGCAGGGACACCTACATACACACCTATAACAACTCATTAATGGTGACCATCAGAACTCATTCCTGTCCCTACCACAATGACATCCAAACTTTCAAGGTTCCTTATTTCTCCTGTGCTGCTACAGTCAAAGCAGCACCACTTTGGCAGGCCCTAAGACTTGCCAATACTCAGGAAAGCACAGGCCAAGTCTGAAATACCAACCTCTGAATAAGGCAACAGAACGTGACAATGACAGAAGGCCAAAGAGAAGGACAGTCCCCAGGGCCAGCCAGTTGGAGGACACTGTGTAGTGCTCCAGGCGGTAGCGCTGGAAGACGAAGTGGTAACATTTCTGAGGAGAGGATTAAAGAAAAAAAAATGACAATATGAAATTACTCAAACTCTGATCTGTTGAGCAAAATGCCATTTTGCATAAGGATCTTACAGCAGTGCCTGCATCTCCCACCAGACATTTGATCTTCATTTTTTCATCCAGACCCATTAAAAAATGCACAGAAACTCCCGTGGTTCAGTCCCGTTTCTGAGCAGATATGAACAGATCATCTGGGGTGTTTAAAGACATTTGAAGGCCTCTAATCAAGCTGTAAAGTGCTCTCCCCCGGGGCTACAGCTTGGTTGTTGCCAGGTGAGCTTCTGTAGAGCTGCCCCATGCAGACAGCCCTCCTGTTCAATGCTGGGCTGACTTCCTCTAGGACCCAGAGTTACTGAGTGACCCGTGGGTGTTCACCCTGTCTGCACACAGGACAGCCCTGAAGTGGCTAAAAGAACACACAGCACATTCTGCATCCACCCTTAAATATAAGCTACTCTGTTAAGAACAGCACTTTTGGTTTTTCTAATTTAAAAGCCTTTCTGGGAATACCCAGGAGGAACTACATCCAATACTTGGCTTGGTCCCTCCCTCCTGCTCTGCCTTTATTATTTACATATTAGTTATTATTTGCTTCCTCTCCTAATCTGATTTCTCTTCCTCTTGTCTTGTCTCCATTTTTTTCCTGACATCCAGATCCATGTGGTTTGGAGGAGCAGACTCTGACAGGCTTGTACTGCTAGTGGGCAATTAGTTCTAAATTCTCAGCAGGGTATCTAATACTGGACAAGGTGCCATCAAACTGAGATAAAATATGCAGGATTCCTACTAGGATACCACAAAATGCATTTCCTACACACAGACATTCCTGCCCCTTGAAGCAAAGGAGGCACAGTTACTAATCCTCAAGACTTCTCTTGGATGTTGTGTTGTCTTGGCACTAGAGCATCACAACTTCTCACCAGAAATTCCTACTTGAGAACAACTCATCGTGAAATAATTATTGGCAAGGAAATCTTCTCAACCATTTATCACTTCACACAGTCCCAGACAAGCTCCTAATCACCTTATAAAGCCAGGAAATTGGATCTTTTTGGTGAGCAGTCAGCACTGGAGTCCAAGAGGATGAGCTGAGCTCATTCTATGTGACACTCGGAAGGGGAATCCCAAATAATTTTGTTTCTATGTCACATCTTACAGGGGCCTAATAGTTTTCCACACGCTCTCAATCAACCCACGCAGGACAATTAATGTTTCACTGGCAGGATCAGCAGTGCATCCACACACACTTCCCTGCTAGCACAGCTGTGCATTTTGCTTCCAGAGTCTCAACACCTTTCCATGAAAGGTAGTTCAAAAAGAAAACTGTACCAGCTAACAGATCGAAGGTGATGATCAGTAGTTATGCACAGGACAGTCCTGAACTCTGTAATCACTGTAGATTGTGTCTCAGACACAGATCCTCTGCAGATATTCCCAAACTCTGGGCAGCAGTGTTAGAGAAGGCAGCTAGCAGTGATGCTTCCTAAAGGTATGAGACTCAGTGAAGAAACATCTTCCACTAAAACTCACCTGCAGAGCAGAGAGAGCCACAGCACCACAGAGACAGATGAGGGGGTAGATGGGAAAGAGGAACCTCTCTTCTTTGTGGGCCTGACTGAAGAAAATCATGATCCAAATGTACATTGGAGCCAGTGTCAGCCAGTAGGGACGGCCCAGATTCTGAACTGAAAGAAACAAACGTTCCTCAAAGTAGTAAAGTAAGAAATGAGGGGTTTCTGCTGCTCCCCCTCTTGCACCATCACATCTCACATTCCAAACCCACTCTTCAGACCCAAACCATTGCCTTCAGACACAAACACACCATGTTTGGAGCAGCTGTGTTGCTAAAATCCAGGTAGCATGTCCAAACAGTCAGTACAGAACTTTGGTCAGATAATTTTTTAGAGATTCCTACAATAGTAACAACTTCAACAGACTTTAGAAGACCAAGAGCAGAAAATAAGAGCCTGTGTTACTGAATCCAAGCAGGAGACTCCCATCAAGAGCTGACATGTCAGTCAGAAGTGCTGTATTTCCAGCTGGGCATTATGCCATACATACAAAGATCCAAAAGGATCTCCTCTGGACCTACCCTTCCATTTCCAAATGGTTGTTTAGAGACTGATGTTTCCACCACCCTCATTGCTTCATTACAAAAATAACAGCATGAGAGGTCTCTCAGGCTCATTCTGCTTAATGGAGGAAATAAGTGATTCAAAAATAACAACAATTACCCTGAATTTGAGTCACACTGAGGAGGGTTCTACAGTGCCTGACGATTTTCAGTCCCTTTTCTGCCCCCTTGCTACTCCCAACAGCAGAGTGAAGCAATTAAGCTAACGGCATTTCACAGACAAAAAGAACAAAGCCCTCGGCAGAACTGCTCCTGCTGTTAAGTACAAGAACACCAAGTGAACAGCAGGAAACCTCTCATTTACAGGACCTCCGACTGAGCTTTTACTGGTTTCTGACAGTAAGTCAGTTCTATCCAAGGAACAGCTATAAGCAAACACCCCTTAACATACATTTTCAACAAGGATTATGCTGCTATTGTTTCTTGTGTTCAGTACAAAACCAGAAGCACTAAGTGGACTGATGGATCTGAAGGCTGCTGCTGCTTAATGGATCTTCCTTAGGAAAACAGCTGAGAAGAAGTGACACTTCCTCAACACCTTTTTCCTCTCCAGGGTCACTTGCCAAATGTCGTGTGTTTAAAGTGATGTCATTTTATTTAAGAGAAAGCCCAACATGAAGTTGGGAATATTCTAGTTCCTCCTCTCTCTACTCTCAATATATATGCCCAGATATCTATAGGGACACTTCCCAGAGTGTGGGGTAGCAGGACTGTCCTTAAGGTGAAGACTGCCCTTCACAGAGCACAGAGGTGTCCAGGTTCAGTCTCAACATGGGCAGCAGAGACCAGGGGATGCCTCTTTGTATGCTCAGTCCCAACAATCAAGAAGGGAACAATAACTCTGTCCTCTCAAGCTGCTGCAGAAAACATTCTGGCAGTGGTAGGAAAAAAAAAGTAACAATGGAAGAGGCAGCAAAAGGTTCCCCAAATAACTCTGAAGGCTGCCACTTCCAGCTGCAGATAAGATGGAAACAACAATGGGTACAGAGTTTCTTTCCCTGTTAAGATTTCTAATGCATTGCATGTCTGGCTGAAGGTTGTGTACCATGCAACTTGATAAGCTCACTCTGGGCATGGATAATTCAGCCTTAATAACACATTATTCTTCTTGAGGTGGAGGGAGGGAACATAGGAATCATCCTTAGAAAGAAAACATGTCTCTGCCCTTCTCCTGGCAGCAGGTAACCAGACCCATCTCACTGCCTGCTCTTTCTATGCAGCAACTCCATTGTGGAGTCAATTCTGGACTAAGTCATGAGCTCTAGGGACTTTTCTATTATTGCAAAGACTTTCCCCCAAGTTCCAATAAAGGAAAACGGCTCTTTGGCAGGCAAGCTCTCCCTGAGTATCAAGGCTGAGCCCCAGGCTGTCTGTGCTTAGTTCCCACAGCTGTGTTGCACTCACCATGGAATTTCTGAAGCAGACACTCCATGAGACAGGTCAGGGGCAGCACAAGCAGTGCCAAAATAAATGCCACGTTGAAATTCAGAAAGCCATTGATGAAATAGAAGGACCAGGGTTCCGTACCTAAATGATGAGAAAAGAATGAGAAGAGGTTTAACATACAAACATGTGTGAGATCTAGATTTAACAGCAGCTTTGTTCCTTCTCTGCCTGGCACAGACTGAAATAACCAGCAGCAAGCATCAGTTCTCCCCACTGCAAGCATACTGGAACCACAGCATGGAAAGGGTGAGCAGAGAAGGTCTTGCAACTGGATAGAGGATGCACTCCCATGGCATGACCCCGAGCCATCTCATGCTTCTGCCCCTCACCCATAAACCTGCCATAGCAGTGGCACCAGAGTCAGTCAATAGCCATACAAAGGCACCAGAGTATCTCACCCTCATGTCTACACAAGAAATTTCACTGTCTGCCTTTTCAGAAGTTTCCTCCCTCCCGTTTCACTGGATCACAGTCAGTGTTGCATCTGCTGCTTATGAATCACAGGCCACTCTGAGACTCAGCCTTGCCCAACAGAGCTCTGTGCCACAGAACTCACCCTTCCATCAAGAAAGCCTACCCAGCAAGGAAGTTAACTTCTTGTAAAACGAAGACATTTTACTCCAAATCCATTCTTTCTAATTGCAGAGAAGTAACAGGAATAACACAAAACCACACCATGTTAACAAGAGATGAGTGTCACTCTGGAGTGATGAGGCATACTCCATATTGGTAGAATTAGAAAATGTCCTAAAAAGGAACAAGAAAAAGGGTTCACATCCACACTTCACCCCAACAAAGACTCACTCAGGTGACAGTTTGGGTACCTCCTTAGAGTCAACACTAGTTAAAATGTCCCTAGTTAAATTTGTTCTTCAAGTGGAGCTTCAAACAGCTCTGCCTCCCAATATGACACACTTGGGTATTGGCTGCAGGCTTCCAAGGATGGAAACTGAAACTCCAGTCCAACTGTCACTTATTTGGACTCTTAATTCAGGATGCTTAAAATCCTGAACAATGAGGAATGCCAGCTTCTCTCCACACATTTGCCACTCTCTCAGTGTGATTAGCTCAATCAGTCAGTAAATGACACGTGGGGGCTTTAATCACTGCACTGTTGTGACATGTGTCACACGCCGCAGCAATTTCCTGCAATCAGAGCCACTTAAATAGGGTCCATGTTGAAATTAATCAGACAAGTGACAAGCAGCAAGGGAAGCCCGAAATCTCTGCAGCTCCTACAGCTAAAGAGGATTAGAAGATGCACCAGTAATGTCAGAAACATCCTGCTG
>NW_009953204.1:452853-459285 GCF_000747805.2 Chaetura pelagica | reverse complement strand
CAGGTCTAAGCAACTGAGTTCATTTAGGAAACCTGTAGCAGTGAAAGCAAAGAGCAGTTACAGATTCTGGGGAGCCTTGAGGCACAGCTTGAACTTCCTCACACTTGGCTGCAGTGTGAATGAATTGCCCTTAAGAACTAAAGATTGGAAGCTCCCCTCCTTCTCCAGCAAGGGAATTTCTTCACTGGGTGAAGGGGAAAAAAATAAAAAAGAAGAGAGGGGTACAGTGCATTACACAGGCAAGTTAAATAATTCAGAAACCAGGCAAAAAGCAGGAGGCTTGGGCATTGTGATGACTCACCCATTCAGAGGCATTCAGTCTCAATGCCTCCCAGGGCAAAATGCTTTTATTCTCATTATCCACAACAACCCAGGGTGATCTGAGAAAGAACTGCAATAGAAAAAAAAAAAAAAAAAGAACAACCCCATTGCATACAAGAAGTCCTGGCACAGAACAAGGTCCTTCAAGCAGGGAGGGACAGTGAAGAACTCTCCAGGCACAGTGCTGATGGGAAGATGCTTCCACATCATCACCTTCAGATGGTGACAGATTTAACTACCTGCAGGTATCCCACCTGCCAGAGCTGAGCAGATGGGGGCTGCAGGAGGCTGATGACAGCAGTGGGAAGAACACTGTGGCCCCCATGGCCCCGTGGTTCCATGGGGATAACTAACTGTTAGACACTGAGCTGGGAACTGCTTGGAACTTCGTGACAGGCTCCAGGAGCACCACTAGAAATCAAACCCACACACAAGTTAACAGAACTGAAGAAAGAGGAAGGCAGCTCAGGATAAAGCAGAGAAATTGTAAAATAGGCTGAAGCTGAGGTGCCCCACCCCGTGGTTGTCACAGGCAGGAACTGCAGCTCAGCTGTTCAACAGCAACTCAGCCACAATTACTTGATCTTGAGTCACAGCCCTCACTCTAAGCAAGCCTGATTGAGGGCCAATACAATAAACAGTCTGCTTTCTGCATTTCAGTTCTTTTTACTCTGTTTAAGAACCAGGACTCAGCAGAGCAAGGTGTCATATAAACAGCTCCAGAACATGCTTCCCAAAGGGCCCCTGCACTGCAAGTCACAGCCAAAGCTCTGATCACAGGAAGTGGGACAAAACTTTTGCCACAAATGGTGCATTCTTGGAACAGAGGTACACAAACACATCCTAAAGCCACAAAGTCAGGCTTAGGCATTTACACTTGGAAGCTGCTTTCCCTTGGCTGTCAAAACCTAATCACCCCAGGAAATTTATCTTGCACAGACTGTATCCAGAAGGAGTGCATTGCTAAAAACAGACACACAAAAATAATTGAACCTCTTCTCCAGAAGTCCAGTCAACAGGAAAAACACTGTGGTACTTACACTGAGGATGAGATGGGATAATGACTCTGCAACCTCTCGCAGTTCCGGCTCCCATCATGTGAAAGTTGGGAAATCCCAGCTCCAAAGCCAAAAAGGGTTGGCCAGCCTTTCATCTCCCCTGGTAGTGTTATTTTTCCCAAGTGTTTTGGAGCTCTCTAAACATACAGCATTGTCCTGGCCACACTGCATTAAAGAGCAATTCCAAGCAGGCTCTTTTACTAGCCCGAGGATGTTATATGAATGTCACTATGAATAAAGCACTTCAGAATAGATTGGTCCCTGGAGGCTTCTGGAAACAACTCATGCACCAGTGTGGAAAAGGTCAGGCACAAGGCCATGCCAAAACCTATCAGAGACAGAGCCTGAAGCTTCCTTACAGAAAATTCACAGCTACACATGTCAGAGCCTTCCTGCAGAGAGGAAGGGCCACGGCAAAGCAAGCCAGGGCACTGCTGTGCCACAGCACAAGTATCAGCTCACCACTCATCATCACCCAAAACAGCCCTTCAAAGGAACCCACCAACAAGGCATGCAGGGCCAGAGAGTGCTTTGCTGCCAACCACTGCTGAAACCCTCCTGAAGTGTGACAGGTCTCCAGCAGATGGCACAGATGACACAGAGCCCCTGAACCCTAAGCTCCCTGAAGTCTCCACCAGCCTCTCTGAAGCCCTGCTAGAAACCTACTTATTTTCTACTCTGCAGCTCTAGAAGTACATGGTTTGACCAACTTGGTGCAATGGCAGCACCCAAGACTGCACTGCCACCAAGGTGCAGAGCTGAGATTTGGGCCAGCACTAGGGAACCCATCATAGGTAGATAATTTGCCTGCAGATTAGATGCCTTTATGGTAACCTTGCACTCTCTTGTCAGCAAAGCCCAGGACAGGCACTGCTGATAAGCAAGGAGATTCCCAAAGCACAGCATGGACTCAGGATGTCTGCAGAGACCCGATGAGAACAGAAAGAACTATGGTTTCTGCACTGTTACCCCCTTTTCCCAAGGTTCTGCACCCACAGGGTGAGGAACAATAGCCAAGAACTTGATTAAAGCAGACAAACACACTGGTGTAGCATCCAGACACTTCTGCTGCTAAGAGCTGTGACGCTGAGACATCTCAGGACAGTTTATATAACCGGGAAGTGATCAAAAGCTGCTTAACTGACAGCGTGGAGAAATCCCACAACGGCCTGAGGATTCCCAGCTCGAGAGAAACATCGTGTGGCAAAAATCGGGAACTGCAGCTCTTTGGAGCTTGCAGGCTGCTTCTGCTGGTCAGGAAAGGGACCGGCAACCAAGACCTGGTGGGTCAGGGTAGCAAGAAAACCACCGACTCCCTTCCTGTCTGGTCATCTTAAACTCACCGTAGAGATCAGGTCCGTGAGAGGTGAAGACGTTGTATAAAACAATGTTGAGAGGTGCAACCACCAGCTTCCCATAATGATAGCTATCCACAACCACCAAGGGCACCTGGAAGAAAGCATCTCTTATTTACAGTGCCAGAAGCTTTTGGCTAGACTGCCCATATGACTTGGACTGCCCATGGAATTCACCCTTCCTATTGCCAGCCTGATCCATTCCCTCTTTGCCTTGTTAGAGGCTCTTACCAAGAACAAGATCAGGGACACCACACACCAGTTCAGGAAGCTTTTCCACCTCTGCTTCAGTATCAAGAAGTCAAAGGCAATAGGGAGCCTGGAAGAGAGACCAGATATCAGCCAGGGACTTTGTCTTTCCCCACTGCAGGTTTTCCTGCTGCTTCAAAGCAAGGGAGGGTGCAGCTGGAAGGGAAGCACCACTGCCCTGGCTCTGCTTCAGCTCCATATCCCAGTCACCTAACTCAGGTCTTACTCTCAGTATATTAGAGTCAGGAAATCTCCCAAACCAACGTTCTTCAAAAGCCAAGGACTCAGGCTATGGAAGCCTGTAGCAATGATCCTGGACTAGGCTGGCAGCTTGGTCCCTGCTAGTTTCTTCCTCCAGCTCTCCAGCCCCTATGTTACCCCCCAACCAGACAAGAAAAATCCAACAAAGTGCAACCCCCTTGAGCCCTCCTCTCCTTACCCAAGAGCTGCACTGAAGGGCCAGCCCAGCAGGGCTCCAGCAGCCACCCCCAGCACTGCTACAGAGGTTTTGTCCATATACCAGCCAGTCATGGCAACCACTGTGGTGTACATGCAGAAGCTGCTTGGGAGGAAAGCTGCAACAGAAGGAAAGAAAGGGGTGAGCACAGCTTCCCCACAGCATAACTGCACCAGACAAAGATGGGCTAATCGTCTTTCCTTCATTCCATTACAAACAGGAGTGGGGAATGAGGAGGCCTCATTGGCAATGCCAAAACATGACCCTCCTTCCCTGGATTAAAAGATGTTCCAGGAAGGTAGGCCAAGACCCTGTTTAAAAGGCATGGGCCGTTGCAGAGAGACTGGAGGCAGCAACAGAAGCAAACATGCCCTGGAAGCAGAAAGATACATGACAGTGATGCAGGGAACATCACTTGAACCAACATTTATTCTGTCATCACACCTGTCATGAGAGACACCTGCAACAGGATACAACAAACAACTGCTAGAGAGGTATTTTAGGTCTGTGGATTCTCTTCTCTCTGAACCTGACTTCGGTTTCTATGGACAAAGTGCTTGTTAGTGTCATTGCTAAGCAAACTTACCTGCAGATGAGCAAAACATCCCCGTGCTGAGCACTAAGAAGGCCAACATCAGCCGGCTGACATGTAGCCCAAACTTCTTGCACACAGCCCTAAATCAGAGACCATAGAAATATCCTCAGGACATAAAAGAACTGGGATTTCAGATCCTCATGAAGTTACACTAGTGCAAAACTTGAGACTTGGCTTCTACCAGTGTGAGAAGTGCCCGTGCAGATCTCAGGAATGCAGGGAGTCTGCACTGCTGTAGCAACATCAGCCTAAGCTTTTCACCCCTCCCAAAACCCCTCATGCAAAAAGCCACAGCTCACACTGTTGAAGCCAGACTGCTGTCAACAGCCAGGCAAGGTCATAGTTTGAAAGCCACAAATGAAGAGGCAGCAGGTACAAATAAAAATCCAGCTTTGACAAGGTAATTGTATGTTCAGGCTACTGCTCTTGGGAGATGTAAACACCACTGGCAGATACAGGACAGACAGCAACAATCAGGGTGTCCCACTGAAATTCACTATGATAAGCAGGCACAGCACCAAGCTCTCCTCCAGCAGAGCTCAGTTCATAACACTCCCACCCTTCCTGCTGCTCTCAGTGAGAAAATGAGTGTAAGGCAACAAAAGGCTGCAGTGGAGATCTGGGTGGCAGATCTGGGAACACATCTTTGTCCCAGCAGCAGAATTCTGACCAGTACTTCATTAAGTCATCATTAAAACACACATTTCCAAGGTTCACTGTAAAGCAGCCCCATTTACCAGACACATCTTCTACACATGAGATTCAGAGTGTATTTCCTGTGGCAATAATGGAATATGTTACTCCAAAACATTCACCATAGAGAGCTTCTGACACTCACTTGTAGAAGTAGAGCTCACAAATGCAGCTCAGGAAGGCCAGGAAGCATCGGAGGAAATAGAAGATAAGAACCTAGGAGACACACTCGAGAGTATTAACAAGGTCTGCAATGAAGCTTGTGCACCTATTACTAACAAATGGGTCCCAAGAACATCTGAACAGGATGGAGCGAGTTTGGCAGTGGTGAAGGAGCCTATTCTTGTAGACCCAGATCCCACACCAAGGGATGATGGAGATCCCAGCAGTCCCAGGACTAGCCCTCTAACACAAGAAAGTGAATACACGTCACTGAACTGGCCACAACTGTCCCCCTTTTGTTGTCTGTTGTGCAGAAACACACCAAGCCTGGCAGTCAGAATGCACATGCAGTGCTTTTTCTTTCACCCTTCTGCCAGTTCAGTTTGCAACATCCCTTGCCAAATAGTAATCTGGTTTTTACAGTTTATTGTCAATCAATCAATCTAAATGGTCACTGGCTTAGAAAACAATATGGGCTTCCAAAGCACCAGAGTGAAACTTACCAGGGTGAATGGGTAACTGTCCTGAATGTTTGTAAACAGAGCAGTTGTTTTGTAAGTACTACTTCTGCTTCTGACAACAAACAAAGCAGCTCTTGAACACCAAACAAAGGCAACGTTTCTTGATCAGAAAAGAAGCTTTTCCACATCTGTTTTACCTTGTTAGTTTGTAGAACTCTAGCGTGGAACAAGGCTGGTAAGGCATGAAGCCAGAGGTAAGCATAGGAGCGAATGGCATAGGCTGGGGAGTATTCCCACGTCTGGAACCCCTTTCCATAAACCAGGTAGTGTGTCTGCAGTGGAGATCAAATAAATAAAAACACATGCATCACAAGGAGCAGGCAGTTTTGCACTTCTCACCTCTGAACTCTTGCATGAGAACGTTTATTCCTGAAACACAGAGATCAGCACAAGGCTCTGGGTAAAGCTGCACTTGCACAGGCCAACTGCAAATTCCCAAGGACCTCCAAGGAGAGAAAGCCACTTACTGGTTCCCAGTAGTTAAACGTCTCATCACAATCAGAGATGTTGCTTAAGAGAGCTGCACAGAACCTGGCTGAGATGAGACACTTGAAAGCTGTTGATCCTTCAGGGGCCCAGACTTGTCCTGATTTGCTCCCAGACGATCTAGTCCAAAGAAAAAAAAAGTACAAATATGCACCAAGAAGGAGACCAAGACTCACAGTGTGACACCAACCAAAGCAGATCCACAACCCTGCCCCTTGGGCACTGGGTGAAGTGGAGGGGGAGTCTTTAATTAAGCCTCTTTCTTGGGGGGATGCCAGTCCCCTCCCACCATCACCCCTTCTCACCCTAACGGAGCATCGACCCTCCAGGGCCTCCCCATAACAACTGGGGGCAAAGTTGTGGGGTTTTTGTGGGGGAGAGGACAGAGCATCCCCCACACAAAGCCAGGGGGGCAAAGTTGTGGGGTTTTACGTGGGGGGGAGGACAGAGCATCCCCCACACAAGGCCTGGGGGGCAAGGCTGTGGGGTTTTATGTGGGGGGAGGACAGAGCTTCCCCCACACAAGACAACTGGG
>NW_009953204.1:450899-451436 GCF_000747805.2 Chaetura pelagica | reverse complement strand
CCAGGGTCACCCCCAGCCCAGCAGCCCGGCTGGTGCTGGAGCTCCCGGGCAGCAGATCCAGCTGCTGGAGCTGGGGCTGCGCTCCCGGGGGCTCAGCTGCATCCAGGCCCGGCTGTGGGCTCTGGGATCCAGGGATGGAACCGCCCTGGGGGATCAGCGCCTCGGGAAACAGGCTGGGCACGGGGCTGGGGAGCCGTGGGGAGCATCCCTGGTTCTGGGAGCACCCTCTGCTCTGGGAGCACCCCTGGCTCTGGGAGCACCCCCAGCTCTGGGGAGCATCCCTGGCTCTGGGGAGCACCCTCTGCTCTGGGAGCACCCCTGGCTCTGGGGAGCATCCCTGGCTCTGGGGAACCTCCCTGGCTGCATCCAGGCCCGGCTGTGGGCTCTGGGATCCAGGGATGGAACCGCCCTGGGGGATCAGCGCCTCGGGAAACAGGCTGGGCACGGGGCTGGGGAGCCGTGGGGAGCATCCCTGGTTCTGGGAGCACCCTCTGCTCTGGGAGCACCCCCAGCTCTGGGGAGCATCCCCGGCTCTGG
>NW_009953204.1:443056-450841 GCF_000747805.2 Chaetura pelagica | reverse complement strand
GCTCTGGGAGCACCCCTGGCTCTGGGAGCACCCCTGGCTCTGGGAGCACCCCCGGCTCTGGGGAGCACCCCTGGCTCTGGGAGCACCCCCTGCTCTGGGGAGCACCCCCTGCTCTGGGGAGCACCCCTGGCTCTGGCAGCCCAGCACGGCCAGTCCTTACACCGGGAGCGAGCCCAGCACCTGGCAACAACCTGCAAGGCTTCAGCGAAGAGTCACTCCCAGGCACTGGGCAATTTCCTTCCGAAATCTCTCCTGCATCTGTGCCACCTCCTGGCGGCTCAGGGCCCTGTCGCAGGACTGGAAGGTCAGCCTGTAGCACAGGCTCTTCAGTCCGGTCTCTGCCCGCTGGAAGCTGTCAATTAACTGGATGGACACCACCATTTCACCTGACACCTGCCTAGCAATGGTGTGAAAAGCAACTTCATCAAATCGCTCCCCATCAGGAAGCCAAAAGCTGACATCGTGGACATAGGAAGGTGGATACAGAGAAAAACTCTTGAAAAGCCTTAACTCCCCTCTAGGAAACTGCTGGAGGAACCGTTTGTCTGATGTCCAGAGCATCCGCCAGTCAGGAATTCCACAGATCAGCATGGCCAGGAGGTCGAGATTCAACGAAGCCAAGACAACAACCAAGTCACTGCTGGTTAATTCATCATGAGCTGTCCTTACAACTCCCGCACAGAGGCCCCTCTCACAGGAGCCCAAAGTGTCTGTGTCCATGCAGATGAAGTACTGAACCTGACTAAGCTGAGATTCAAAAGCAGCAAAGTCATTGAGCTCAGTTGTCTCAAAGCTCGTTGCTTCCTGCAGACTGATACTCAGTTTAGAGCTGGAAACAGCCTGGTGAAGAGAATGTATGCTGGTTTTCATGTTCTTCACCAACATCTGGATACAGCTGCTCTCTGTGCCCCTGTTAACTGTACAGGCAAATATGATCTCATGAAAAACAGGCATGGAGTAAGGAGTGATACGACACTTCCTGAAAACTGGGCCAGACAGAACTGTAAGTATTCCTGGGACAAAGGTTCCTCTTTGTATTATTGCCTGAGCATAAGGTAGAAGGGAAGGTCTAAGATAATACTGTTTTGAAAGGTGGCATCCCCCTTGTACCCAGCCACTCCCATCTGTGTCCCTGCAAAAGTCAACATGAGGAGATGAAACTTCATTTGCCACTTCCTCAGTGCTTGGAGTCTCCTCTGGGCTCAGAGTGATCAAAAAGAGATTTGAGTGACAAACCCCACTGAGGTGACCTTGGTGGAGCAGGGGAAGGCAGCAGTCAGTGTTCTGCAGCAGAAAGGCTTGGTCGAGCTCTGCAGTGAGCTTCTCCTTTACTGTCCTTACTGGATGATTGGAATTGAGTTCTAGAAAACCCCTGTGAAAAATAAAATGTCCACATTACAGACACCACTAAACAGATTTTGTTGAAATGCCAGCAATTTACCCAAAACCAATCTCAGATACCAGGCTGGTAAATACCCAAACAAGCCAAGTCTTTAATCAGTTTTCAGGACACTGGTGTTTATCTCCAGGTTGCCATCAGGAATTAACTGCACCTCTGCTGTTAATAAACAAATGGGACTTTAACAGCCATCACCCTTTCCACTCCACACTGGTATTACCCAACTACAGGAATGAATCAAATTATTCTAGCCCTGGATGGAGCAGCTCACCTTTAGTGTTTATTTATTTTCCCTATGGCATTAGCAGACACTCAGTCAGCTCCTGAATTTCTTCCATGGTGCAGAAAAGCAGATTGAAGTTTTAATTGTTATTTGTGTGTTCAAGGCTACAACAGCCTGGTCCCAAACATGAAGTTTATTTTTGTTCTGTAGAATTTTCAGTAGCCCACAAGCACAAGCCAACATGAAACAGACTAGAAGGAGAAACTGAAGGAAATTCTGTAAACAGGGAAGGAGGAAAAGTGCAACAATTCCACTTTATCTGACACCTATGGTGGTCATGCCCACTGACAGCAGGAGAGCGTGTTACTGCCAAACAGAAACTTGTTATAAAACTTACCTATCAATTTTATCCACAAGTACTTGTGGTACTTGAAAATAAACTGTTTGGTTTTCCACTTCTGTTTGGTAGACCACAGGTTTGAAGCAGGGAAGGGGTGTGCTCCTGGTGAAAATGTGGTTTAAAGCACCTTCTACACGGAAAGATTTATCTTGACTCCTGACAATACAGAAAAAAGCAAAGTCACTGATCATTTCCTGTATATTTTCTGACCCAGGTAACTCTCTGTACAAACACTAAAACACTTCTGGTTGAATCTCAGGTGACAAAAATGCCACACTACCCTATTTTTACTGGGCAGGTGGAACAAGTTGCACAGCAAGGTTGTGCTGTCCCCATCCCTGCAGACTGAGTGTGGCTCTGAGTGAGCTGCTCTAGCTGGCTCTGCTCTGAGCTGCAGGGCAGGACCAGATGATTGCTGGAAGCCCCTGACAACATCAACCACGTCGTGATTCTATGACTGTCAGCTCAGCAGACAGGCAAACTGCAGCCCTCCCACTGTCTTTAGGCTGAGACTGACACTTGTTCTGAAATGGACCTTTAAAATCCTAAAATAATCTTAATTTTTAGATAGTACTTCAGCAAGAAGCTTGCATTTTGATCTTGGCTGTTCTGCCACAAATTGGTAGCTGTTTTAAGGTAAATTAAAGTGAGTTCCTCTCTCCAACAAACAGCATACTAAAAGAACATACAGTGTGAGGCATTGTAAGAGCATGAACACCAACTTCTCAGGTTTGCCACATGGTGGTTACCTGTAGCCTGTGCACTGGTACCCATGGATAGTCTCTGCTTTAAAAGGATGAACCTCACTCAGGATGAATCCAGCTCCTGCTGCCACTGCCACGATTTGCCAGCTGTTGTGCCATTCCCTCCTTGGTTGGTCAGCAGGTGTCCCGCCCTGACCATTGCAAAGAGCCACATGGACCTCTCCCTCCTCTGCCAGCACCTCCGCAGAGCTAGAAGGAAAGCCAGGCAACATGAAAAAACCCTGCTAGCACACCCAGAAATGTTACAGTGCCAGAAAAGCACCTGCAACACAGCTAGAAACCTGCACCATGGAGTCAGTCAGCCTGGAAGTTCTTCTGCTTTACTCACCTGCGGAAAAAGCGGGCAAGAAGCTCCCTGTTCTTCACGACCCCAGACTTTCTCCCACAGTGAGGGAAGTTGAAATAAATAGAATCAAATTCTCTTTTTTCTGCTGGAAAATAGTCCTTCAGCTTGGTGCAGTCCACAGAAAACAAAACTTCGGCTCCTTCCAAAATAAAATGTTGAAGAAGTACAGCAGTTAAAGTCCTCTAGTCCATTTTTAAGCAGGATCAGAGCAGCAGCTGCCAGGCATCCCCCCACCCTTGTGCATGAGGCAAAACAAACAGCCCAGGCTGCATTTGCTTCTCTTGCAAAGCTAATGGCTCCTTGCTCAGTGCTATTCCCGTTTTACTAGATTTTAGAGTATTTGATTCAGCTTCTTGGGCAGTTCCAGTTCCTCATATCAAAAGTGGGGTCAAGGAAGAGGATTCTACCCCTTTACTGGAATCTTGTGAGACCCCACCTGGAGCACTGTGCCCGGTTTCTGGAGCCCTCAACATAAGGACATGGAGCTCCTGGGGAAACTCCAGAGGAGGGCATGGAGATGATGAGAGGCTGGAGCAGCACTGGAGCCAGGCTGGGGGAGCTGGGGGGTTCAGCCTGGAGGAGAGAAGGCTCCAGGGGGACCTTAGAGCACCTTCCAGTGCCTGAAGGGGCTCCAGGAAAGCTGGGGAGGGGCTTGGGACAAGTATCAAGAGGACAAGGGGCTCGAGTAGGGTGGATTTAGATTGGACGTTAGGAAGAAGTTCTTCCCACTGAGGGTGGTGAAGCTCTGGAACAGGTTGCCAAGAGAGGTGGTGGAGGCCCCATCCCTGGAGACACTCAAGGTCAAGATCAGAGAATCATCCTGGTTGGAAGGGACCTTGAAGATCATCAGGTCCAACCATAACCCAACTCCTCCCACCACAGCCTGATTTACCTGTTCAGTCATGTCCCTCAGCACTGTATCTACATTTCTTTTAAGCACTCCCAGGGCTGGTGACTCCACCACCTCCCTGGGCAGCCTGTTCCACTGTCCAACCCCTCTTTGGGCAAAGAAATTCCTGCTAATATCCAGTTTAAACCTCCCCTGGAGCAGCTTCAGGCCATTTCCTCTGCCCCGGCCCCCCGCCTCTCTGGTCTTGCTGCTGCTGCTGCCAGGGCCGCTCCGCCCCGGGGCGGGGAAAACGGCTTCAAAAATCATCCCTGCTCTGCAATAGTCCTGCAAAGACAAGGGGCAGTGGGTGCAAAGCGGAGCACGGGAGGTTCCAGGTGAATCTCAGGAAGAACTTCTTTGCTGTGAGGGTGACAGAGCCCTGGGCCAGGCTGCCCAGAGAGGCTGTGGAGGCTCCTTCTCTGGAGACTTTCCAACCCCCCTGGATCCTGTGTGACCTGCCCTGGGCTGGGGGATCTTTCCAGGTCCCTTCCAACCCCTCAGATTCTGTGATTAATGTTTCCCAAAGCCCAGTCTGACCCTGCCCTGTGCAGCTGGAAGCCCTTCCCTCTTGTTCTGTCACTAATTACAGTGAGAAGGGAGCAGCACCAACCTCTCTGCAATGACCTCTCAGGCAGGTGCAGAGACTGATGAGCTCTCCCCTCAGCCTCCTCTTCCTCACACTAAACATTCCCAGCTCCTTCAAGCCTTCATCATCAGATTGATTCTCCAGGCCCTTCCCCAGCTCTGTTGCCTCCTCTGTCCTGGCTCCAGCACCTCGAGATCTCTCTGGAATGGAGGTGCCCAGAACTGGACTTTCAAACACCTCCAGGGGTGGAGACTCCAGAGCTGCCCTGGGCAGCCTCTCCCAGGGCCTGACAACACTTTCTGTGAAGATATTTTTCCTGATATCCAGCCTAAACCTCCCCTAGTATGACTTGTTATGTGTGAGAAGACTCCAGGCAGCCTGTCCCAGGGCTCTGTCACCCTTCATGAAGCTTTTGCTCATGTTGAGGTAGAACTTTCCATGTTCCAGTTTGTCTCCTTTGCCTCTTGTCCTGTCACAGGGCACTGCTGAAAGGAGACTGGCCCCTTCTTCTTGACACCCACCCTTCAGGTATTTGTAAACATTCACAAGGTCCCCTCTCAGCCTTCTCCAGGATGGTGTTTCATGTGTCACGACAGTGGGAGGCTTAAAATTGGGAAAGGCAAACTCCAGCAGGGACCTGGTGCCTGCAGTGGGTGAAGTCTGGTTCATGCACTGGGTCCCTGTGGCTTTGGATAAATCACTTTGTCTATTTCACAGGGTGGCTAATAACCTCTGAGACATATTTAGTGCCATGTGAAGCTGAGAGCTGCAGTGTCACCACTTAGGAGAACACTTAGATTACTAAATCTGAGCTTTTCCCTTCACTATCCTGGCTGCTTTGAAATAACAAACTCCAGGTCATGAAAAGGGAAAGCATCAGAGAATAAAAAATATGAGCATAGAACTGAAACATAGTCTATTGGACCCGTGGTGTAGCTGAAGAGGAGCTTCTGAATGACACTTGTGCTTGGAGATGACAAAATTGGTTTTTTCCCTTTCTTGTTGTTGAGTTGTGCTCCTGTGCCACCACAGAACAGGTATTTCAAGTCATTCAGAGAGTGGTATTTGCATGCCAAGTGTTTGTGTCTGGCTAACCTCATCGTGTTTAACCCCAAGGAGCTTCCACTCAAAATTCCTGGAGTTTCAGCCCAACTAAACCCTCCTCTGTAGTAAAAGATCTCCCTCAGTTGCACTTTCTGGATAGATTCCCGCTATTTTGCCTTTACTTCCTTATGTGACAAACATTCTTCCTGCTTTCTAAGCTGCATTGTGGTGTGACCTGTGTGTGTTCCTGTTTGTTTCTTGTGCAGAGATGACCACCAGTCACCAGTCACCCTGTGCCTGGTCAGCCCAAGCCCAACTAACACCTGAACTGGAACTGCTTTTTTGGAACCACCTCATAGGAAACCCTAGGCCTTGGAATTAGGTGGGATTTGGGCTGCTTGACAGTGAACCCACATCACTGCTTGTTTTATTTTTCTCACTCAAAGCCATGGAGGAAGGTTGTCCTCTCAGTTCATTTGAGATTTAAACTGGTCCTTTCTAATGTAACTTTTGTCTTAGCAGGCATAAAGAACATAGAAAACCAGTCAGGTCATGACTGAGTCTGATGGTCTGTGTGACAGATCTGTGGCAATCTGTCCTTTTTAGAGATGAATTTCAGGAATTCAATTCCAGGAATACAGAGTTTCCTTCGTGCTGGTGTCCCTTTGAAGAGAGGTGCTTAGAAGGACTTAGAGGTGGTTTGTACCCCTGAACAGCGTTAGGATAAATCAGATTAATACTCTGTTCATTGTTTGAAGGGCACTGACAATAGAGTTTCAAAGTGATGTGATTTCCCGTGGTGTTTTCCCTCCCCTCTGCATGTGTCTGTGTTTCCTGCAGCTGTGCAGCTTTCATCTGCAACTGCTCTAAGTTGGTTGCAGCCCTTGGGTGCTTCTCCACACCACCAGTCACTCTAGGGATGTAAGATAACAGTTGCCATCCACTCAGTTGTTATCTTATACCCACACTTCAAACGAGTTTCGGCTGTCATGAGGGTGTTTCACCAGTCTGATCTCCACTGGAGAAACTTGCCTGTTGCTTGTGAAACACTCTGAAACCCTCTGGCAACATTGAAAAGGCTCCTGCTGGTAGATGTTTGCAAAACATCCGAGCAGACAAACTGAAAGTAGCAAAGAGATTCTGAACAGCCAGACAAGCTCTCCTGGACACACCTGCCACTCAGGCTGTAGGCAAGGATGATGCCAGGGCTGTTTCCTTGCACAACTTGCTTCACCCAACACTTCCCATGTCCTCAGCGCTCGGAAACAAACAAACAAACATACAAACTGCTTATTCATGTTTTATTCGTTAACAAACTTACTCAGCATAAATAATAAAGAGTAGCCATTCGGTATAGCTGGCTCAGGGTGAAAAGTGCTCTTGAATGGCCCCCCCGGGGTGGCTGGAAATAGCAGCCTACTTCCTTTGGGCTCCTGCAATGGCAGGTTTCTCCTCTCGGGTGATGGGGATGGTGCGCTCGGGGACGTCGCTTTGTTTCCTGGGTGCACTCACGGTCAGGACGCCATCCAGAGAGAGGGATGATGTTATGGTCAGAGGGTCCACATCATCTGGGATCCTGTATTTCCTGTTGAACTCCCTGGCAATAAAGCCATGCTCATCCTTCAAAAGAAGAGAAGGAACAGCCCTGATTAGAAACGTCCACTCAGTTCCGCCTAAACCGTGGACGCTTTGCTTAAGGTCTGAGATGAGGGAGCTCCAGCTCCCAGAGGAAAATTCTATGGAATGTTAAAGGAGTTTATAATTATGAGTTGCCCTTTTTAAAGAGCCAAGACTGGCCAAGGTGAGGCACTGCCCTGCCTTGGCTGCAGGTGTCTGCAGGTGCACTGTTTACAGGAGGAGACCCTGGCCCAGGGTGCCCAGGGAAGCTGTGGCTGCCCCATCCCTGGCAGTGTTGAAGGGCAGGTTGGATGGGGCTTGGAGCAGCCTGGGCTGGTGGGAGGTGTCCCTGCCCATGCAGGGGGTTGGATCTAGATGATCTTTCAGGTCCCTTCCAACCCAAACCATTCTATGACTATGATCCCATGTTCCAGCTCATGTTCCAGCTGGAGGCTGGCTCCTGTGCACACTGGTGGGCTTTCATTCCTGAGATGCAGCAGCTAGACCTACATGCAGT
>NW_009953204.1:435305-442998 GCF_000747805.2 Chaetura pelagica | reverse complement strand
TCTGCTTGCTTCTTTCCATAGCCAGAAAAAATGTGCAGAAGCTCAGATTTCAGACTTCCACAAGCTACAAGTAATGCTGTGTTTCCTGCCTGACAGACCTGTGCCCCCAGAAGCTCTTAGAGCTGACAATTCCAGTGACATAGATACTTCATCATGTGGATTCATCTCCTTCTGGCAAGGAGGTGGGGATGGGAGGGAGACAGGGACTAGCAAACCCTGTTTTGGTTTGGCTTAACCATACAGCTTTGGGCTTTTGACTTCTGTCTGCCCAGTTGCCACCCAGGCCTCCAGAGGCAGCACCCCATGGGGTGACTGGCAGCAGGACACAAGCTTTAAGGATTACAAAAGGATAGATTTTTTTCAAGAAGAGGCAGCCTCATGGTAACGGAACAGGGCAACGCACTGATTCATTACCTGGTTTAATTATAACAGTTCATTGTCAGTTTATTGACTGCCTCCCTCTTTCCTGGCCTCTTCCCAGAAAGAAGAAGGCCCAGAAATGCCTGTTTCAAAGATCGTTTTCCAGTTCAGTTCACAGTTCATGTAACATCAGCAATAAATCTCCACCCTGTTGCTGCCCAGTCTAGGGTCAGCTTTGGGAATGGGGGGGAGCGAGGGTTGCCCAGAGCATCTTCCATTAGGGTTGGTTGATAAAACAACAGGAAAAGATTGTTTTGCAGTCTCCTTGTTTTAACCACAGGTGAAGAAGTTCACACTGACTCTATCAGCTGCACAGCTAAAGCAGAAGTACCTGGCGCTCCTCGTGCTTCCCGTGGATTTCTATCATGTCCCCAAGCACCTTCACCTTCAGCTCCTCAGGGGAGAAATGCTTCACATCAAGGTTTACAGAAAACTTGTCCTTCTCCAGCCGCATCTGCAAAACAAGGAGGTGACTTCAGAAAAGGGCAAGTGAGGGTTTCAGCTTGAAGAGGCTCAGTTCAGGACCCAAGCTGATACCTACACGTGTCTGACCTTCATTCGACCCTGGGTTTCTGATGGGTGGATTTATCCCTTGCTAGCCTGTCAGACTCATGCTCATCACTGCTTTCTCTTTATCCCACGGGAGGAATGTTTTTTCTTGGGAGTGAGGAACAGTTTCTCTTAATCCTGAAGTTGTTAAAACTGGCTCTTTATTTGGCGTGCAGGTTTTGCAGCCAGTTCCTTTCACAGATTGTCTGGAGTTTTCCAGTTTCTTTGACTGGATTTTGCAGCCTTTCAAGCAAAAGATCTGCAGCCTTGTGGGCTCTTCCCTGCATCATCACCTATTTGGGGAACAAAATAAGGTGTCACTGGTGAGCAGAACTGCCTCAGTGCTCACCTCTGTGATCTGAGCAGCAGGGCTTCTGTTGAAACCCTGAGTCACCTGCTGCTGATCTCACCTCCTTCCCTTCCCTTCTGCGCTTCATCACCTCTGGCAAATACTGCTTTTTGCTGCTTCCTGAGGCCGAATTTGCATTTGCTGCAGGTCTTGGATGTGGTTGTGGGACTTTGCTATGTGAGCTGACCCTGCCTTCCTGGTGGGTTTGTGGTGAGGGTGCCTGTGAGTCTCCTGGAGCTCTGCTCTGGGATGTGGAGGCTGTGCCAGCTCCAGGCTTAATGGTTTCCTCAGTCTGACCCAGGAGTCTAAGTGCTTCTTCCTCCTTTTTAGATTATTTGTGGAGTTTTCTCCACTGAGACAGTCAAATGTTGTTATCTGTGGGGCTTATTATGGCTGCTTCAGTGGGCAGCCAGACCCAGGTCACTAAATCAAGGGAAATATTATGCAAAGATTAAAAAAAAACCCACTTGACTCTTGCTCCTCTGGCTTAGAAAGCTCGACAAGTTGCTTGTAAATAAGACACTTGACTCAGAGCAGACAAGGCTGTTGGAGCTGCTGCCCCTTGGCTCAGCCCCTGAAGCAAGCAGACAGCTGTTTTATGATGCTGTGGGTCCCACATCTCACTGAAAATGCTGCTTTTGTCAGTGGGGACTCTTTAAAATAGGCCTCTTTTTCCTCAGAAGCCATGAGCTCCCAGCTGGCCTGATACCAGGGTCCCACCACCCCCCTGCCCACTCCCCGCAGTGATGGTTGGGGAAGGGAGTGGGACTGAGAGTTTGGACAGGCAAATTCATCTTCCTCCTTCCTTCCCTCAGCTCCCAGTCATTTGCCACACACACCCCGCTCAGTTTGCATCTCTTCCCAACCCTCTGGCAACACTTCCTTGCAGTCACAACTGCTTAGCAGGGCATGCAGAGGTTCTTGGTTAATGCAGAGGGGCAGAAGCACAAAGCACCTTTTCCCCCAGCCTCATAACTGCCTGCAGGCAGCTCCCAAGCTCTCCTGGGGCTCCAGCTGCCAGGTGAGCACACAAAGAGGGGGAGATTTACCTCTGAGAGTCCCGTCTCCAGCCATCAAATGTTGTTATCTGTGGGGCTTATTATGGCTGCTTCAGTGGGCAGCCAGACCCAGGTCACTAAATCAAGGGAAATATTATGCAAAGATTAAAAAAAAACCCACTTGACTCTTGCTCCTCTGGCTTAGAAAGCTCGACAAGTTGCTTGTAAATAAGACACTTGACTCAGAGCAGACAAGGCTGTTGGAGCTGCTGCCCCTTGGCTCAGCCCCTGAAGCAAGCAGACAGCTGTTTTATGATGCTGTGGGTCCCACATCTCACTGAAAATGCTGCTTTTGTCAGTGGGGACTCTTTAAAATAGGCCTCTTTTTCCTCAGAAGCCATGAGTTCCCAGCTGGCCTGATACCAGGGTCCCACCACCCCTGCCCACTCCCCGCAGTGATGGTTGGGGAAGGGAGTGGGACTGAGAGTTTGGACAGGCAAATTCATCTTCCTCCTTCCTTCCCTCAGCTCCCAGTCATTTGCCACACACACCCCGCTCAGTTTGCATCTCTTCCCAACCCTCTGGCAACACTTCCTTGCAGTCACAACTGCTTAGCAGGGCATGCAGAGGTTCTTGGTTAATGCAGAGGGGCAGAAGCACAAAGCACCTTTTCCCCCAGCCTCATAACTGCCTGCAGGCAGCTCCCAAGCTCTCCTGGGGCTCCAGCTGCCAGGTGAGCACACAAAGAGGGGGAGATTTACCTCTGAGAGTCCCGTCTCCAGCCAGCTGGGCATCCGAAGAATGGGGGATCTCATCAGGAAGGGGCTGAAGCTGGGGGAAGCAGGGAGCAGCTCTGACTCCTGCAGGTGCTCCCCGAAAATCTGGTCGAAGATGCGACTGGGAGCCAACCAGGAGAGGAAGGGTCTGCGGATCAGGGGGTTGTGGATGGTGATATCCATTGGCGTGCGCCGGAGGAGCCTGGCCAGGCAGGGCTGCTGGGCTGTGCTGGGGAGCAGGGGAGCAGCTTTATACCCTGCAGCTGGGCCTGGCCTTCATCCCCCCCCTCCCGAGGCCCCTTGAACAGTGGTGTCAGGGATTTTATTGTCCCACTCCTGGGCTGGTCCCTTCAGCCCATGCCCAGTAGCTGCCTGGGGGATGTGAACGCCCTGCTGAGGAGGAGGAGGAGGGGGAAGGGGAGAAGAAGAAAAGGAGCCTAATGGGGCAGCAAGAAGACAAGCTGCCCAGCCACCCGCCCCGGCCCCCACGTGCTGTTTATCTGCAGAGTCCCAGGCAGGCTTGGCTGCTGTTCCCAGCTGCTTTGGATGCCAGCAGGATCAATGCAGCTCCTATCTTTGGCTCACTGGGAAAATGACAAGGGGCTGTTGTTCCCACTGCCAGCACTGAGACTTCAGCTCCATGCATCACCCACCAGGCTAGGAAGAGCTCTGCCCCTCCTGAAGAGGCAGAAAGCTGATTGCCCATAGCTATGCCCCTAATAGGTCTTAATTCACATATTTATTGTAATTCCTGCCTTGCCTGTGAGCCTAAATCATGGGAATGGTCTAACAACTGTCCTTGAAGGGCAAGGGGTAGGTGCTGCCTCCGAGAGCTCACAGCTGAAATACAGTTTCAGGCTCAGAGGCACATCATTCTTACTGCTTGCACCACCAGTTCCCTGCAGAAGGGTCTGGCCCTCTTTCTCTCAGCTTGCCTGGCAAGAGCAGGGAGTAGGATTTGCTCCGTGCAGGAGCTCAGGCCATAAGTATCTTCTCCAATTGCCCATTACATCAGCAGCAGTGCACCTGCTCCCTCGTGCTGCAGGGACATGGACTCAAGGAAGTCTCTGGTTTCAGGGTGAGAGGAGCTTGACTGGGCACTGCTCCCCTCCCTGCCTGCCCCCCAGTTCAATACAACAGGGTCTCTGCCAGCTCCAGGTCCTTGGCTCACACGTGATCCCTGGCACAGGCATTTCTCCAGGTCTCATCACTCTGTGCCAGGGAACAGGCTGGACAGCCAGCTTGCAGCAGCACACTCGGGATGTGGAGGGGTCAGCAGTGGGATCTGGGTCCTGCCCAGCCCTGCTCAGCTCCCTGCAGCCCCTCACAGCGACAGAAACCTTGATCCATCCCCTCAGCTTCTGGGAAAACCAGGCTCATTTGCGCAGGGCACAGGAGGGGCTGATTTGGGCCCTAAGCACCGGGTGTGATAGTGACCTTGTGTGACTTTGCACAATGTGACCAAGCACCAGCCACTGCTGCCCCATCCCTTGGGCTGCTTTGGGCCAGCAGGACCAGTGTCAGGGACTCTTTCAGCTCCTTACAGTGACCCTTCTTGCTGGCCCTTGCCTTTGGGAGCTCCACAAGCAACAAGAAGGGTCTGTCCTGCCTTCTCCTACCCCAGCCTCCCTCAGCCCACCTCCCTGCCTCCCAGCTGTGCTTGGCAGCCCATTTGCCTCCTGCATCCCCCTGGGAGGGGATCCCAGCACCTGGAAGGAGGTGCAGGGTTTTCCTGAGACCTCCCTGCCTACAGGCAGCGCCTGCACTCCCAGCTGGAATGCAGAGAGGAACTTCCCTCCTCACCCTGGCCCGGCATCCTGGGGCCAGTGCGTGTGGCTATTTTGGTCCATCTTTTTCTCACACACTCCTCCCTGGTGGAATTCGCCCAATTAAAACCTTGCAGCCTGCAGCCTTCACTCTCAGAGGCAGGGAGCACTTGGGAGCTCCCCTTCCCCAGGCACACCATGGCTGCACGGACGGTCCCTCACGCCTACCCCATGAGCTCGGAGTATGAGTTTGCCAACCCAAGCAAGATTTATGACCAGAACTTTGGAGAAGGTAAGAAAGGGGATAGGGGTTCCCCCAAGCACCTTTCTCCCCTCCGGTGCAGGAGGGTTGGCTGGGGACTGAGCTCCAGAGCAGGCTAGGGGAAGTTGGACACCCCAAGAATTTTGAGCATAAGCACCCTGGTCACATCAAGGGGGAATATCCAGGGAATATCCAGGGTCTCTCTCTTCAGGTCCACTTGCTCCATCCATGCTGTCTCTCCTGCCCCTCCCTCCATGCCCCCAGCAGTCTGGCATCCTGCATATGCTGTGCAAACAGGGAGCAAAATGCTCCAGGGTGGGAGGAGAGAGTTTTTTTTGCAGCCTGGGGCTGTGGAGAAAAGCTGAGCTGGGGTGTTCAGCACAAAGGCAGGCAGGGCTGGCAGAGGGGAAGGAATGTGGGCAGCAGCAGATCCATTCAGCACCAGCACTACAGCGTGAAAAGGCAAAAAGCTCCAAGGAAAGCCCCCTGGACAATGGCAAATAAAAGGCCTTTAGTTCTTCGGGGGCAGTTTCTTCATCATCAGCATTTTCCGTGCCCAAGCCTGGCTGTGGGCTTTGCAGAGCCCGGGGCACCCACCAGTCCCTCCTTGCCCTCCCAGCAGGGATGTGGAAGCTGGGTGCCAGCCCTGCTGTGCTGTGTGCTGGGAGGCAGTGGCTGGCAAGGCATCTGCTGCTGTCTGTGCTTTGGAGACACCAAGGTGGGAACTGCAAGAGGCTCCAACACCATTGTGCTGATGTGGTGGCAGAACCAGGGTGTTTGCCAGGTCCCAGCCACCTCCCCAGCCATCCTGCTCCAGCTCCTTCCCCTGCAAACCCCACGCTCCTCACCGAGTCTCCTTTCCAGGTGTGTCCCCGTGTGAGATCCTAGCCCCTGCCCTGTACCACGGCTACTACATCAGGCCTCGCATCAACAAGCAGCTGGATCGGGGCACCTCTGAGATCAGCCTCAACCAGCACAAATTCCAGGTGTTCCTGGATGTCTGTCACTTCCTGCCCGACGAGCTGAGCGTCCGCACTGTGGACAACCTGCTGGAGGTGATGGGGCAGCACCCCCAGAAAGCTGATCGCCACGGCTTCATCTCCAGGGAGTTCACCAGGACATACATCCTCCCTCTGGATGTTGACCCCTTGCTGGTGAGAGCCACCCTGTCCCACGATGGCATCTTAAGCATCGTGGCTCCTCGGACGGGGAAGGAGGTGAAGGCCAGAGTCAACGAGGTGAAGATAACCCAACAGGAGCAGCCAGTGGGGAAAGAAGAACAGTCTGAGGAAGGAAAAAGGAAAGGAGAGTCCTAAAGGCCTCAGCTCTGGGCTTGAGCAGGGAGGGAGGGGGGATAAGGATGGGGAACCCGTGGTGCCAGACCCCTCTTTCTCACCATCAGTATTCAGCAGCCAAATATGTGCTCGACTTCTGCTTCTTAAGGCTGATGGCTGGAAAAAGGGAGTTGGAACTGAAAAAAGAGGGGGGACTAATGTCTGTAATGCAAGTTTTCTGCCAGGTCAAGTGCTCCTTGAGCAGCATGCAGGGTGCTCTTCACTCCCTCCAAATGGCACGGGTCTCTCTGACACTGAACTGGGAGGCTGTGTCCCACTGGGTTGCTGTGTTCCAGCCCAGAAGGGTACTGGGAAGAGGGAAGAGATGATCCCAGTGTCTTGCTTCTGAGCTGGTGGCTGCTCTTTGTGGAGATGGGAGGTGCTTGTTGGTCTGTGAAAGTGCTTGCAGCTCCCAGGAGGAAAGAGGAATAAACGTGCCTCTGGTCTTCTCTTGTCTGCCTTGGATTCATGTTGCTTCTGGCCAAGCTGCTCCTCTGCAGCAGGGAGGATGGACAGTGCCCCAGCTGCTCCAGGGGTGAGGGGCAGAGGAGAGTTCACACTGAGCTCACCTGTGGAAATGGCACCAGAGGGGACTTGGAGGGACTCTGTCCATGGGACAGCCAGAGGGGACGTCTGTCATGGGCCCCTGCTGGCTCAGGAGCAGCTGGAGTTGCTGTAGTAGGGACCCCACAGTTGGAAGCAGCCTTGAGGAGAAAAGGTGGGCTGGAGTCAGCCCAGGTGCACAGATGCCAGGTCCCACTGTCTGCCTCTTCAGCCCTCTGGTTCGTGGCACTTCAGGCTTGTTCACACACAGACCTTTTCAGCCCTCCTGAGGGGAGTGAACCCCAAAAAGCTGAGGGGAAGGGCTCTGCTCAGCTCCCAGGTGCCCTGCTGGTGTGCCAGCTCTCCCTGCAGAGTCACAGAGGGGAGGAATTTGGCCCCTTTTGCAGACACTGTGATGCCTCTGGCTACATGAGAAGTGTCTCTGTAGTCTTGTGACACTGGGCCAGTGGCAGCTGCTGCCTGGGGTGGCCTGAGGGCTCAGCAGGTGCCAGTTGCAATCCTTGTCCTGCCAGAGCAAATTAAAGCAGCCAAAATGCTGTGTCACTGGCCAAATAGGGGGGTCCCTGGCACCCCTCAGTGCAGCCCACCCCCAGAGGAGACAGGAGGGTCCAGGGGCTTCTCCCTCTCCCTGCTGAGATGTGACTGGCAGGCTCCTGCTCTCTGCTTCCATGGACC
>NW_009953204.1:433161-435121 GCF_000747805.2 Chaetura pelagica | reverse complement strand
AGGAATGCCCTGCTCTGGGGTCTGTCCCTGCTGCCCCCCTGCTCAGGGTGCTGAGCCCCTGCTGTGGGGCTGCTCTTCCAGCCCTGCCAGGCAAAGCAGGATCCAGACACTGTGCAGCTCTTTCCTGTAAGTCTGGTCCCAGTCCCTTGGTGCCCGAGCTACCTTGGCACTGTTGCACAGCTCTGGTGGTCATGACACAGCCCTGCTCTGCCTCTGGCTTTTATTAGCTCTGCCCTTGCTCTGCAGTGAGTTCAGCCTCTATTGCTGGGCACTCGCAGGCTCAGCCCGTGCCAGTTGCACAGCCTGTTACCCAGGTGATGTCCCCGTGAAGCCAGCTGCCCCAGCAGTGCTGTGGGGCTGGCACTGCCCAGGGTAGGGCACTGAGCTGCTTCTGCAGCCTGCCAGGCTGGGCAGAAATAGCCTGGAGGGTTTGCTGAGCAGGAGGGCTGCAAGCCCTGCTCCCTTTCATCCCTGCAGACACGGGCTGAGCAGGGAATGCAGAGTGGCAGCCAAATGCTGCCCAGCTCTGCCAATGTTTTTGATGCCTTTCTGTTTCTCTGGTGGAGCTCAAACCAGCAGCTCCAGTATTTGTGAAAGGGGCTGATGGGAACAGGCTCCCAGCCTTTTTTTTTCCCCCCGTATTCTTCACAAAGCAGCAAAGCCCACGTTATCCCAGAAATCAAAACAGACACCAGCTCACTGGATCAACAGTGCCTGTGGCAAACCCAGAGACACACAGTCTGCAGCTTCCCAGGCAGGGACAGACTCCTGACACCACCTGGTCTTTGCAGGACCTGGAGAACATAGTCCTCTTTGGACCAGGACTGAATCTCATCTGCCTGCTCACATTTGAGCCTAAATCCTCCCCGCTGTGCTGTGGTGCAGGCTGAGCTGGGCAGTTTCTCCAGCCACGGGCTGAGGAGCAGCTTTGGAGCAAGACTCAGGCTCTGCAGGTTCACAGTGCAGCTCATCCAGGATTCAGCTAAGAGAGCAGCTGTGCCCTGTGGTCCTTCCAAAGCAGAACCCTTCTCCTCCTGCCACTTCTGGACAGGTACAAGCTTTGCTCTGCACTGGGACAGATGAGAAATGATGCTGTGAGTAGGGCACTAGGGCCAGCTCCTGAGGTAGCCCACCAGAAGGGTGAATTAAAACTTAGCCACTTATCAGCACATCCCATGAAGCGTTCAGGCCTGCACAGACCTGGGGCTGGTGGCCAAATCAAAGCTGTGGAGCACAGTTTCTGCTCAAGGACTGCTTTACATGGCATCTTTCAGTACTGAGCTCACTTAGAGCTGCCAGAGATCAGCTACCTGCCATTCACCCCAGGAATGACCAGACACAGTCTGAAGGGCTCTCAAGCAGGGCCAGAGAGGTAAATTGCACACTAGAGGACCTGCAAGCCTGCTCTCACCTCTGCTGGGGCATCTTTGCCCCTTTGGTCAGGGGGCAGGCCCAGGTTGCCCAGGGAAGCTGTGGCTGCCCCATCCCTGGCAGTGTTGAAGGGCAGGTTGGATGGGGCTTGGAGCAGCCTGGGCTGGTGGGAGGTGTCCCTGCCCATGCAGGGGGTTGGGAATAGATGATCTTTCAGGTCCCTTCCAACCCATCCCATGGCTCTGTGACCCCCTGGCTCCCAGGCAGGGATGCTTCCTTCCCCAGGCTATGGATCCTGTGCCACTTTCCTATGGTCCCCCTGGAGGTGCAAGGACGAGCAGGGGGAGCGGGGCAGACGTGTGTCCTGGTGGGGGGCTGCCCCAGCCCCTCTTCTCCCCCCTTTTGCAGCAGCAGGAGGGAGAGGAGGGCAGCGGGGAGGGAGGAGCAGGGTCCTGAGGGCTGGAGGGTCCTGCCCCCCCGGGCAGCAGGAGGGGAGCCCAGAGCCCGGGGAGCCCCGGGCAGCTCCGGTAGATGGCAGAGCCACCCGGGGAGAAACCCGACACGGGCAGACACTCCCTCCGACAGCCGC
>NW_009953204.1:429811-432481 GCF_000747805.2 Chaetura pelagica | reverse complement strand
TGCCCGGGCCTCTCCCCCCAGCCCCGAACAGCCCGGCTCGAGGGAGGGTCTGGTTAAAATCCCTGTCCTCCCTCCAGCGGTCTCCGGCCAGGTTGCCCACCCTCAGGTGCCCCCCGGTTTCCCATTCTCAGGTGTCCCCCGGTTTCCCATTCTCAGGTGTTCCCCTATTTCCCACTCTCAGGTTCCCCCAGTTTCCCACTCTCAGGTTCCCCCTATTTCCCACCCTCAGGTTCCCCCAGTTTCCCACCCTCAGGTGTCCCCTTGTCACCCTGCATGAGGGATCCTCCCGGGGCACTGAGGGGGCACTGAGCTCGCCCACCCCCCTGCCAGCCCCGCACCCCCTCCCTGCCTGCGTCTCTCTGGGCTTTATCTGCGCTTGGGAAATCCCGGCTGCGTTTTTCACAACCCGTTGCTCTTTCCCCCTGTGCGGGGGGACAGTTCAACCCCTCCCGGCTCGCCCTGTGCCCAGAACCTCCCGCTTGCAGTGGAACACGATTCCCTGCCAAGGGGAAGTATTTTCAGCCCTGAGAGTGGTACAAGGGGGAAGAGCCACGAGGATCAGATGCAGCTCCCAGGGCTTTCTCTCCAGCACCGCGTTTGTTCAAAAAAAGTGTTAGAAATTAGAAGTTTTCTATAATATTAAGAGGGACAGCAGCACCTAGTGGCTGGAGCAGAGGGAGGAGGCTCAGGACGCAGAGATCCTTCCAGCCTGAGCCCTGGAGTGCAGAGGAGCTGGGGATTTAGGGAGAGGAACTGAAGGTCTTTAAGGAAACGCCTTGAGAGCAAATGGAGAATGTCACTGAAGAAGGAAAGTTTGCCCTTATGTCTGGGCTCTGTAAGTGTGGCCCTGTGGGGGGCAGGACCCGGGTATTCCCACCCCTTGGTTCAGCACTCAGGGTGTGCACGGGCAGCAAAAGGTGCCAGGATTCACCTACAGGGAGGCAGGTTTGTGTGGGGCAGGAATCAGGGGTGCACTGACCTGGGGAAAGGGGGAGAAGCCCCCGAGGAGCTGTCATGCAGAATGTGCTTCTAGCTGGCTGTGACTTAGTGACAGCACATCCGACCTGGTTTTCAGAAGGGGGGAGAGGTTTTGCTCTGCTCTGGTTTCCCCTGCCTCATCCATCCTAATCAGCAGGGATCTGAGGCTGGAGCTGCCCCTGCTGCCTGTGCCCAGCCTCACACTCTGCCTGCTCCTGCTCTTTCCACAAAGGAAAGTGACCAAACCAAGCTTGGAAAGCTGATACTGGACCCTACCTCCTCTTTCAGACAGGTACCCCCCTGATTGTGCTTCCAATGGGGCTGTTTTAATTCCTTTGCCCAACAAGCCTGAAGGCTGGGAAGAAGCTCTGCAGCATTTGGGAAGGAGGGCACTGGAGACCCTGCAAGCAGCTGGAGCAGCCAAGTGAGACAAAGCAATGCTGCCTTCAGCCAGGCCCTGACTCTTGGACCTTGGGCAGATTTTGTCTGCCCAGGACAGGGGGGCCCTGGGTGCCTGCAGGGGGGAGCCAGGAGCAGTGTTGGATCCCTTTGCTCGGGTGTGTGGCCACCTTCCCTTCCCCAAAGCTGCCTTTGACTTCCTGGGTCAAGCAAGTCTGGTTAATCATTACTGGCCATTTTGAAGGTCTCCAAGTTCTTTCCCTGCATTCATGCTGTTTTGCTGTTTTGCCATTCGAGTGCCAAAGGCACGACTGGCTGCACACAATGTTCTGCTTACCCACCCCCCAAAACTGCCTCTAAAAGGCAGCCTGAGGCACAGCTCTGCTTCACATCCTGCATTGTTCCCGCCCGTGGCAGGGCTGTCTGCCACATGCACGCACTGGGAGGCACAGAACACTTCTTGGGGACCATCTGGTGGCTCATGAGAAGTGCTAGCTGCCACTTTCAGCTGCTGCAGCAGCGACACAGACCCACGTGTGACCCACCAGCTGCGGGCTGTGTTGGTCAGAGGCCAGCACCTCATGGACACACGTCCTCAGGAGGACCCACACAAGCGCTGGCACCTGCTCTCCCCCAGCCCTCCCAGTGGGCTGTAACCATAACATTTCCTTCATGCATCTGGCCTAGAATGTGCCA
Organism: Chaetura pelagica; assembly: GCF_000747805.2. Lineage (NCBI taxonomy): Eukaryota > Metazoa > Chordata > Aves > Apodiformes > Apodidae > Chaetura > Chaetura pelagica. The sequence continues at coordinate 430,408 of NW_009953204.1, read as the reverse complement.
TGTGCCCTGCCAGCCTGCGGGAGCTCAGCCCCAGGCTCTGTTGGTACAGCCAGAATGAGCGTCACTCCTGTTCATACCATGGCTGGGAAACAGCTGCATCTGGCTTGTCTCTCTCTGGTCACACTGGTGCATGGAGACGAGGGGTTGGCTTGGCTTGTTTGAAGTGCATAGCTTGTTTGGTTTGGTTGTGTTTGAAGTGGAAAACTGAGAACAGGAAAATGGACACATCAAACTAGTGCAAGGTCCGTGTGCGGTTGCTCCGTGAGCCAAAGCTGTCCTGGGATGGGGCTGTCAGGACATCAGGCCCTCAGAGAGGGGTTTCGTGCCAGCAGAGACCATGCTCTGCACTTGCCCCACGCACAGCTGAGCCAACACAGCTGCAAAACTGCAGTGAGATCTGTGCTTATTCACTCTGGTGCATATGGATGCTGGAGAGCCAGGCAGGGTGAAAGGAAGGAGACCTGGGGTGTCTGTGGGGGGTGGTAGGTGTGTCACAGGAAACACACCTCCCCGTGGGGACTTCTCCCTGCAGGAGTTGCTAAGGTTCTGGTTTGGCTCAGTAACTCTTCTCTGAGACAATTCTTGGGCCTTCCTGCT
>NW_009953204.1:425152-429224 GCF_000747805.2 Chaetura pelagica | reverse complement strand
TGGGGTGGTGGAGCTGGGTTTGCCCGTTCTGAAAGCAGGGGCTGGGGATTCTCAGGACTGACACCTCTCTCTGCTTTCAGGAGTTGCCCTGTGCCTTTTAAAAGGAAGAAGGAAAAGCAAGGTAAGGATTTGTGAAAATCGTGTGGAGGACAAGAAGAACTGGGGTGACTGAGCCCCTGGTTTGCTGGTATTGGTCAGTGCTGACTGGATTGGCCATCTGAGGCTGAGGTCCCCTCTTTTGTACTTAACCTTCCTCAAGAGAAGTTGGGTAGAAGCAAAAGGGAAGATTTTTTAAAAAACTTCAAGCAAGGGGTGTGATGTGGCACAGGACTGGGCAAGGGGACTTCAGCAGTATCTTTAAAATACCAGTCTCACTTCAGAACACAGGTGAGTCCTCTCAAGGGGCAGCATGACCCAAACTGCTGCAAGAGCTGCAAACACCCACCTGACATCAGCCTTCCAGAGTCAAGTGTGTCCCCTAAGCAGCCCAGTTGTGGCCTTTGGACCATGCTGGGCAAAATATGTTTTCCAGGCAGCAAAGGAAATAAAATTAGGTCTGGATCTGACTTCTCCAAGGGCCTGACAAGGAGGCTCTCTGTGCTGTGACTGTCCTCTTAGGTCCTGCCAAGAACACTGCAGCCCACAGCATGTTGTCATCCTGGGAAACCTTGGGTTTTTTTCCAAAGAAACAAGGCTAGGCTTTCTTCTTGGGGGAGGGCATCAGAGGCAGCCTCAGGGTGGAGGTTGTCAGCTGAGGTGGGAGTTTTATTTGTGTCTGGCAGGGAGAGCCCATGGGCCAGACGCTGCATTTCTGCTGTGCAAGGGTGGAACGGTTCAGGGTTGGGTTCACCTGCTGGTGTTTCTGTTTCAGGAGCTCATGTGAGAGATGAGAGCCAACAGCCCCAGCCCGACAGGAAGGTAAACAGCTTCCCAGAGGTGCTTTCCTAGCTGTGTGGTGAGAAGGCAGAGCTGAGCATCACCTCCTAGGCTAGATGGGTTGGGAGGACACGGGGCAGAGCTGTGAGTTGCCCCGTCCTGTGCAGACTCCTGTGGGAACACCCTGCCGTGCTGCACGGTGAGGCAGCCCCGTTTTTACCCCCCTGAAGTGCAGTGGGAGCAGTGGGATGAAGTGTCTCCCTGAGCCTGAGCTGTCAGAGTGAGGGCTGGATGGTGGGAGGGAAGGAATGTTGGCCCTGACCTTCCCAGAGCTCTTTCTCCCCGAAGGCTCCGACGTACGAAGATGTCCCGGAGCTCCCTGTCTATGCCCCGGTGGGTAAAGGGCAGGGTGGGCAGCAGGATGACAGCATCCACTACGCAGACATCCAGGTGTTCAGCGGGGCCCGGGAACGCCCTGCAGCCGAGCTGAGGAGCCTGCAGGTACAGAATGCCACGGAATATGCCACCCTGCACTTCCCCCGGCCCCGCCTCAAGTACGACAGCAAGAACGGGACCCTGGTGTAACTGCCTGCCTGGCTCTCTCCTCCTTCAGCAGCTAAAGGGTTTCACAGGCTGAAAGGTGCTGTAGGTGCGTGGACACCTCACGGACACATCTCCCTGGGGAGGTGCAGAGAGGCTGTGTCTTCCACCTGCATTTCTCCTTGGAGGGCACAGACGTATTTATTCTCACAGGAGTGAGTTGTTTCCTATCTGATTCTGCTGACAAGACCCACCTCTTCTCCTGGGAAGAGCTGCCCGTGGAGCTGGCAGCCCTTCTGCTCTCAGCACTGAGAAGACAGAGCTGCTCCTTGGCTGGTGAAGGCTGCGACCCCAGCTCCTGCTGTGGGGCAGCTCAGCAGCTGGACTTGGGAACCTGGCACACAGGATTCAATACTGGGACACAGGAGGTGTTGCCACAGGATTTTATGGCACTGTTGAGGGAATTCTGTAGTGTAGAGAGGGTGGATGAGACTGTGAAGGAAGGGCACGAAACCTTTCACAGTTATCTATTGCAATGTCTTCCTCCCAACAGCTGCCATGCAGCCATGCACTGTGTGCACCCCTTTTCCCAAAAAGCAGTGTTCTAGAGCCATGCCCAGCACACTGAGGCCAGAAATGCAGAATTAACTGGGGGTACAGAACAATTTCCTTCACTGAAGGGCTGTACAGTGCATGCATCCTTCCCCCAGCAGGCACAGAGGTGATTAGTGAGGCTCTGACTGAAAATGAAACAAGGAAAAATTGGAATTTGCCTGCCAGGGAGCCATTTAAAAGCCACAGACTATATTTAGGGCAGTTGTCCTTCGAGCACAGCAGCTGTCTGCATGCCTGAGATTCTGGGAACGAGTCCTGGTCAACTTCAGAAAGAGCTTTTGGGCTCTTCCTCCATTTTTTCTTCTTTCATACTCTCAGCCTTAGCCATGAGCCCCAGTTACAGGGAGCACACACCCATCCAGTCATGCTCAGCAGGGCTGTTGTGAGGCCAGAGTAACTTTGGCAGGAGAAGCCCCTCTTTTAAAATCATGGATAGACTGTATTTTTCTACCTGAAAAGGCACTTTTTGCCCATGCTGTGCAGCTGACCTCAGTGGGGCTCTTGGGTGTGCAGGAGAAGGCACTTCACTTGTAATGCTTCCAGGATCCTGCTGTTGGAAGGGCTGGTTCTTTTGAGCTCCAAGGATTCCTGCTCCTCCCAAGTTCCTCTCTGCACTCCATGCCCAGCATGAAAACCTGTCCTTTGGGCTGAGAGGGATTGAATGGGCACAGGATTTGCTTTCAGGAGTGGGAGGCACAGGACCCTCCAGCTGGCAGAGGAGCAGCCAGGACACAGATCCAGACCCTGCTCATGCTGAGCAGCAGTTTCCTACCTTCTTGCACTGAGCTGCTGCTACCAGAACTAGAAAGGGGCACTGGTTTCCCTTCTAGCCAAGTCCTCCACATCACAGGAAGAAATAAGGACTTTTTAGAAACATTATTAAATACAGGTTATAGTTCAGGACCTGAGAGGTTTTCTAGCAGGTCCAGACTCCACCAGGTCCTCTGCTGTAAAACGATGTAAGTGAACAAGCCTGTCATGGCATCCACAGTGTGAGGGGCTGAAGTTCTCCTCACCCAGCAGGACAGAACCTGCACAGGCACTAAACTGAAGCTGCTGGGCCCAGAGAGGTGCAAATTTGCATATCCATCAACTTCAACCAGTTTTCCCATGGGCATAACTAGGAGTGGTTCTGCCTCAGAGCACTTTGCTTCCACTTGGTCACGTTCACAAGGGCATGTCATGGTAGGACATGGGGTAACAGTTTCAGGCTAGAAAAGGGTAGATTTAGGTTGAACACTGGGGAAAAGCTCTTTAAGAGGAGGGTGGTGGATCACTGGAACAGGTTGCCCAGAGAGGTGGTGGAGGCCTGGGGACATTCAAGGTCTCTGAGCAGTCTGGTCTGGTTGGAGATGCCCCTGCTTATTGTAGGGGGGTTGGACTGGAGGAGCTTTAGGGGTCCCTTCCAACCCAGGACATTCAGTGATTTTCTGTCAGTTCTGTTGACCTGTGGGTCAGCCCTTTGGTACCCAGCACAAATGGGAGCTGGGGTAGAAAGCACCTTTTAAGGAGGGCTTCACAGGTGGCAGTTTATCTCCTGTTCCCCCTGGAGCTCCAGCACCCACAGCCAGTGCTGGGGGTTGTTCCTGAGGACACAACCAGCTGCTCTGCACAGCACTGGGAGCAGCACGGTCGTTTTGCCTGATTTTCAGGCCTTGAAGAGATGAAATGTGAACGCCACGTGTTCTGCAGGCAGCGTTTTTGTAAAGGACCCGGGTTTGCACTGACTATTAAAAGCTGAATATTAACAGCTCCTGCCCTGCCTTGGTCGTGACGTTTCAATGCGCGTCAAGAATTCACCCCGAACGCTGGAGAATCCTTGTGTTTGTTTGTTTGTTTGTTTGTTTGTTTTAATTGTGGGGTTCAACTAAGAAATCTGGGGGGCCCGTTGCCTTCCTTTGCTGCACTGGGGGTCCCTCCCCAGGGGTTCCCCGCAGGAGAGCCGGGCGGGGGGCGTTGCCAGGGCGGTTGCGGGGTCCTGTGGGACCGCCCCGTCCTGCCCCCCATCCCACCCCATCCCGTCCCCCATCCCTCCCCATCC
>NW_009953204.1:422190-424340 GCF_000747805.2 Chaetura pelagica | reverse complement strand
AGTGTTGAAGGGCAGGTTGGATGGGGCTTGGAGCAGCCTGGGCTGGTGGGAGGTGTCCCTGCCCATGCAGGGGGGTGGATCTGGATGATCTTTCAGGTCCCTTCCAGCCCAAACCAGTCTGTGATTCTATGATGACCACCCTGCTCCCCGGGCATCCCAATATCCCAGTCCCCTGCCATTCCCTGCACCTGGTCCCCCCAACCAGCCCACACACCCCTTCATGTGGAAGAAAACACAAAAACGTGTCACTTTCCCCCAGAATGCAGCCCTGAAACACGTGTCCTGCAGGCAAGGGAAGAAGGTGGCAACTCCCCTGTTGGGTTTGCTTACATAGAGACACTTTGCTGATATTTTCCCTCGAATAAAATGCTTTTGTGTTTAATCCATTTGCTTCTTCCTTCCCCCCCCACAGGCTTCCAGGGAGAGGGATTATTGCATCCCCCTTGGCCCGGGGCTGAGCTGAGACACCCAGCATGGGAACTCTGGTGCCCAAACACACCTCCCAGCCTCCTGCCTCCTCCGTGAGTTTTCCAGGAGCCCTTTTGGTGCCTGGCCTCTGGTTTGGGCTGGTTGGGAGGGAGGTTGGGAGGGGGATGCTCAGTGACACCAAGGCCTTGGCTGCAGCAGCTGGGGTTGCTCTCACTGCAGCCTCACGGATCTCACAGCCTCCCTTTCTGAACCAGCCTCCTTTGCTTCTCTCTTCCCAACCCCAAAAAGATTTATTAGCAGGAGCTGAACTGTGGCCCCGGATCTTTCCCAGGGGCTGGTAAGAGAAGCAGAGCTGATAAAACAGCTGGCAAACAGAAGGAGTTGATCAAACCCTTGGATGGGAGGTTTGTGTCGCTGGGGGTGCCAAGATGGTCTGGGCAGCAGGAAAAGGGGCAGGAAAAAGGGCTTTGTCAGGTGTTTTTCCCGGAATGAGCAGGGTTGGGGCCGTGCTGAACCTGGCCAGGAGAGGGCAATGCCACCCAGCAAACTGCCACCCCGCACGTCTGTTGTGAGAGTGACTCTCACCAGCAGCAGCTGACGAGGAGAATGGTTTGATATTGATATTTTCGATTTTGGAATCATCCTCGGGGAAGTGGATGGAGCAGCAGTTCGAGTGAGAGGCTGTGCTGGTTTTGCTTCTTGCAGAGGTCACGTTCAAAGGCATCTGGTGTGGTGCTGTGAAACTGGAAGGAGAACAACTCCTGCTGCAAGAAGCAGGGCTGAAATTTAAAACACAAAGGTGGGAGAGCTAGAAATGAGTCTTTGACAGGTATTTGCAGCACACACCTGTACCTGAGGTGCACACAACAAGCAGAAGGATGGCTCAGCATGCTCTGCCTCTCCATGTTCCACCAGAAATAGTCTCTGCTTGGCATTCACACTGCCAAAGTGTGATTCTGATTCAAAGAGAAGGAGCAAATCTTTGATAACAGGATCTCTGGTGGGAAACAAACGACCAGCACCTGCCACATGTAGTGAGACCATTTTGCCTCTCACTCTGTTGGTGTTCTGGCAGGTAGAAGCTCTGGAACAGGGATATGGGACTGGAAGTGACCATCTGAATTGCAGGTATCAGCCCCAGCTTTTCTTGCTTGGTCCAAAAAGGCAGGCAGGTTGGGCTGCTGAGTGAATATCCTCTGGAACAGCCTCTCTGGGCCAAACCAGCTTTTCTGCACAGTCTCCCCAGGAGGTTCAGCTGAGGTTCATTTCCACCTGTCTCAGGGGTGACACCACTGCACATCTTTTCCTGGCCATTCCCTGCAAGGTGAGATGAACGTTGAGAGATTGCCTGGAGGGATCTGAACCTCATTTCTTGAAGGAGCACTCTTATTGTTCATTTAGAAAACTTGCTGGGCTTTGTACTTAATTCTAGCTTGAAAGTTTTCAGTCTTTTTCCTTCTTTTGACTTCACTGCCAGGGCAGCCCGAGTGTGAATTCCTGGCTGGGTTGTCTCCTGCTTTGCAGCTTCCTGGCTCTGCCAGGATCCTGACAGCACTGGCTGCTGGTTTTGGGGGCTGCAGGAGGATTGCTGAGAGCTAAAGCAGCAGCTCTCACAGCCTCCCCTTTCCCTCCCCCAGCAGAACAAGCAGCTCCCCAGCCCCTTCCCTGCCCCCACCCGCACAGGGCTGCCTGTGTTTGCCGGGCTTGAAAAAAAAAAACCA